>NC_134418.1:1621129-1911256 GCF_030867145.1 Opisthocomus hoazin | reverse complement strand
TCCCTGTCGTCCCCCAGCACTCCCAGTCCCTCTCCGCAGAGCTGCTCTCCAGCAGGTCCGCCCCAGCCTGTCCTGGTGCCTGGGGGTTGTTCCTCCCCAGGTGCAGGACCCTGCCCTTGCCCTTGTTGAACCTCATCAGGTTCCTCTCTGCCCAACTCTCCAGCCTGTCCAGGTCTCACTGGATGGCGGCACAGCCTGCTGGTGTTTCCCTGAATCGGAGAGGCCAGGGGAGTTGGTTCCCATTAACCGTACGGCGCTCGAGCGTGCTGGTAGAACTGGCCGACTTGCTTTCCAGCTGCCTTTCCGCCTGCACGCTGGTTGACGTGCAGCCCATGCCAGCTTGCTCCTTTGCTTGCCCATGAAAAATAAACAGATCCTTCCTCCTTGGAATATCTCCTGCTCCAGGGATTTTTTCTTTTTGGCTTCCAGTAGCTTTGCTGAAGTGGGTTGGAGTCGGCGTTAGGCGTCAGCGTGTCCGGTCTGTGGCAGGAACGCTTTCCAGGGAGAGCAAACGCCGAAGGCTTGGGGCTTGCTGGGGGTTGTCAGCGTTTCCTCGCCCTTGGGTGTTTCTGGTGCTTGGAGCTTTGGGCGTCTTCATGGTTGTGCCTTTGAGCAGCTTGGTCGTTCTCCTTCAGGGGAACGTTACCGAGAGAGTTTAGAAAGGCCCAGATCATGGAGATGAGGGACTTCTACAGCGAAAACCAGTTCTTACCACCTGAGCTGTGCTGGAGTTGTATAAGGTGGGTGTGTGAACCCTGGCTGATGTGGTGCCTGGAGTGGAACCACGCTGATGCTTCAGAGAAGTTCTTGTCCCTCCAGTTAACGTTCCCCCCTGCCAGGCAGTGGAATCTGTTGTGTTGGGCCATGTGCCTGTGAGTGTTCGTGTCTTCTTGGTTTCTCCTTGTTGTCAGTACTGGTTTTCCTTCTTTCCAACAGAATTCTGGTTAGCTTTTTGCTCTCCTTCTGCCACTCTGCCTACTTCTGGCCTCTTTTGTTTCCTCCTGGCCATACTTCATGAAAACTTCCAGATTCATTGCGGTCTTGTTGTCTTTGCTAGTGAGAACTTGATGAACTTGGTGATGGTCAAGTGTGATGGCCTGGAGAAAGAGCTGAGTGAATTTTCCATCTCTGTCTTTTGGTTAAGACTTTATTCTTCAGCGTCTGTGACTGGAGAGGGCTGAGACCCATCTGGGAAGCTACTGAGGTCTGCTCGACCTCACGGGCGCGTTTCTCTTCTGGCAGGGACGGCTGGTTCGTCTCCAGGTATTTTGTGGTTGACTGCAGCCGAGACGGTGGCCGGGTCAACTCTCTGCGCACCCAGCGATAACTTAATTCAACGCCACCTTGTCCTCAGCGCTCCCCTTCCAGCTCACGGCGTTGCCAATGTTGCGTAGAGAAAGAAAACACGAAGAGATCGACGGAGTTTTGGTCCAACGTGGATGGCGATGAGCTGGGCGCGAGGACTCCTGCGCGCCGGGCGTGTGCGTGGTGCCTCCTCCCTGCCCTGCCCGAATCGGGCAGAATTCCACGTGGTCGCGCGGGAAGAGTAAAAGCTGCAGATGCTTTTTGTTACTGGAAGTATTTTCACAGAATCACAGAATCACAGAATGGTCGGGGTTGGAAGGGACCTCTGTGGGTCACCCAGTCCAACTCTCCTGCTGAAGCAGGGTCACCTACAGCAGGCTGTAGAGGACCTTGTCCAGGCGGGTCTGGAAGATCTCCAGAGAAGGAGACTCCACAGCCTCCCTGGGCAGCCTGGGCCAGGGCTCCGTCACCCTCAGAGGAAGAAGTTCTTCCTCATCTTCAGCTGGAGCTTCCTCGGCTTCAGTTTGTTTTTCCTTATGAAATGCTGGGAAGCGGAGCGACAGAAGCGGATCATTGAAATATTAACGAAGGGATTTGTAGGGAAAGGGAATTCATGTCCTCCAGATCAAAGAAATTTGTTGTACATTAATTTGATGTATTTACAAGTTGGGATGCTTTCGAAATGTCGTCTTCTTGTGCTCTTTCTGTTAGCAACAAATGGGAATGCTTTCAATAACCTTTTATTTGTACCAAAGCTGGCAGGAATGTCTTCTGCTTTGCTTCAGAGTTGGTGGCGTTGCCTTCAAGCGGTCTCTGGCCTCGGAGGTCGAGTTCACCCCATAGTATCCGACGGGGTCGCACCCACGCCAGACAATATCGAATTCTGACATCTAGAAGCACTTGGCACAGGCTGCCAGAAATCTGGTTTAGTTCTTGAGAGCCCAATATCTGACATGCAATTAAAAGGCTGTGAGCTTTGCTAACTCTTATAAATTTCTTTGGCGAGCGTGGCTGTTAAAGTCCACTTTTATTAGCCACCTGTGCCCGCTTTATTTTTTAAATGGGGATGTTGGCCCTGTAAATCTGACTTTTTAAAATTTAATGGATCAGATGTTATTGAAGTGTCTTTACAGCGCTGTGCTGTTGTTGCAGCTGCAGCTTTGATAGCTCATATTTGCAGCTACTGCCGATCTCATTTGGTGCGTGAGCTCGTGTGGGGCCCATGTGTGCACACGCACAGAAAGACGTTTTAAGAAAGATGAGGAGCTACTGGAGAGAGTCCAGCGGAGGGCTGCGAGGATGAGGAGGGGACTGGAGCATCTCTGCTACGAGGAGAGGCTGAGGGAGCTGGGCTTGTTCAGCCTGGAGAAGAGAAGGCTGAGAGGGGACCTTCGAAATGCCTCTAAATATCTGCAGGGTGGGGGTCAGGAGGATGGGGCCAGACTCTTTGCAGTGGTGCCCAGCAACAGGACAAGGGGCAACGGGCACAAACTGAGGCAGAGGAAGCTCCAGCTGAAGATGAGGAAGAACTTCTTCCCTCTGAGGGTGCCGGAGCCCTGGCCCAGGCTGCCCAGGGAGGCTGTGGAGTCTCCTTCTCTGGAGATATTCCAGCCCCGCCTGGCCGCGGTGCTGTGCAGCCTGCTGTGGGTGACCCTGCTTGGGCAGGGGGCTGGGCTGGGTGACCCCCAGAGGTGCCTTCCAACCCCTGCCATGCTGGGATTCTGGGATTCTGTGATGTTCCCAGTGGTGCATCTACAGGTGGAATCGGACCGGGCATGGTGTTAAGGGCAAGCAGCCGTTCCCTGACCTTCAGAAACTGTACGCAAATCCAGACCAGAGGGTTGAAGCAGCCTTTAACCCTTCAGCTGATCTGTTTTCAGACATCTCATAGCCTGGAACAAGATAAGACCAAGCCTCCATGATGCTGCAGTCCCATTTATTGCGATGAAACTTCAACTAGGATGATCTTCAGAGAACATAAGATCGTTTGGGTTGGGAGGGACGTCCAGGGAGGTCCCTAGTCCAACCTCCAGCGCAAAACAAGTCAGACTTCTAGGTCAGGCCAGTTTTCTCATGGTTTTGTCTTGAAGACCTCCAAGGATGGAGGCTGCAGAATCTCTGGGCAACCTCTTCTTTCATTATATCCAACAAGAACCAGTCTTGTTTTGTTCGTGCCTGTTTTAAGTCCTACTCCCACCATGCACCACTGTGAAGAGCTTGGCTCTATCTTCCTGATGACCTTCTCGTGGAGTCTGAAGGTGGCTTCTCTTCCCCAGGCTGCCCGAGCCTGGCTCCCCCAGGGCACATGCTCCAGCCCCTGACCATGTTAGTGGTCTCCACCTGACAATTTTGGTCGATGCTATCCTAGTCCTAGGGGACCCAAGCTGGGCACATTATTCCAGATGTGGTCTAACGGGTGCTGAGGTCTTTGGGATGAGGTCAACGGGCCCTTCTGGTGGCATTTCCAAGGGATGTGTCATGTAGCTGCTTCCCCTGGCTCAAAGTCCGCAGCCAGAGGACGCTCAGATTTTTGTGATGATTTTAGTGACTGTTTTCCCTGGTTTTGGTGGGATTTCTCATGGGGCTGCAACTAGCTCTGCACTGTTGCCCTCTTGGCAAGGAGGTGGCCCTAACAACCTGTAGGCTGAGTAGTTTTTGGGTGCTTGGGGAATATGGGAATGTAGCTGTGGAAGACTCCTTGTGGTCTCCTCTGGAGATACTCAAGACCCACCTGGACGAGGTCCTGTGCAGCCTGTTCTGGGTGACCCTGCTTCGGCAGGGGGGTTGGACTGGGTGACCTACAGAGGTCCCTTCCAACCCCGACCATTATGTGATTCCGTGCGTGTGAACCTTATGCGGGACGGATGTCCTGCTTCGTGCTCATGCAAAGCACCAGGACCTGCCTGGCCCCATCACAGTCAGGGATGAAGGACCTGTGGTGAGGAACCTGGGGCTTGGTGGCGGTGCTGGAAGTCACGCTTACCCATCCCATGAGCTTGGCCTGCTGGGCCTCAGACGGGGAGATCCTCGCGTGATATCATTGTCCTGGAATGCAAACTTATCCGATGCGGCGAGACTTGGAGCCGCTCTCCCACGAGCACAAACAATAAAAATCGGTCTCCTGCAGAGGGATGATGGGATTTAGGGTGGGCGCACGTGGCCCTGGTCTGGCTCCTGCTCGCCTCTTTTATAGAAACCTCTAAAATGTGAGAGCCCTCCCAGGTGTCTCGAGGCGTTCAGTCTGAACTCGGAGACTTTCCGCGGGACGGTGGCCAAGGGCTGGACACCACGCTGGAGGCAAGCTCATAACGTCGTCTTTATGACTTGAAGCCCAGCTGACTGCGTTCTGCGTCGTCTTCGACCGCTGCCCGCGTCTCACGCGACGCTTCACGCTGGGCTGCAGAGACCTGCGCTGCCCTCGGAGTCTCTTTGAGGTGCGGTTTTACGCTGTGCCTTTTTTATAGAAATAAAGGCATGATTCGTCTGCTGTCGCAGCTGACTCGGGTTTCTTTTTTTGCCTTAACTTTTAACAGCGCGGTGGCTCCCGGCGAATAGCTGAGCTGTGACTCCCCAGTTTGTTTCACACACGCTAAATAGGTTTTTTTTGGGTGCTTTTCCTCAGAACAATGAATTTTGGGTGTCACGTCCTCTCCTCTTCCAGCACCAGTAACACAACCTGCTCGTGTGATGGGGTCGTTAAACACTAACGATTTCCTCTGCGTCAGAGACCTTCTGTACCGTGCATGACAGGGTGACCATGGGCCAGCAGTGTGCCCTGGGTGGCAAGAAGGCCAATGGGATCCTGGGGTGCATCAAGAGGAGTGTGGGCAGCAGGGCGAGGGAGGTTCTCCTCCCCCTCTGCTCTGCCCTGGGGAGGCCCCATCTGGAGTCCTGTGTCCAGTTCTGGGCTCCCCAGTTCAAGAAAGATGAGGAGCTACTGGAGAGAGTCCAGCGCAGGGCTACGAGGATGAGGGGGGGACTGGAGCATCTCTCCTGCGAGGAAAGGCTGAGGGAGCTGGGCTTGTTCAGCCTGGAGAAGAGAAGGCTGAGAGGGGACCTTCGAAATGCCTCTAAATATCTGCAGGGTGGGGGTCAGGAGGACGGGGCCAGACTCTTTCCAGTGGTGCCCAGCGACAGGACAAGGGGCAACGGGCACAAACTGGAGCAGAGGAAGCTCCAGCTGAAGATGAGGAAGAACTTCTTCCCTGTGAGGGTGCCGGAGCCCTGGCCCAGGCTGCCCAGGGAGGCTGTGGAGTCTCCTTCTCTGGAGATATTCCAGCCCCGCCTGGCCGCGGTGCTGTGCAGCCTGCTCTGGGTGACCCTGCTTGGGGAGGGGGTTGGGCTGGGTGACCCACAGAGGTCCCTGCCAACCCTGACCATTCTGTGATTCTGTGGTGTCCCCTCCGTTCTGCTACTGTCTTGCTGTCTTCCCATGGACAAGCAGTTGTCCTCCAGAAGTTCAGAAGGATGCCGTGGGCTGACGTGCAGGTGAGGAGCTGATGGGATTGCCGTGTTCAGAACATCTCTGAAGCTAACGCTGATGCTTTGGCGATGGTGTCCTTGTAAGGGTTTAAGTAAGGGTCCCCTGACAGTACTTAGCTGTCCTAATCGTGTAGTTGTTACGTAGCTCCAAAATAATGAAGAAATTAGGCCTGTCACTTGGAGTACCTGTAAGCACATTATCTCCTGGTGAAACGTTCGTTAGTGCAGTCACTACCTAAGAGTTGATCTGAGGATTCTTGCAGGGATTCGGGTTCTTCCCCCGCAGTGTGTGTCGCTGCGTGGCGCAGACGTCTTGTGTGCAATACAGGTGTTGCCACTAAAAGCGTAGAAATGATCTAAGTGAAAAGTATTCAGTTTTATAACAGTCTCTAGGCTGGAGGTGAAGTGCTGTAATTTTTTCAAGTTTCAGAGAACTTCCATTCCACTGAAAAAAAATTAAAAAAAAATATATTTTTAACCGGTGGCCACTTTATGGTGCAACAGAACAGAAATCTGGGGAAAGGCAGCGTGTAGGGATGTCTGGACTGAGGCTGAATTGTGTGAAGTGTTGTATCAGCAGCTTTGGGAGAGGAGTTGTGCCATAATCGCCCGTTTGGCGTTTCAGATTTCTGGGTGAAGTTGTGTAGATTTCACAGAATCACAGAATCACAGAATAGTAGGGGTTGGAAGGGACCTCTGTGGGTCATCTAGTCCAACCCTCCTGCTGAAGCAGGGTCACCTACAGCAGGCTGCACAGGACCTTGTCCAGGCGGGGTTTGGGAGTTGTGTGTCCAAATTCAGGCTTGTAACATCCAGTGCTGGGCGGGGGATGGGAGAGCAGGGACGGGAGAGGTGAGGGGTTCCTCAGCGAATTTCCCAACTTGTCCTCGGGCTGGATCCTAAAGACAAATCCCTTTGAACTGAAGAAATCCCTTTTCGACTGATTTGCCTTGAGCAGAAGCGTGTGGGTGCTCTGGGGTGGCCTGGCGCGGGGTTCCTCTGCCCACCGAGGGGGCAGCTCGGATTATTAACGCTCCCGGTCAAAAAGTGTGGGATTTTCGTCAGTCCTAATAACCCAGTATCGTTTCCTTGTTTTACCTTCTGAAAATCGCCAGCCTGAAAGCCTCTTGTAAGAAGTCCCACCTGGAAAAATTTGCTTCACACTGAATCCCAGCATGGCAGGGGTTGGCAGGGCCCTCTGGGGGTCCCCCAGCCCACCCCCCTGCCCAAGCAGGGTCACCCAGAGCAGGCTGCACAGCACCGCGGCCAGGCGGGGCTGGAATATCTCCAGAGAAGGAGACTCCACAGCCTCCCTGGGCAGCCTGGGCCAGGGCTCCGTCACCCTCAGAGGGAAGAAGTTCTTCCTCATCTTCAGCTGGAGCTTCCTCTGCTCCAGTTTGTGCCCATTGCCCCCTGTCCTGTCGCTGGGCACCACTGGAAAGAGTCTGGCCCCGTCCTCCTGACCCCCACCCTGCAGATATTTAGAGGCATTTCGAAGGTCCCCTCTCAGCCTTCTCTTCTCCAGGCTGAACAAGCCCAGCTCCCTCAGCCTCTCCTCGTAGGAGAGATGTTCCAGTCCCCTCCTCATCCTCATAGCCCTCCGCTGGACTCTCTCCAGTAACTCCTCATCTTTCTTGAAGTGGGGAGCCCAGAACTGGACACAGGACTCCAGATGAGGCCTCACTAGGGCAGTGTAGAGAGGGAGGAGAACCTCCCTCGCCCTGCTGCCCACACTCCTCCTGATGCACCCCAGGATGCCATTGGCCTTCTTGGCACCCAGGGCACGCTGCTGGCTCATGGTCACCCTGTCGTCCCCCAGCACTCCCAGTCCCTCTCTGCAGAGCTGCTCTCCAGCAGGTCCGCCCCAGCCTGTCCTGGTGCCTGGGGTTGTTCCTTCCCAGAGGCAGGACCCTGCCCTTGCCCTTGTTGAACCTCATCAGGTTCCTCTCTGCCCAACTCTCCAGCCTGCCCAGGTCTCGCTGGATGGCAGCCCAGCCTGCCGGTGTATCCACCACTCCTCCCAGCTTTGTGTCATCAGCAAACTTGGTGAGGGTGCACTTGAACTCTTCATCCAGGTCACTGATGAAGGAGTTGAGTGACACGTGGAGACACTGGCATTGGCAAAGTGAGAGTGGAGGGAGCCCAGCTGAGCTCGAGGTCTTGGTTCTGGGGCTCGGGGTTGTTCTCACCTCGGTCCTCTGCTGCAAAACAGTAATTTGACAGACAAGTTTTGCCCAAAAAGATGTCTTCAGCCAGGCAAGCGAACAGTGTTCCCACCACAGGTGAGGACGTGCTGCTGTAGGACTTCGAGTCTCTGTGGAGCGTTAACGAGGATCCAGCGAGCGAAGCGGGAGCGGGTTATTCTTTGGAGTGATAATTAGATCTGCTAATCACGCTGGGTTCTTCAGCCTTGCGGGGTCGGTTTCGTGCAGGTGGCCAGATGCTGGTTGCCGTTGACTTTTGATCCCATAAAACCTAGATGAAGCAGCTGGAAACGATTGAAAGAAAGTCCCATCTTCTTTTGTTTAACGAGACAAAGGCCATTGTGTGGCGGAGCGGCGCGTGGAAGATGCTTTCGGCTGCGCTGTACCGAGGGACAAAGGGCTGAGAAATTACTTTCGCAGACAAAAGAGCGAACCGTGGAAAGAAATGTGAGGCACAAGTGGAAATGGTTCTCGGGGGTGCGGCGTCCGACGTTTCGCCGACATCTGCGTCCGACGGGGAGGCCTCGGGTAGGTCTTGGAAGTGCGTTTCTCTCCAGAAAGCGCTTCGTAGTGCTGGAGCCGTGCTTTCACAGAATCACAGAATGGTAGGGGTTGGAAGGGACCTCTGTGGGTCATCTAGTCCAACCCCCCCGCCGAAGCAGGGTCACCTACAGCAGGCTGCACAGGACCTTGTCCAGGCGGGTCTGGAATATCTCCAGAGAAGGAGACTCCACAGCCTCCCTGGGCAGCCTGAGCCAGGGCTCCGTCACCCTCAGAGGGAAGAAGTTCTTCGTCATCTTCAGCTGGAGCTTCCTCTGCTTCAGTTTGTACCCATTGCCCCTTGTCCTGTCACTGGGCACCACTGAAAAGAGCTTGGCCCCATCCTCCTGACACCCACCCTTTAGATATTTGTAGGCATTTATAAGGTCCCCTCGCAGCCTTCTCTTCTTCAGGCTGAACAAGCCCAGTTCCCTCAACCTCTCCTCGTAGGGGAGATGCTCCAGTCCCCTCACCATCCTCGTAGCCCTCCACTGGAGTCTCTCCAGTAGCTCTTCATCTTTCTTGAACTGGGGAGCCCAGAACTGGACACAGTACTCTAGATGAGGCCTCACTAGGGCAGTGTAGAGGGGAAGGAGAACCTCCCTCGACCTGCTGGCCACACTCTTCTTGATGCACCCCAGGATCCCATTGGCCTTCTTGGCACCCAGGGCACGCTGCTGGCTCATGGTTAACCTGTCGTCCACCAGGACGCCCGGGTCCCTCTCCACAGAGCTGCTCTCCAGCAGGTCCAGTGCCTGCATGAAAGGTGCACTCGGGTTCAGGGGTACCAGAGGGTCCTTTCTGAGGGGTCAGAGCGAGTTGTAATATGGTAAAAATTAATAGCGTGTTGCTCTCTCCTCTGAGTCAGGGAGCAGAGCAAATGCCGGTCAGAGAGGCTTTCCATTTTTGGAACTCCATAAAAAAAGAATAGAAATAAAAATTAAAAAGAAAAAAACAGCTACACCTGCATCTCTGCCCTTGATTTGTTCTCTGTCCGCTTGCAGAAGGCTGCTTTGCTTGCAGGAGCAGCGTGCTCGGCCCTTTCACAGAATCCCAGCATGGCAGGGGTTGGAGGGACCTCTGTGGGTCCCCCAGCCCAACCCCCTGCCCAAGCAGGGTCACCCACAGCAGGCTGCACAGCACCGCGGCCAGGCGGGGCTGGAATATCTCCAGAGAAGGAGACTCCACAGCCTCCCTGGGCAGCCTGGGCCAGGGCTCCGTCACCCTCACAGGGAAGAAGTTCTTCCTCACGGAGATGGCTGGCCATCTTCTGGGTCACTTGGTGGGAGCCACGTGCCGCCTGGAAGCCGGGTAGCCCCGTTAGCAGGATGCCGTTTCTCAGCGGTGAGACGTGTGTCGACGGGGTGTAACACCGTGCGGTCACGACTGCGCTTCTGCTGGAGCGGCCAGAGTGAACACTGCACGTTTGTCAGGAGTAGTGGCCAGCAGGAGTAGGGAGGGGATTGTGCCCCTGTACTCGGCACTGGTGAGGCCGCACCTCGAGTGCTGTGTTCAGCTTTGGGACCCCCACTCCAAGAAGGACATTGAGGGGCTGGAGCGTGTCCAGAGAAGGGCAGCGAGGCTGGGGAGCGGTCTGGAGAACAAGTCTGATGAGGAGGGGCTGAAGGAGCTGGGGCTGTTCAGTCTGGAGAAGAGGAGGCTGAGGGGAGACCTTCTCGCTCTCTACAACTGCCTGGCAGGAGGGTGTAGTGAGGGGGGGTTGGTCTCTTCTCCCAAGTAACCAGCGATAGGACAAGAGGCGATGGCCTCAGGCTGCATCAGGGGAGGTTCAGACTGGGTATTAGGAAAAATTTCTTTCCTGAAAGAGTGGTCAGGTGTTGGACCAGGCTGCCCAGGGCGGTGGTGGAGTCTCCATCCCTGGAGAGGTTCAAAATCTGTGTAGATGTGGCACTTGGGGACATGGTTTAGCAGGCATGGAGGTGTTGGGTGGATGGTTGGACTCAATGATCTGAGAGGTCATTTCCAGCCTCAATGATTCTATGGACATGGGTGCATGGAGCCATCCGTGTAACCTTCTTCTGAGCCTGCTCGTAGTGCTGAGCTGCCGATTCTTGGGCATGTGGACTTTGAGGTTTTGCATGGTGTCATGTTTGATGACCTCCTCAAGGAAGTACTTCTGGATCCCTGCTCAGCTGTGCGAATCCCATACGTCGTAGGCTTGGTGGTTTTCACAACTAGAGGAATCTCTGATTCAAAGTGCATTTGATGCTGGGAGTGCGAAAAATACAATTTCACCAGGAATTTCACTTGCAGTGAGGTTGAACTTTCGGAGAAAGGGCTGTGATGGGCTTGTGCTGCTGGGACTTTGCTGAGGAACGGGTGGCATGAGCCCGCCGCTGTGCGTTATTAATTTGGCGCATGCACGCTCTGCTTTTCGAAGGGCAGAGCTACCCTTCCAGCATTTTTGCTCCCTTGCTCTGACTTCAGTAGTCCCAGCGTTTGACAGGCTGATCTGAGGCTGTAGCTGTTGGAAACCACTTCAATGGGGCTTGTGAGCTGTGAAGATTATCGAAGCGGGGGCCCGAGGAACTCGCAAACTTGAGCAATCAATCCCTTATGTACCATCTCACTGGAGGCCGAGGACTAAAGGCTTTCCTTGACTGGCTTCTCAGAACGAACCAAACTTGGTTTTTTTCTTTTAAAACTATTTTTTTAAACTGTTGTTCCTTTGAAGTTAAGGGCATGGCGAAAGGGGGCTGGGAGTGGAAAGCCTGGAGACCTGAAGTTGGAGGCAGACGCGGGCTTTGATGAGAGCTGGAATATATCTGATGAACTCGGCTGCCTTGTTGGTAGCTCTTGGGTTTGCACCCATCTGATGGTCTTCTTGGCGTGTGGTTCCTCTTCCCCTGCTTGCGTTTCGGAGACGCCAGCTCACTGCTCCAGTGTTTTCCCAGACTTGTCAAGGAGCTTTGCTCCAACCTTGGCTCCCCTCATTTTGGGTGTTGCGAAACAAGGCAGCAGATCGGGCCAGAGGTCTCTTAACTGCAGCTTCCACCGGTCATGAGCTTCCCATGAAGATAAGCTGCAGGAACTGCTGTTATTTATATGACCATAATGCATCTTATCGGCCAACTTGTTTGGAGCTTCTCGCTGCGTGGACAGTGTGGGGGGCCAAGGGGCGGGGAGGCCTTGCTCGCTGTTCAGCTCTTGCCGTTTCCATGAGCAGGGAAGGCGTGAAAACCTGGAGAGCATCTGCTGGGGCAAGCGGTCTTCTGCTGAGCACAAAACATGAATTTTGCAATGAAAGGGCTTTCGTGCCTCTGGAGTCCCTTGCATGCGATTTGGCCGCATTGAGGTTCTTGGAAGGCTTGATGACGAGGGATTGATGGTGATGGGCACGCAAGGAGAGCCTTGAGAAGTGCCGTAGCTGAATCAAAAGGCTGCAGAAGAAGTTTGTGTTACGTGGGCAGGGACCTCTGCAATTCCACTGCTGCGGCTGCTCGGGCTTGTCCTGCTTGGACACCAAAATCCACGAGCCGTGAGACTCCAGTCCTTTAGAAACAGTCTCACCAGCTCTGATTGCCACCAGATTCCTCATTTATTTGGTTTCCATCGCTATTAATTTCATTAGAGACTGGCGCTTAATTTCTGAAGCGGGGGGGTTTTGTACCCCGTCTTGTGTCTGTCCGCTGCGATCGCCCTTGCTGTATCTCACCCTTTCCAGCGCTCGGAAAAGAGCGGGTGCCCGATGGTGAAGATGAAAAAAAAGCTTTATAGGCTTGTTTTTATGCGTGAAGTCTCAACCAGGAGTTACTAATAGGTGGTAGCGCCGGGGTAAATCTGTTCCAGGACTGTGAGCAGACGTGTGTTTACATTAGTGTGTTAATTTCTTATATTTGGGGAGTTCTGATCCATGGAAAAACAAACTAATGAAAGTGTTTGGGGTTTTTTTTTAATTCTTCTTTTTTCTTCTTCCTCTCTCTCCATAAATTAGAAACATGTACTTTTGAATTTTTTTTTTTTTTTTTGCAAAGTTAACGGCAAAATGATGGCATTTATTATCTTGGATTTCCATGACTGGTTAATTTTGACTGTGTGTGGGTGGTTAAAGAATCCTTCCGTTTCCGAAATCTTCCCGAGGAATTCTTTGTTGCTGCAGCGAGACGGACGCCCACGGTGGAAAGTTGAAATGGTCAACCTAAATCCTCTCCCGCTGCTGGGCGCCGGGTCGGCGGCAAGGAAGGCGGAGAAGGAGCCTTTACTGGAGGGGTTTTTCATTTCCAGTGTGTTAATCCTCGTCATGCCGCTCATCTGCTCACGCTGCTGACCTTCCCGTGGAGGGAGGGAGGGAGAGACGCGTGCCGGGGACGCCGTCTGGGTAGGGTTGAGGCTTCTGCTCTGCGCAGAAGTCTTTGTGACTCTGGAGAGCATCTTCTCTGCAGGCGTCGGTGGAGGAACCACCTGTAGGAATCTGCAGAGACACCTCCTGCCAGCCCAGGCCAAGCTGGTTTGAATCGCTTTTGGCTCTCTGCAACCAAAATTATTTGCGTTTTCCAGATTCAGCGCTCTCTCATGATAATTTGTTTTAGGTTTTTATTTTGAAGCCTTCTAGAGCCCCAGGGAAGCGTCAGTGATCGCTTTGCTCTTTGCTGACCTGCGGTCCTCTCTGGAGCAGACCAGGCAGCGGCTCGGTAGCAGGACAGGAGGCAGAATCATGGGATCACAGAATGGTAGGGGTGGGAAAGGACCTCTGGAGATCACAGAATCACGGTAGGGGTCGGAAGGGACCTCTGTGGGTCACCCAGTCCAACCCCCTGCCCAATCAGGGTCACCCAGAGCAGGCTGCACAGCACCACGTCCAGGCGGGGCTGGAATATCTCCAGAGAAGGATTCCTGGTGCTCTCCTCTCCCAGAGCAAAGGTTTGGAGGGAGGCAAGAGGTGAAGAAGTGGGAACTTCACCCTGAGGTACCGACGGCGATCGTAAGGTCGTGACGACGGTTTCAACGTGATGGTTGAAACCAGGCTTGGAGGCTGGAGGACGGTGTCCGCTGGCCACCCGGGCAGCGCCCCGATAACGCGATCTGGACGGGGGCCCGAAGCACCCTGCAGCCCCGTCCGGAGGCAGCTCCCAGCCAGTTTGGTTTTATGTCCTTCGGTGAAGGGGGCAGGGAGGCAGAGGACATCTCTGCTGGGGATGTCGTTGGGCTGAAGGAACAGCGCCCGGGCAGGCTCGCTCCTCTGCCTCCTGCGCCGTCCTTTTGAAAGCTGAGGCTTTGAGGAGTTTAACGTTACGAATACCTTGGGCTCGGCGGCATATGCAGAACAAATGTGAATCAAACACAGAAATAATTCCTTCAAGAATTGTATTTATTGATGTGGTAGCACAATACTACGCTGTTTACAATAGAGAGTTAAGTGGGATTTGGGGTTTGCTGGGAAGTTGACAGCTTGCGGTCCCGAGCAAAATTTCTGCCTTTTGTGGGATGAAAGAATAAAAGCTATGTTCTTGAAATGGTTATTTATAAATGATTTGAAAGTTTGTTCCCTTTCCAGGCAGGGGAGAGCCTGCCAGGACTGCGGTTACTGCAATGGTGAAATTTTGGACGTGAAAAAAAAAAATCACAGAAGTCTGTTTGCATTAGAATAACAAGATAAAGAACCTCGCGGAGGCTTGCAGGGACTCAAATGAGATGCAGTTGCGAACAGATTTCCCTCGCTGCCTTTCTCACGGGTAAGACGCTGGGGATCTCAACCCGGGTCTCCCAGCAGCAGAGTCGCGGGAGGAACAGAGGCGGTGGGAGACGCGGAGCCGAGCCGCGACTTTGGGAAGGCGGCAGGAGGTGCCGGCAGGGAACTGGAGCAGGGCAAACCTGTGCAAATGGCCGGGCTCGCTCCTGTTTTTTGATGCCATCGGGTTTTTTGTTTTTTTTTTGGCAGACACTGCAGTCTCAGTTCTGTGCCAGCCCCATCTGCAGTGCTGGGTCCAGTGCTGGGCTCCCCACTTCAAGAAGGATGAGGAGCTGCTGGAGAGAGTCCAGTGGAGGGCTACGAGGATGAGGAGGGGACTGGAGCATCTCTGCTACGAGGAGAGGCTGAGGGAGCTGGGCTTGTTCAGCCTGGAGAAGAGAAGGCTGAGAGGGGACCTTCGAAATGCCTCTAAATATCTGCAGGGTGGGGGTCAGGAGGACGGGGCCAGACTCTTTCCAGTGGTGCCCAGCGACAGGACAAGGGGCAACGGGCACAAACTGAAGCCTGGGAAGCTCCAGCTGAAGATGAGGAAGAACTTCTTCCCTCTGAGGGTGACGGAGCCCTGGCCCAGGCTGCCCAGGGAGGTTGTGGAGTCTCCTTCTCTGGAGATATTCCAGACCCACCTGGACGCGGTCCTCTACAGCCTACTGTAGGTGACCCTGCTTTGGCAGGAGGGTTGGACTGGGTGACCCACAGAGGTCCCTTCCAACCCCTACCATTCTGTGATTCTGTTTTCTCTCCCGTCCCCTCCCGGGTCACCCTCGGTGTTCGCTTGCTGGCTGCCAGCCCGCGTGGCCGTGCGTGGAGGTGCTACGTGGGAACGTGCAGCTCCAGGGCGAAATCTGTGCCCAAAAGGAGATAATAAACAAATAACATGATGGGTTTTGGTTTTTTTTTTCTTGTTTTTATTTTATTTTTCCATCCTGTGTCAAGAGGTTTTTGACATAGTGCAAATTTGGTGGAGAAACAGGGCTGCGGGACAGTGGTTGCTGCCTTCTCTGTAAGACCAGGTGCAGGGAATGACGCGAGCTGTAGGAAATGAGGTGCTGCTGCCGTCCCATCCAGAAGTGGTCCCCGGTGTCCCATGTGTCCCAATCCCCACTCAGCCACCATAAACCCGATCCTGCTCTGGGACTGGTGACGTTAACCCGGCTTGCTGCTCCTGCTGCAATGCACGTGAATGAAAGTCTGGGGTATCCATGAGGGTGTTGACCCGGGATAGCATGGACAAGCTTGGAGGTTTGCTCCTGGAGCAGGTCTTGTGGAGGAGGATGACCTGGGATAGCATGGAGAAGCTTGGAGGTTTCCTCCTGGAGCAGGTCCTGCGGAGGAGGATGACCTGGGATAGCATGGACAAGCATGGAGGTTTCCTCCTGGAGCAGGTGCTGTGGAGAAGGATGACCTGGGATAGCATGGACAAGCTTGGAGGTTTCCTCCTGGAGCAGGTGCTGTGGAGAAGGATGACCTGGGATAGCATGGAGAAGCTTGGAGGTTTCCTCCTGGAGCAGGTCCTGCAGAGGAGAACGACCCGGGGTAGCATGGAGAAGCTTGGAGGTTTCCTCCTGGAGCAGGTCCTGCGGAGGGGGATCGAGTGGGTTGGGGAGCAGTTAATTGGCGAGAAGTGGTTTGACGGAGGCAGCGCTGTGATTTTGTCCAGCTGTTGACGGGAGTCGGTGGCCTCCTCCAGATGTTCGTGCTGCAAGAGACAACTCGAAAGGTGGATTCCTGTTTGTGTTTAGTACCTACCATGTGCTGATTCCTCAAGGTGCTGTGGTTGGCGTTGGCGATGCTGGCAGCAGAGGGCCGGACCCCGCAGAACGGGAACGCGCTTGCTCTGCGGCAGAGATCCTTGCCCAAGATAGCACGGAGAGCAGCGAGATCCCATAACCCCGGGCAGAGTTTTGACCAGTTTTTGGAGTTCATGGAAGGAGAGCTTGTCCAAGTGTTTGGACTTGGCAGAGAGGCAGTGGTGTTGGATCGCTGCCCTCGGTGCTTTTTTCTTCTGAAGTGTGGATAGTCATGCCCTCTTAGAGGGCGGCATGATTATTTTTCTCACAGGTGGCTCTCAAAAGGCTCAAGTTGGGTTTCAACAACAGTTTCTCAAGTTCCATAAAGGCTTTTGCAGCTTTCATTTTAAAAATGAAAGCATATCTGCTCCTCAGTCCTCTGGTGCCCATCAGCCATCAATGGCACGTGGCCCCGGGAGATGACCTGGGATGCTGGCACGGGGGTGCAGCCTTCTGCCCATGGCCCGGTGCCACCTGGGGCTGGAGTCTCATTGGCTTGGTGGAGCGGAGGGGCAGAGTCTCCATCCCCTGATGTTGCAGTGTGGGTGGCTTCACCCTTGCTAGAAGGTTCCTCCTTGCTCTGCTCACGTCTGCATTCAGAATGGACTGAGCTGGGTTGGTATATCACAGAATCACAGAAAGTTCGTGGTTGGAAAGGACCTCTGTGGGTCACCCAGCCCAACCCCCTGCCACAGCAGGGTCACCCACAGCAGGATGCACAGGACCTTGTCCGGGTGGGTCTGGAATATCTCCAGAGAAGGAGACTCCACAGCCTCCCTGGGCAGCCTGTTCCAGGGCTCCGGCACCCTCAGAGGGAAGAAGTTCTTCCTCATCTTCAGCTGGAGCTTCCTCGGCTTCAGTTTGTGCCCATTGCCCCTTGTCCTGTCACTGGGCACCACTGGAAAGAGTCTGGCCCCGTCCTCCTGACCCCCACCCTGCAGATATTTAGAGGCATTTCGAAGGTCCCCTCTCAGCCTTCTCTTCTCCATGCTGAACAAGCCCAGTTCCCTCAGCCTCTCCTCGTAGGAGAGATGCTCCAGTCCCCTCCTCATCCTCGTAGCCCTCCGCTGGACTCTCTCCAGTAG
The DNA here is from genome assembly GCF_030867145.1 of Opisthocomus hoazin. Taxonomy (NCBI): domain Eukaryota; kingdom Metazoa; phylum Chordata; class Aves; order Opisthocomiformes; family Opisthocomidae; genus Opisthocomus; species Opisthocomus hoazin. Next base: position 1,894,143 of record NC_134418.1, on the reverse strand, counting down.
CTCCTCATCTTTCTTGAACTGGGGAGCCCAGAACTGGACACAGGACTCCAGATGGGGCCTCACTAGGGCAGAGCAGAGGGGGAGGAGAACCTCCCTCGCCCTGCTGCCCACACTCCTCTTGATGCACCCCAGGATCCCATTGGCCTTCTTGGCCCCCAGGGCACGCTGCTGGCTCAGGGTCACCCTGTCGTCCCCCAGCACTCCCAGTCCCTCTCCGCAGAGCTGCTCTCCAGCAGGTCCGCCCCAGCCTGTACTGGTGCCTGGGGTTGTTCCTCCCCAGGGGCAGGACCCTGCCCTTGCCCTTGTTGAACTCCATCAGGTTCCTCTGCACCCAACTCTCCAGCCTGTCCTGTAGCAGGACACCAAAGTGAACTTGCAAAGCCAGCAGCCGGCTCCAGCCCGGCTGGGCAGTTGATTTGCTGCTCCTTTGCTTCAGGCTGTGTGGTTTCTCCCAGACAGGTTTTGTTGCAAGCCTGGGGACTTGCATAGAGAACAGAGAAATGAGGAAAACCCTACGCCAGACGAGGAGGGAAGGGTTTAGGTGTGGGTCCTGTGGGTGCCACTGCCCTCTCCTGAGGAGTGCGTCGCTGGTCGGCGGCACGCCGGACTCTCTCGGATCTGACACAGATTGCTACGGGAGGTTGGGATCTCTGACCAGAAGCCCCTTGTTGTGGTGTTTGCTGTCTCTCCACCGCCTTGGTCTCGGTGGACGAGCCGGGCTGCGGGGCTCAGTGCCCGCTCCTGCTCGTTGGGACGCTCGCTCCGCTGCCTGCTCCGAGCGTCGAGTCCGAGCTGGCACCCCTCGTCCCCTCTTGCCGGGAGCCCCTGGTGTCCCCGCTGCCGTCCGCCTCTCCCGGTGACGTGACGAGCGAGCAGCGGGGCCACGGCTCCGCGTGGAGTTGCGCAAGGACGCGGCCGTGTCGCGAGCCAACTATTTGTTTACTTCTTGCAAGATCGAACATAATGAGTTTGTTTACAAGGCTTCAGATAGACCCGAAGGAACCCAGCTAATTATTTGGAGAGCGTAATCTCTCAAACTGTTGCTTATACAACAGAATGACCTGCGTAGCTTCCGCACTCTGCTAATTTTCTTTTTAATTAAAAAAAACCCCAACCTTAGTCTTCCCGTCCCAAAGAACAATTCTGTCGTCTCATCATTTGTTGTTGATTCTCTGCTGAATTCTTGTGGATCGTTACAGGCGTATTAGTGGCAGTGCTCTGTGTCGTGGTGGACGTGCTTCTAAATATCTGCAGGGTGGGGGTCAGGAGGCCGGGGCCAGACTCTTTCCAGTGGTGCCCAGCGACAGGACAAGGGGCAATGGGCACAAACTGAAGCAGAGGAAGCTCCAGCTGAAGATGAGGAAGAACTTCTTCCCTCTGAGGGTGACGGAGCCCTGGCCCAGGCTGCCCAGGGAGGCTGTGGAGTCTCCTTCTCTGGAGATATTCCAGCCCTGCCTGGCCGTGGTGCTGTGCAGCCGGCTCTGGGTGACCCTGCTTGGGCAGGGGGTTGGGCTGGGTGACCCCCAGAGGTCCCTTCCAACCCCGACCATTCTGTGATTCCATGATTCTGTGAGCAGGAGAGGGCTGCCATGGTGGAGGTTAGTCAGGGAAACCATACGGGAGAGCCAACGTGCAACAGCCACCCATGGGAGAAGGACCTGAGCCTCTCTTCCCCCAGCACAGCATAACTGAATTGAAAAAAACCCTATTTCCTGTAATTTTGTCTGTTTTTATACAGATGGGTCACGCGGGTGTGAAAATCGCCCTTGCTGCTGTTCGCACGGGAATAGATACTGCATTTGTTGTCGAAGCAAAGGACACCAGGGATGTGCTGCTTGCAGGAATTGTTTCTTTAGGTCCCGCAATTTCTGATGGCTGCCTGTCTGTGGCTTCAACAGAAGCTATAAAAATCCCTATAAAAGTCAGATATAGGATAATGCTGGTGAGTGCTGGAAGCACTTTGAGCCCTGGTGTTCTCCTGTCTCCTGAACTGTCTGTGCGCAGCTGGGTTCCCGTCATCCACATGTCTGAAATCTTTTTAGCTTTAAAATTCACTTTTACTCAGTGGAAATATCTGTGTCACTTACTGCGTTTTTATTATCTATTTTTTTTTTATTTTTTTTCTATTTGTAGAGAATCTGAAGCCTCTCAGGTTAACGGAAAACCCTCCTGGAGTTCTGGGAATGGAGGAGTTGTTTGAACTCCTGCTGTGTTAACATCTGTGTCCATCCTGCGCTAGGACTGGACTTTGTAGGATGCCTTGGTCATCTCAATTTGTCATATATCTGAGGTCAAGCATTGCTGGTGTTATGAGGTCCATGGGACAAGATGGCACCCGTCCTTTGGTGTCTTTTAGGGTCTTATCTGAAGCCTCTCGCTGGCCTCCTGGAGCTGAGCAATGCTACGTAGAACAGTTCTCTGATACTTACACGGCCTCTACTACAGCTGCTGGTAGTACTAGTACTGACAATGCCACTACTACAGTACTACTACAGCGTGGAGGCAATACCTCTTGTCCTTCCTCCTGCCCTGGGGTTGCTACTGTCCTCCTTGGGAGTGGGTCAGCATGGAGTTGCGATGCACGTGTCTTCAGCGGGGATCTGCTCTGCAATGACCCTGCCTTGTGCGGGTGGATCGGAGCAGGTCTTCTCCAGCCCTCGGTGATCCCATGGTCCATGGCTCGCAGGATGTGGTACGGATGGTTTATTCCTCTGCCGTTGGGCAGCGAGTGTGGTCAGATGGCGCGGTGGCCAGGGCTGGACTGCACGGGACGTGGTGTGGGGGATCCGAGGGTGTTGAGGTAGGGTTGGCAGCTGCTTGGGAGCGCGTTCACGTAGGCTTGGGATCCTACCACGGCGTCACTGCGGAGTGAGGTGCCGCTTTCTGAAGACAGCGCGTCAAGAGTCCACCTCCAAACCCTGCTGACCCCGGGTCCGGAAGGTTGGGAGTGCCGAGTTGGTCGGTGTTTTGAAATATGGGTGTTGTGAGACACTGGAACGCTCTTGCCCATTGTTGACTTGCACTCTGTTTAGCCCCTTCCCGTGGCTCTTAAAAATCTCATCATCCCATTAAATTGTCTGACCCTGTAATTCTCCCTCGCTCTGTTCTGGTTTCAGCCCTCCTGGGAGGAAGCTGGGAAGCCAATCTGCTGACTTTTTATCACTTTACTTCGCTGAGGATTGTTTATTTGTCTTTTTGTTTGTTACTGTTTGCCTGTTGCAGCTGCCTCTTAAGCACAGAAAGCTTCTTTAAGCCTTTAAATGCTTAATTGGTGGCAGGGTTGAGCTGCTACAAACCGTTGTTCCGGGGCAGCTGGCCCGTGTCCCGACGGCAGCGTGGGACTTGACTTCAGGAGAGCTAAAATGATGGAGAGAGACTTCCTTGGAATTTGGGAAACGAGAGCTCTGGGGTTTTTTTTTGGTTTTGCTTAGGTGATGTGAGAATAGAGACGAGTGATCGCCGCTGGCTCCTGTACCGCTTCTGCTCCCAATTTATGAGGTTATAAACCAGAAAATAGTCCTACACCCCGGGACAAAACGCCGTCTGGGTTGTCGCAGCCCGGGCCCATTCGGTGAGGGTAGTGGTGGGTGGCGTGCGATGGTGCCCGCTGCCACGGGGACAGAGCCGCTGAGCCACCGGCGCAAGATGTCCCCTTGCCGGGGAGCTCGTGGTGAGAGAGGCGACGCGTGGTGGGAGACACTGAACTGGGGAGGGGGGCGTCGGGGATGCTCGAACGGCGTTAGCGAGGCAAACACCGCTTGCCTCGCCAAGTTCGTTTTTAGGAGCCGATGTCAATGTCTGGTTTTAATAATCGCTCCTGTTGCATAACTTGGAATATTTTCCCGTTTTGATGTCGATTAAAATGAGAAGTTGCAGAAAGCGACCTGGTGCGGCCGCTTGCGCTCGGAGCACAAACCCCCTTCCAGTGCTCGGTTGCCTAACTGTACGTATTTATAGGTAAAATCATTCCATCGTTCGGGGCGTCGGAGATCCCGGCGGGGTCTGCCAAGGCGAGGTGGCGGACGGGGGAGCGAGGTGTTGGTATTTAGGAAGGGAAAGGTCGAGAGCAGCCTGCAGAAAGGAGGCCAGAACAGAAGAAACCGCGGCGGAGCGAAGTCAGAGAAGAGAGCGGGAAGGCTGCCAGATGGTTTGAGGAGGCTGTTGCCAAAGGCCGGTGTCTGTATCTCTCTTGGCCACCAGCAAAGTTATCGGTGTCGTAAATGAAAAACATCGGCGCTTTATATTTGTCTTGGACAAGCGGTCCAGGAAAGGTCTGTTCCTGCACCTTGTGTCTCGCACCCTGCTGTTTCCGATGACTTTTAGTAGCGCAGACCTTTTACCTCCAGCTTGGAAAGCAGCTTTATCTCCTGTTTTCCTGGGAATTTTAACTGTCTTAATTCCTCTTTATACCCTGCCTTTGCACCGCTTGCTCCTTGTATCTTATACCTTTAAAAAATCTTCTTACGGTCTTGCAGCGAGAATTGAATTCCTTGGCACCTAAATTATGACCTTCTTGGCGGGGGACCAGGCAGCTGTGAGTATTTCCTACAGACACGTCTGCAGCAAATATTGCTTGCTGCGGAAATACCTGTAGCAGTTTTTGTTCCCACCTTTCATGCCTGGACTTCGCGCTGGAGCAGATGCGGGATGCTCGTACAGGTTTCCCGCTGGCTCTGCGGTGGGGCCGTACCCTTCGGCAGAGGAACGTGGTTTCCGAACACCTCCAGCTACATCTATGAGACCACAGTCTCCGAGCGTGTTCGTGGAGGATCTCCCCAGCTCAGGAGCTTCAGAAATGGTGCGGAACCTCTTGAGGGTTTGGACCTCAGGCTTGAAAATGGACGTGTATGAGCAGAGCACCGCAGAAGATGGCAAGACCATGAAGATCATGGAAGACGGAGCCCAAGCAGCCGGGCGAGGTGCTACAGGAGGAATGTCCTGCTGCTCTTTGGTTCCTAACCTGCAATATCCCCGGCCTCGTAATCTTGCTGAGGGGAGATTTGTGGCTTGAGCGTTTATTGGGAACCTGGTGTGTGGGTGATGACAGCTGCAGGGCATTATATTGGAGGGACTTCAGAGTTTTAAAACAGCTTTGACGAGAATGTGTGGCCAGAGAAGAGGCCCTTGCGTCCTCCTGCAGCCTCGTTGCTCAGCATTTATCCTTTTTAGTATTCCAAAAGGATAAAAAAAGAAGCTGTTCATTGAATTTCCTTCCTTTGAAGAGCCAAAAACAACAGTGTAAAACCAGACGCATGTCAGGGAAGAAGAAGTCTGCTCTACCCCGCGCCCCCCTCGAGGAAAGACGTGCTTGTTGACATTTTCCTTCGGGTTTCTGCTGTTAACCTAGCTAATCCTAAACAAGAGCAAAATTAGCAAATTAACCTCAGGACATGTTACACACATGTGTCTCGCCGTTGGGGAAGTAGAAGGCATTCTCTGCAGAAGTTCTGTTTTGAAGAGCAGCGTGCGGCGTGGCGCAGCTGGGGACGAGTCGCTCTTGGCTGGCTGCGGCGGGCGAGCTGGCGGTGGTAAGCTGTCAGGAGGCACGTGGAAGGTGGAAGGTTCTCCTTCGAGTGGTCCCCAGCGCTGTTCAGGATTGCTCTGGTTTTTCCCGTCCTCGCGTCGTCCTGCGTTGACCATCCGTCGCGATCTCTCAACTCCTCCGTGGAAGTTGCAGCCCTTGAGAGTGTCCTTCTGCGTGTGGTGGCCGCTGCCTGGAGCCATGCAAGCAAAGCGGTGGAGGACGTGATGGATGAGCAGGACATGGATGTGCCACCATGGCGAATTGCTGGCTCGCTTCAGGCATCGGTGCTGGAGAGGCGTGGTGTTGCCCTTCTCCTGCTCTCTGCTCCCCTCGCGTTGTGCTGCCGTGGGTAAACCAGGTGAATTTGGCTGCAGACTGGACTTGGGGAGGAGGAAGGTGTTTGTAAATTAGGTGTTGTCCTTGGTCAAGTTCATCACATGAACTTGCCTGGCTTTGGTGGGAGCGGAGGGGTTCCCACTGGTCCGATTTGATTCTGGTTCTTCTGATTGAAGTTGGCTGAGCAACCACCCATCTGCCTGGGGTTTACAGTCAAGTCTAGGTACGTCCTTCCAGAAAGAAGAGCATTTCAGGACCTGGTGTAGCAGGCATGGTGGTGTTGGGTTGGCGATTGGACTTGATGATCTGAGAGGACTTTTCCAACCTTAACGATTCTATGATTTCTGCCCTGGGATCGTCTTCTGTTGGGGCTGCCAGGTGATGTTTGGTTTTACATCCAAGCCTGTCTTTGGAAATATTAAATGCTTTTCAGAACAAACAAAGGCTGCCAGGCAAGGTGACAGGAGGTTTGGAGGAAGGGAAGAAGTCTGCAGTGAAGTGCTGGGTACATCTAGTGATGTTACAGAGGTGCTTGAGCTCTCGATAGATGAGTTGTGCGCTTTTTATTCTCTGTTTTCAGAGCTTAAAACCTCTAAGGGAAGGGTAAACCCAGAATGTGACTACAGAAATGCAAACAGGAGTAGCAGGGTAGGAGTATTTTCGGTAATTACTGATCTTACCGAATGGTGACAAGGCTCTGTTTTAACACAGAACATTTTCTGAGATTTCTTGGAGAAAAGGAAATCTCGTACGAGCCTTCTCCTCTCGCCTAGGTGTAATGGGCGTGTAGGACTGTATCAGCAACACCTGCTTCTGCAGTGCTTGAGCCAAACTCCGCGCTTAGTCTCCCAGTGCAATTAATTATGTTTGGTCTTGCAAATTTGAAGGCCAGAGTTGAGTCTGTGCTGAAATTATGATTTCGCTGTCACCAGGAGGCTTTGAGAAGAAGCCTGACATTTCCAGCATTTCTTGCAGCGAGCGGTGGTGTGGACCTTACACCATGGTGAGCAGCGCGGTGCAGGCGGCCTCGGAGAAGGCTGCTGCTGTCCGGTGGATTAATGGTTCTGCTTAAAGCTCTCGAGATTGCTGGTGCCTTGTTAGATGTTAGAGTGGCAAACTACCACGTCCATAACTGTGTGTCTGGAGAGAGTCCAGCGGAGGGCTACGAGGATGAGGAGGGGACTGGAGCATCTCTCCTTCGAGGAGAGGCTGAGGGAGCTGGGCTTGTTCAGCCTGGAGAAGAGAAGGCTGAGAGGGGACCTTAGAAATGCCTCTAAATATCTGCAGGGTGGGGGTCAGGAGGACGGGGCCAGACTCTTTGCAGTGGTGCCCAGCGACAGGACAAGGGGCAACGGGCACAAACTGAAGCAGAGGAAGCTCCAGCTGAAGATGGGGAAGAACTTCTTCCCTCTGAGGGTGACGGAGCCCTGGCCCAGGCTGCCCAGGGAGGCTGTGGAGTCTCCTTCTCTGGAGATATTCCAGCCCCGCCTGGCCGTGGTGCTGTGCAGCCTGCTCTGGGTGACCCTGCTTGGGCAGGGGGTTGGGCTGGGTGACCCCCAGAGGACCCTTCCAACCCCAGCCATGCTGTGACTCTGTGATTCAGGAGCGACGCGACTGGCTTGCAGAAGTGGGAGAGCCCGGTGAAGAGGGAAGAGAGAAGTTAAAAATGAATCTCGGGTCGATTCAACCTTTGCAGAATTCGGTTTTACAGCGTAAATATCCATAAATCCGCTCTGATTTCTGAAAAGGAGTCGCCGTTGTCCAAAAATCGAATGAACGCCTGAATCGTACCGGATACACTGGGACCAGTTCAGCTGAACAAATAACGCTTCTCTGTAAAATGGGCACAATAACACGCAGAGGATTGGAAAAACATGTCTGCGACCAAGAAAAATACCATTGCATCCATATTAATTTTTGATTTTCAGTTACAAGAGAAACCGTAAGTCACTATTAAAATGCTTTTCAGAACTTTTATGTTCTTTTTAATGCCTCGATACAGCAAACTGTGACTGTTTAGGAAAGCGCTTCAGGATGCTGAAGTCACCTTGAGGAGAAGCGAAGCAGATGCCTAAAGCTGAGCTCGCTCCGAAGCGCTCTGCTGCTTCCCAGTTCCAACGTCCCGAATTACGGAGGCTGGCTGGAAAATCGCTCGGAGCTGGCGTTAGGGTGAAACTTTTGTTTTAGAAAACAGTGAGAGCAGCAGAAATATTTTCACTGTGTCCTTGAAATATGGGAGAATGCTGTTTTATGGAGAGCTTTTACGGCGTTGTCTGCAGCCTGAGAAAATCCAGAACGGCAAAATCGCGAGCGAGCGGCGCTGATGGAGCTCGCTGGCAGTTGGAGTTTTATAATTCTTCGTGTCAGTCGGAGCGTAATACATAGAGTGCACGCAGTGTGATTTTAAAAACAAAGTCCCTCACAGCTTTAAATAATTATTTGAAATTAAAAAAAAAGCATTCAACCAGCTTTCTTCCATCTCACTCAGTCCGTGCGCTGGTTCGCTGTCCCGGAATTGATGGTGCCAGGCCCGTTATGGAGAGCGAAGCCCTCGCTCCGCTCCTCTTGGCCAAGATTCAAATGCTCCAATTTCCCTCGTGGGTTTTTCTCACTTAAAAAAAATAAAAAAATAATAATGAGGCAAGTTCTCTGTCACAGGAACCCAGCGTGGGAGACATCGGGGCTCTAATTCGCGCTGTCGGGGGAGGCGAAGCGTCAGCGGCCGCGCTGGGATGGCAGCAGCGAGAGCCTGGAGGTGGAAAATAAAAGGGGACAGAGGAGAGGATGAAGAGCTGGATGAAGAGTTAGAATGTACCCTCAGCAAGTTTGCTGATGACACCAAACTGGGAGGACTGGTGGATACACCAGCAGGCTGTGCTGCCATCCAGAGAGACCTGGGCAGGCTGGAGAGCTGGGCAGAGAGGAACCTGATGAGGTTCAACAAGGGCAAGGGCAGGGTCCTGCCCCTGGGGAGGAACAACCCCAGGCACCAGTACAGGCTGGGGCGGACCTGCTGGAGAGCAGCTCTGCGGAGAGGGACCTGGGCGTCCAGGTGGACAACAGGGTGACCATGAGCCAGCAGCGTGGCCTGGGTGCCAAGAAAGCCAACGGGATCCTGGGGTGCATCAAGAGGAGTGTGGGCAGCAGGGCGAGGGAGGTTCTCCTTCCCCTCTACACTGCCCTGGTGAGGCCTCATCTGGAGTCCTGTGTCCAGTTCTGGGCTCCCCAGTTCAAGAAAGATGAGGAGCTACTGGAGAGAGTCCAGCAGAGGGCTACGAGGATGATGAGGGGACTGGAACATCTCCCCTACGAGGAGAGTTTGAGGGAACTGGGCTTGTTCAGCCTGAAGACGAGAAGGCTGCGAGGGGACCTTATAAATGCTTACAAATATCTGCAGGGTGGGGGTCAGGAGGATGGGGCCAGACTCTTTCCAGTGGTGCCCAGCGACAGGACAAGGGGCAATGGGCACAAACTCAGGCACAGGAAGTTCCATCTGAGGATGAGGAAGAACGTCTTCCCTCTGATGAGGGTGATGGAGCCCTGGCCCAGGCTGCCCAGGGAGGCTGTGGAGTCTCCTTCTCTGGAGATATTCCAGCCCCGCCTGGCCGCGGTGCTGTGCAGCCTGCTCTGGGTGACCCTGCTTGGGCAGGGGGCTGGGCTGGGGGACCCACAGAGGTCCCTTCCAACCCCTACCATTCTGTGATTCTGTGATTCTGAGAGGGGTGGGTGTCTGGGGAGGGGGAGGGAAGGGTTTAGTGGATGGGACGGGTGGTTTTTGTCGTGCCGAGCTCCCTGGGTCTGCTGGCGGGGGCCCGCTGGCGGCGTGGGGGGCAGAGGCCGAGCCGCTGGATGCTGGCAGCAGGCAGTCTCCTGCCGCCTGGAATTCCCACCGGGGTTTTCCTGCCTCGCCGATGGCTGCCAGCCCGAGTCTCCATGCTCAGAGCAGGGGGTCGGGCTGCTGACGGGGCTGGTAATGACCTCTGGGGTCACTGGTCTTGCTCCTGGTTTCCGAGGGGCTCGCTGAGCAGGTTTCTATCAAGGCAGCACGCTGGATTGTCCGGGGGGGATGGCCTCATGTGGTACACACAGCTCCTAAACAGCGAGGATCTTACTATTTGGAGCAGTGTCAGGGCTTAGTGTCACCTCTGCCTTTGACCAGCGATGATGGAGGATAATCTTCTGCCAGGGAAACAGCTAAAATCAGTGCTGCTGCTTGTTCCTCCGTGCCATTGTGGCACATGGGGTCACAGAGTCACGGAACGTTGAGGGACCTCTGTGGGTCACCCAGAGCAGGCTGCACAGCACCACGTCCAGGCGGGGCTGGAATATCTCCAGAGAAGGAGACTCCACAGCCTCCCTGAGCAGCCTGGGCCAGTGCTCCATCACCCTCAGAGGGAAGAAGTTCTTCCTCATCTTCAGCTGGAGCTTCCTCGGCTTCAGTTTGTGCCCGTTGCCCCTTGTCCTGTCACTGGGCACCACTGCAAAGAGTCTGGCCCCGTCCTCCTGACCCCCACCCTGCAGATATTTAGAGGCATTTCGAAGGTCCCCTCTCAGCCTTCTCTTCTCCAGGCTGAACAAGCCCAGCTCCCTCAGCCTCTCCTCGTAGGAGAGATGCTCCAGTCCCCTCCTCATCCTCGTAGCCCTCCGCTGGACTCTCTCCAGTAGCTCCTCATCTTTCTTGAAGTGGGGAGCCCAGAACTGGACACAGGACTCCAGATGAGGCCTCACCAGGGCAGAGCAGAGGGGAAGGAGAACCTCCCTTGTCCTGCTGCCCACACTCCTCTTGATGCACCCCAGGATCCCATTGCCCTTCTTGGCACCCAGGGCACGCTGCTGGCTCATGGTCACCCTGTCGTCCCCCAGCACTCCCAGTCCCTCTCCGCAGAGCTGCTCTCCAGCAGGTCCGCCCCAGCCTGTCCTGGTGCCTGGGGTTGTTCCTCCCCAGGGGCAGGACCCTGCCCTTGCCCTTGTTGAACCTCATCAGGTTCCTCTCTGCCCAACTCTCCAGCCTGTCCAGGTCTCGCTGGATGGCAGCACAGCCTGCTGGTGTACCCACCACTCCTCCCAGTTTGGTGTCATCAGCAAACTGGCTGAGGAACTTGGGGTCAGTCCCCACGCAGCCGCAGCTCATATGCTCAGGAGCTGCTCGGGGCTGCGTGCCTGGGGAGAAGGCGTCTCTCCACAAAGCACTTTGAGGAGCATCTCTGTGTATTTACGGTGCCATGTACAGCCCAGCAAAGAGCCTTTTCCTGGCGGTGCTGGGGCTCGGGTGCTTGTGGCTGTCTTAGAGATGAGCTTTGCTGCCTCTTAAGCTTTGTTCTGTGGACGTGTGCGCTGCGATGCCGAGTTCGTGGTACCCGACCCAGATGTCAGGGCTTTGCTCGCTCTTCCCGCAGTCCCTGCTGCCTCTGGCTCCGAAGCGACGAGCGACAGAGCAGCAAGGTGTGTACCGGATTTTTGGCTCTCTGCTTGTTTCTAGGCTGCTTGGCTGCCTTTTTTAGTCAAAAGGGTTGTGGGGTTTTTGTTTCCCATGTTTCACCTCCTACCCCAGCTGTTGGTCCAGCCCAGGCACTTGTCGAAGCTCCGTTGGACGTGGGTCCCGCCAGCGACTGTTTCACAGAATCACAGAATCACAGAATAGTAGGAGTTGGAAGGGACCTCTGTGGGTCATCCAGTCCAACCCTCCTGCTGAAGCAGGGTCACCCAGAGCAGGCTGCACAGGATCTTGTCCAGGCGGGTCTGGAATATCTCCAGAGAAGGAGACTCCACAGCCTCCCTGGGCAGCCTGGGCCAGGGCTCCGTCACCCTCAGAGGGAAGAAGTTCTCCCTCATGTTCAGACGGAAAATGTTTCTGCGTTCCCGTCGCAGGGAGCGTGGCGTTGAGCAGCGATGGACGCGTCGCTCTTGCTCTTCACCCAGAGAGCGCACGGGCAGCCGCGTCCTCCCCTTCCCTCCCCTTCCCTGCCAAGGAGCAGCAGAATTCCCACCCCGTGGGACGAAATGCCCGCTGAAATCCCGAGCGTCTCCGCTTTGCCAACATGAGCGAGGGACGCAGCAGGGGAGCTCCGGAACCGTCCAAATCCCCTGAGCCAGGAGCTCTCTCCCTGAACCATTTTTCTGGTGGAGTGGTGGGAAGCTTGGGCAGATAGGTTTGCTTCCCGAAGGCTTCAGGAGAGCTCTGGAAACCTCCCAGTTACAGGATCACAGATTTACAGAATCACACAGAATCACAGAATAGTAGGGGTTGGAAGGGACCTCTGTGGGTCAGGCTGGAGGTTGGTGGTGGATGTTAAAGATTTTGTCCTCACACGAGTGGGTTACACCAGGTTTTGCTTTATTCACAACTCCGAGTTGGGCCGTCACCTCAGTGAGTGGCAAAGCTCAACCCGCTAGACCAGTTTATAGACATTTATTAAACCGATGACATCAAGGCTACAATCTTCATAAGTTTCTAATCAACCCTTCCGTTCCTTTAAGTACATCATTTATTAAGTTCCTTCTATTCTTCTGTCTTAGCAGAATTCTCCCTCGCTGGTTTCAGGCCTTGCTTGGTTTCAGGGTCGTCTCGGCTTCTTTAGTGAATTCTGTTTGATACAATCCATAAAATTAATTTCTATCCCAATTGCACACATAGACATTGTATGGTTTCTTAACACAGCTGCATTTGCACAGCTGAATCTGCGTCCTAGTTCTATGATTTTATTCTATTCTATAATCAATCTTTATAATCAATTTCTAACATTCCCTCCTTTTGTTTTTATTGCATCCCTGCAATTACTAATTATTATATTTCTAAACTTTTTTTTGATGCTTCTTAGTGATTGACATTAAACAAGTTAGTATACATTGGAAAAACACAGACAGACAAACAACGATTATTACAACAAAGAACACCTGGACTTCAGGAGATATACCTTGATACCAGTAAGCATGATTTCTCATCTGGGAAAAAGAATCCTGGAGGTACAAAAGGTATTGAGTGATTTGCTCATCTCCATCCAAAAGGCGAGTTTTTTGCCGGAACAGAAGTTCCCGGAACGGCAAAAATTCTACCAAAAAGAATTTCTGCAGGGGACACTCCTACAGGGTGTCTTGGAGTGTTTCTAATATCCCATAAAACTAAGTTCAAAGCTTTTGGCCACTTTAAGCCAGTTTGTTTACAAACCTTAACTAACTTTTCTTTAATAGTTCTGTTCATCCTTTCTACTTGTCCAGAGGACTCCGGATGATAAGGGGTGTGTAATTGTTGTCTAATTCCTAAAGCATGATATATTTGGACCAAAATAGCTGCCGTAAAGTGTGCTCCCCTATCTGAATCACAGAATCACAGAATCACAGAATCACAGAATAGCAGGGGTTGGAAGGGACCTCTGTGGGTCCCCCAGTCCAACCCCCCTGCCGAGGCAGGGTCACCTACAGTAGACTGCACAGGACCTTGTCCAGGCGGGTCTTGAATATCTCCAGAGAAGGAGACTCCACAGCCTCCCTGGGCAGCCTGGGCCAGTGCTCCGTCACCCTCAGAGGGAAGAAGTTCTTCCTCATGTTCAGACGGAACTTCCTGTGCCTCAGTTTGTGCCCATTGCCCCTTGTCCTGTCGCTGGGCACCACTGAAAAGAGCTTGGCCCCATCCTCCTGACACCCACCCTTCAGATATTTGTAAGCATTTATAAGGTCCCCTCGCAGCCTTCTCCTCTCCAGGCTGAACAAGCCCAGTTCCCTCAACCTCTCCTCGTAGGGGAGATGCTCCAGTCCCCTCACCATCCTCGTAGCCCTGCGCTGGACTCTCTCCAGTAGCTCCTCATCTTTCTTGAACTGGGGAGCCCAGAACTGGACCCAGCACTCCAGATGAGGCCTCACCTCTGAGTCAATTATTTCTGGAACGCCATATCGTGGAATTAATTCTTTTAACAAAACCTTAACTACTGATTTTGAATCATTCTTTCTTGTTGGGAAAGCTTCTGCCCACCCGGATAACTGATCCACAATCACTAACAAGGCAGACGCAGCCCTTTGCAGTGGGCGCGGGCGCGAGGGGCTGAGCGGAGGCCTGGAGCTGCGCTCTGCCGCGTCTCGCGTGTGGCGGCTCTTGGGCCGTCGGCTTTTAGCGTGGCTGCCGACGGACCGAGGCGAAATGAAGCCGGGGAGCCCCGGGAGCGCATCCGTTTGCGGCGCTGCAGCTTGCGCTCCGGGCGCGGCGCGGGAGCCGTAGCTCGCTCGCACGTGGAGCAGCTTCTGGGAACGTGGAGATGGGAAGGCCGCCGTCCAACATCTACATCAGATGGCAATAAATTTTTATTCCTCCGCCTATTTCTCACTTCTGAAGCTGGGAACGAAAACAACTTCGTATAAATTATGTTCCTAAAGGAGACTTCACTTCCTACTTTGCTATTTATAGATGGCTCTTTCTTCATGCATATGGATGGCAGCTTTATTTTCTCATCTTCAGTAGCTTCTGCTTGATCTCCTGGGTGCTCCTTGTGCGTCTTTAAGGAACGTGGCTTGAATAATCTATCCGTTCAAGACTCTGAGCAGAAAGTTTAGAATTATTCCTGGAGTGATATAGACTCCTGCAAGCGTGATGCTTTGGAAGGTCAGCGGTGGGTCTGCGGTAGTGCTGCCTGGGTTGGTCGTTGTCTGTGAGGGATGTTAAAAACCAGAAAGCTGATCATGGGGAGGCCAGAATGATCCTGGTAACGTTGGAGCCGACTGGGATTGTTGAGTTTGGGCCTTAATCCCAGAATCACAGAATGGCAGGGGTTGGAAGGGACCTCTGGAGACCACCTAGCCCAACCCCCTGCCCAAGCAGGGTCACCCAGAGCAGGATGCACAGCACCATGGCCAGGCGGGTCTGGAATATCTCCAGAGAAGGAGACTCCACAGCCTCCCTGGGCAGCCTGGGCCAGGGCTCCGTCACCCTCAGAGGGAAGAAGTTCTTCCTCATGTTCAGCTGGAGCTTCCTCTGCTTCAGTTTGTGCCCGTTGCCCCTTGTCCTGTCGCTGGGCACCACTGCAAAGAGCCTGGCCCCGTCCTCCTGACCCCCACCCTGCAGATATTTAGAGGCATTTCGAAGGTCCCCTCTCAGCCTTCTCTTCTCCAGGCTGAACAAGCCCAGCTCCCTCAGCCTTTCCTCGTAGGAGAGATGCTCCAGCCCCCTCCTCATCCTCGTAGCCCTCTGCTGGTCTCTCTCCAGTAGCTCCTCATCTTTCTTGAAGTGGGGAGCCCAGAACTGGACACAGGACTCCAGATGGGGCCTCCCCAGGGCAGTGTAGAGGGGGAGGAGAACCTCCCTCGACCTGCTGGCCACACTCCTCTTGATGCACCCCAGGATCCCATTGGCTTTCTTGGCACCCAGGGCACGCTGCTGCCTCATGGTCAACCTTAAGACATGCTACTCTGTGCTAGTTTGAGACCAGTTTTGAAATTCCTGTTATCCTCAGTGCGTTTCACCCATGCATCCATCAGTAGAGCTTGAGGGTTCATCAGACCTTGGTTTTCCAGCTAGTCGAACAAAACCGAACCAAACTTCGTTTGCATCTTCGCAGCTGTAGTGACGTGGGCTGAGTGGCCTCGCTGCCCGGCACCAGCGCAGAAGAGCAGCGAGGTCATTCAGGGCTTAGCTTGGTCCAGGAGAAGATGCCGCGGGGAGAGGACATAGTATTTGTTGTCTTGGAAGAGAAGCGTTCATTTTGGGTCACTCTTGTCCCGCTTGTGACTCACGTAATGGTGTTGTGGTATCTGAGTATGAGAAGTGGGTGTCAGGAGGACGGGGCCAGACTCTTTCCAGTGGTGCCCAGCGACAGGACAAGGGGCAATGGGCACAAACTGAGGCACAGGAAGTTCCATCTGAAGATAAGGAAGAACTTCTTCCCTCTGAGGGTGATGGAGCCCTGGCCCAGGCTGCCCAGGGAGGTTGTGGAGTCTCCTTCTCTGGAGATATTCGAGACCCGCCTGGACAAGGTGCTGTGCAGCCTGCTGTGGGTGACCCTGCTTGGGCCGGAGGGTTGGACTGGGTGACCCACAGAGGTCCCTTCCAACCCCTACTATTCTGTGATTCTGTGATTCTGTGAAAATGCCGTCAGGACCTGGTTGCTGGGAGCACTGCCAGGCTCCGAGCGAGGAAGCCACCGCTCTGATGCCATCCAGCGCAACCCGGCCGCGTTGGCTCTGCAGCGAGGGCGCACGGACTGGGAGAAAATTGCCCCAACTACAGCCGATAGCTTTTTTTTTAGCAGAAGCCATGTCTAGATGTTAGCGCCTAGGGGAAAACGCTTGCCCTGGAGTATGTTGCTTTGGACTTCGGCATTGAAGGAAAGATTCTGCGTTGGACGGTAACAGAGTGAAAAAGCTCGCAATTTGATTTGTTCAGATAAGGCCCCTGAAGGAGAAAACTGTTCTTGTGTAGCTCATAGAATCATAGAACGGTTTGGGTTGGAAGGGACCTTAAAGATCATCTGGTTCCAACCCCCCTTCCATGAGCAGGGACATCTCCCACCAGCCCAGGTTGCTCAGAGCTCCATCCAACCTGGCCTTGAACCCTACCAGGGAGGGGGCAGCCACAGCTTCTCTGGGCAGCCTGGGCCAGGGCCTCACCACCCTCCTGGGGAAGAATTTCTTCCTAATCTCTAATCTAAATCTGCCCTCTTATAGTTTAGAGCCGTTCCCCCTTGTCCTATCACTCCACCCCCTTGTGAAAAGCCCCTCTCCATCCTTCCTGTCGGCCCCTTCAGGCACTGGCAGCTGCTCTAAGGTCCCCCCGGAGCCTTCTCTTCTCCAGACTGAACAGCCCCAGCTCCCTCAGCCTGTCCTTGTAGCAGAGATGCTCCAGCCCTTGGATCATCTCCATGGCCTCCTCTGGCCCCGCTCCAACCCATCCATGTCCTTCCTATGTTGGGGGCCCCAGAGCTGGACGCAGGACTCCAGGTGGGGTCTGAGGAGAGCGGAGTCAAGGGGCAGAATCCCCTCCCTGGCCCTGCTGCCCACGCTGCTCTTGATGCAGCCCAGGGCACGGGTGGCTTTCTGGGCTGCCAGCGCAGATTGCCAGCTCGTGTTGAGCTTCTCATCCACCAGTACCCCCAAGTCCTTCTCCACAGGGCTCAGAAGTGACCCTGAGAGGTCTGGTTTCATTTGTTAAGGGAATCCCCTGCTTGTGAGGTGCTGTAGGTTTTTACGGCTTTTCTTCTGGGTGTCTGATGTGAGCGCTGTGCTTGGAAGCAGTAGATTTACTAAAATTCAGTCTAAGGGGGCTGTGTTGGTCCTTTCCTTTCCATGATGTATGGGTTGGAGTTGGCCTTCAGGCTGGTGGCAGGACGAGGTGACGATGCGCTGACTTCATTAGCAAAGGCTGCGTTCTTGTGGATGGAGCTGTGCTTTGCTGAGGAGCCCCTGCACGTGGAGATACGGGGATCTTTGGGGCGTGGAAGGTTGGATCTCTGAGCCCGTTTGCTTCTAGAATTCTTTCAGTTTTCATAGTTCCTTCAAGACAGAGGGCGTCTCTGAGAAGGGGAATAAAAGGTTGAATGGTTTGATCTGAAATTGAAACATTTTGCAGAGCCTAATTAAACAAACTCATGATTATTGTGTAAAAGCCCTGTCCCAGGCCTTCAAACAACTTCTTAAATACCAGCTTCGCTTGAGAGCCGTGCCTAATCGCCGCTCGAAAGAAGCAGGGAGCCACGGGCGTTGAAAGGCAACGGCTCAAGCTTGGCGAGGGAACCCAGCAACCACAAGCGTCGAATTTTGCGCGGGACACGGGGAGGGCTTTGATCACAGCACAGCCCAAACTTCCCCAGCTTGGGACTCGACCAAGAGCGCGAAGCTAGCAACAGGGAGAGAAGGTTTTGGAGAGACTTCAGAGGTTACGACGGCAGCGTCGCAGGCTGTAATCTCAACAGAGAGCTGGCTCGAGGTAATTAAGAACACAGCAATGTAATCCATGACGGGACAATCCCTTCCCTCTCCTCCTGAGAACCTCGGGACAATCCCTCCGCTCTCCTCCTGAGAACCTCGGGACAATCCCTTCGCTCTCCTCCTGAGAACCTCGGGACAATCCCTTCCATCTCCTCCTGAGAACCTCGGGACAATCCCTTCCCTTTCCTCCTGAGAACCTCAGGACAATCCCTTCCCTCTCCTCCTGAGAACCTCTGGGCTCTTTGGGTCCTTTAGTTTCTTCCAAACTGGGGTGTACGGCGAGCGTGGAAGAAGAAGAGGTTGAGATGTTGCCAGGGGAATGTGGAAAGGATTCTGGCCCGAGCTTTCCGGGTGGAAGCTCTGGACGTGCTCCTCATTTTCTTTATGAAGGCCGATGTGGAAACAGAGCTGTGGAAGTTAAAGAAAAATAAATGTCATCTCAAGCGTCCTGCGCTTCTTCAAGGCAGGCTTGGGGCAGCCCTCAAAACTTGGTATGGTTTGGCGAGAGCTGAAAAAGCAAGTGATAAAGCGTTTTGTAGCTGCACCAGTGGGTTATGTGGTTAATTGGTGGGAGTGGGTATGTAAATATGATGATCCAGCTTTGATTATAATTTGCCAGGCGCTTTAGTTAAGGTGGCGTGGGCTTTAGAGGAGGAGTGACACTCACCTCTGGTAGGTAATCTACAGCGAGACTGCTGAACTGCCAGCAGGGCTTGCTGGGCTCCGAGGCCCTTTGATCTGCTGTTACCTTTATAGTTAATATTAATTCATATAATAGAATAAGTAGAAGTGGACTGGGAGCTGGGCTTGTCCAGCCTGGAGAAGAGAAGGCTGCGAGGGGACCTTCGAAATGTCTCTAAATATCTGCAGGGTGGGGGTCAGGAGGACGGGGCCAGACTCTTTCCAGTGGTGCCCAGCGACAGGACAAGGGGCAACGGGCACAAACTGAAGCAGAGGAAGCTCCAGCTGAAGATGAGGAAGAACTTCTTCCCTCTGAGGGTGACGGAGCCCTGGCCCAGGCTGCCCAGGGAGGCTGTGGAGTCTCCTTCTCTGGAGATATTCCAGCCCCGCCTGGCCGCGGTGCTGTGCAGCCTGCTGTGGGTGACCCTGCTTGGGCAGGGGGTTGGGCTGGGGGACCCACAGAGGTCCCTGCCAACCCTGACCATTCCATGATTCTGTGATTCTGTGAGTAGGATTAGCAGCAAAAGGACCTTAGAAGAGTGAGGGGCTGCTAAAGAAATATCAGTTTATTGCTGAAGCTGGACCAGGGCGTGTGAAGGCGGGGAAGCAGCTGCGGTTGGGCCACCCCACAGGGAGAGACGACTGCTGTGCTGACGCCGAAGGTGACGGGAGGAGGAGGAGGAGAGCCGTCAGCTGAGCATCTTCTAGACCTGACTGCAGCAGGTGGCTCCAAATGAGGACCGTCCTTTGGGACTGCCTGGAGGAGAGCGTTGGGTGGTTTTTCCCCGTGGCTCTGCGCAGTGGTGTGCCTGTGAAATGCCTTCTCCTCCTCAGCCGAGAAAGATCGGTGTGCCAGTGAACTTCGGTGACGTAGACGGAAGGGGAAGGGGGTGTGTGGGGTGGTGGCTCCCAAATGCTTTGCTCGAGTAGGTGGTGGGGTGGTTCTCCCCCCCTCTCAATGTTGTGGCTGTTTTGAGGGTGTAAAAAGTCATGTTTATTATTGGCCTTCACATTTCTGAAACGGATACTCAGGTTTTTAGCCTCTAAAATGTTAATATTTGGTGTCTGACAGACAGACGTGGGTCTAGCGGTCGTGCTGTGCCCACTGGTTCGAGGGAAGCATATACTGTGCAGTCAGTAAATTCCCCACGTGAGCTCTCTGTGCAGCTGCAGAGAGGAACATTTAATTAATACCGAAGCAATTATCTCGACGAGTAAGTCGAACTCAGAACAACAACGTTTTCCCAGTTGCTGTGTGGTAGCCAGATGGTAACGCGGGCCGTTGTGAAGGGCTTGGCTGGACGCTCCTGAGGTTCCTGGCAGGTGATCAGTGTATTTTTCCCATTTGGATGTTTGGATTTCAGTGTTCTGGGAATTAGGCCCACAGGGATGTCCAGTAGATGTTTCAGTGTGAATGGAAGAGGTGTTTTTTTTTTGTATTCCTGTTAGGAAATATTTCTAGCTGTTGCCAAATACCAGGATGCAAATAGAAATCCATGTGCTGCGGGGTCTGGTTGGCAACGGATGGAAAGCTGAACCAGGCAGGAAGCTTTCCAGAACTTCATGTAGACTCTCTTGGTTGGGTAGAACATGCTGTGTTGGTAACCTCAGCACTGTCTTCCAGTGCTGCTGCTGCCTTTGGTCACCTCCCCACCGCGCGCAAGCCTACCGGGCTGGTAGTCATTGACACTGGTGATCTCCGCTGGGTTCCATAGCTGGGGCTGGTGGAAACTAGAAGTAATGAGTTGCAAGTGGTGCAGGAGGTCTTGCCCTGGCAACATCCCTCAGCCCGTGCGTACGTTGCAGCTCACATATAAATAAATGCTTATAAATATCTGCAGGGTGGGTGTCAGGAGGATGGGGCCAAGCTCTTTTCAGTGGTGCCCAGTGACAGGACAAGGGGCAATGGGCACAAACTGAGGCACAGGAAGTTCCGTCTGAACATGAGGAAGAACTTCTTCCCTCTGAGGGTGACGCAGCACTGGAACAGGCTGCCCAGGGAGGTTGTGGAGTCTCCTTCTCTGGAGATATTCCAGCCCCGCCTGGACAAGATCCTGTGCAGCCTGCTGTAGGTGACCCTGCTTCAGCAGGGGGGTTGGACTAGATGACCCACAGAGGTCCCTTCCAACCCCTACTATTCTGTGATTCTGTGATTCTGTGATATTAAGGTTTTGTTGCCTGCTCTGGAGCGTTGACTCTTGGTGAGGGGTTGCTCACGTGGACCTAATGAAGAGTTGCTGTGGGTCTGCGGCGTGGCATCCCTGAAGGCAGAAACTGCTGGTGGAGCGAGTCCGCGGGGGCTGTTGGAAATGGGAAAGCTGAAAGAAGCTCCTCCAGCAGCAACCAGAGGTAGTATGGGGGTTGTGGACGTGAGCGCGGTGGGAAGAGTGAGAATTAGTCAGCTGTGGTTGTCGGCAAGAGCTGGATGCAAGCTCTGATGGATGAAGTGGTGAAAGAGCTGAATCTGGTCCCTGGCATGGCCAGGAAGGTCTGAACCACCAAGATCCAAACTTTGGCACCTCTTTATGGGAGAAGGGCTGGAGGGGGCTGTGGGGCGGAGGGAGAGGCTGTGTTCCCTGCGCTGCTGGCCGTACAGGGCCTTTGTTCCAAGCTTGGTGTAACCAAGGTGCCACTTCCTTCACGTCAAACTTGGTGGCTGTTCACCTCATCGGTTGAAGTACTATTCCTGTGTAGTGGAAAAAAGAAATTCAAGATGTGCCCCATGGCATGGGACCTAAGGGAAATCATTAGGAGTTGTTATTTATAACCAAACCAGACCAGCACGTGGAGAGGTGCTGGAGTTATGCTTCAAATATTTGAAGGTAAAAAGAGCTGTATTGAAATTCTGGAGTGTTTGATCCGGTTTCCTTGCCGTTGGCTACATCAGGCAGTGGATCAGCAGAGCAACTGTTAAGGAAGCAGTGTGTGCTTTTGCTCGTTCTGGGGTTCTTAGCGATACCTTGGCTTCCATACTCTTTTCCGTTATCCTTTGACCAAAATGATTTACTCAAAGGTTGCCCTGACCTTGCTAGCTTGCTGTATACCCCTGGCATTATTTCACTGTAGGCACCGACCGCTTGAAACTCGGTGTTTTGGATGTCCCAGTATCTACCTGGGCCCAGTGAGCTGTGATCCATCAGCTTCAACATTGCGTGAAGCAAATGGGTAGGAAATTGGAGACCGTAGTAACCTGTACTAACATTATACTCTTCTCTGGATTCAGGGGGAGGCACCAACATGTTTTATGTGACCCAGAAATCTAAAAACTTGTCTCTTGGCCACTAAAGACCTGTTGGTTCTTACTAGTTTATTTTGTGTCTTCCTAAATTACCACCTGAATATTAGCTTTCTGGCTGGCAGAACCTCTGATGTGGTGAGGGCAGGACACAAGCGGGGACAAGAAGCACCCTGGGGAAATGCAGAACTTCAGAACTGTGGAATGTGAGGGTTGCTCACATCAGGTTCTGAAGTTTTTTCTACATCTGGCATAAAAGATGGCAATAATGTCATCTGTAGAAATACTGTGTTAGGTTGCTAGGCCTTTGAGGTGCCCCTCTGAGATCCTGAAAGTCAGGCTAAAACCAAGGCTGGGTTGGACGGGGCTCTGAGCAACCTGATGCTGTTGAAGATGGCCCTGATCACTGCAGGGGGCTTGGACTAGATGACCTCTAAAGGTCCCTTCCGACCCAAAGCTTTCTATGATTCTGTGATTTCTTCTTGAAAAGGCTTCCAGCTCCTGAAGACCTGCAGTGGCACAGATGTCAGCCAGAGGGTAGTGGTCAATGGCTCGATGTCCAGATGGACACCAGTGACACATGGTGTCCCTCAGGGGTCTGTACTGGGACCGGTGCTGTTTGACATTTTGATCAATGACACAGCGAGACTGAGTGCACCCTCATCAAGTTTGGAGATGACACCAAGCTGAGTGGGGCAGCTGACACACCAGAAGGACAGGATGCCATCCAGAAGGACCTGGACAAGGTTGAGAAGTGGGCCTGTGTGAACCTCATGAGGTTCAACAAGGGCAAGTGCAGGGTCCTGCACATGGATTGAGCAACCCCCAGTGTCAATACAGGCTGGGGGACGCAGGGATGGAGAGCAGCCCTGCCGAGGAGGACTTGGGGCTGCTGGTGGATCAGAAGCTGGACGTGAGCCACCAATGTGTGCTGGCAGCCCCGAAGGCCAAGTGTGCCCTGGGCTGCATCCCCAGCAGCATGGGCACAGGGTGAGGGAGGGGGTTCTGCCCCTCTGCCCCGCTCTGCTGAGACCCCCCGGGAGTCCTGCGTCCAGCTCTGGAGCCCTCAGCACAGGACAGAGCTGGAGCTGTGGGAGCGGGGCCAGAGGAGGCCCCAGCAATGATGCGAGGGCTGGAACCCCTCTGCTGGGAGGAAAGGCTGGGAGAGCTGGGGCTGCTCAGCCTGGGGAGGAGAAGGACAAGGGGAGACCTTAGAGCAGCTGCCAGTGCCTGGAGGGGCTGTGAGAGAGCTGGAGAGGGGCTGGGACAAGGGCAGGGGGTGATGGGACAAGGGGTGATGGCTTTGAGCTGAAAGAGGGGAGATTTAGATTAAATTAAAGGAAGAAATTCTTCACCATGAGGTTGGTGAAACACTGGCCAAGGTTGCCCAGAGAGGTGGTCGATGCCACCTCCCTGGCAGGGTTCAAGGCCAGGTTGGATGGAGCTCTGAGCAAGCTGATCTACTTGAAGATGTTGCTGCCCATGGCAGGGGGTTTGGGCTAGATGGCCTCCAAAGGTCCCTTCCAACCCCAAGCTTTCCATGATTCTATGTCCCTGGTGCTAGGTTGGACCCCTTTTTGCTGTGGGTCGCGATGTGGGACCTGCTTCGTTTCTGCGTAATCGCGTTGTCTTCAGCCCTTGGACCTCGGCGCGGGGTTCCGGGCTGAGGTTTTGTACTTCAGTGGGTTGGTTGTAAAGATCACAGAAGGCCTTGCAGAGGGGCAGGCTCGCTCCAGAGCGTCCCGTGCTGGATACAGGCTTTGCCGTGCTGTTTCTGAGGGTTTGATTTATTGGCTGTGATGATGAAGCTACTGACGCCGGCGGAGCCCGGTGAGCGGGGAACGAGGATAATTACCAGGAAACCACGACGTGACCTTCAGCAGAACTGCTCTCCCTGCTCGGCTGGTTGTGCGGCACGTCTCGGAAGGACACCTCGTTCCTCACCGTGGCTGAAAGGGAGAAATTGCCGAGTAAGCGTTTTCCTGCACGGCGGGCTGAGCGCCGGTGTGTGCGAAGGGGTTGGTGTGCGGTGGCTGCCTGAGCCGGCCACGACTTGGAGGCCCTTCTGGACCTCTGCTTTGTTGGGTTTTTATTTCTCCAAAGCCACGGCAGAGAATTCCTGTGCTTTGTTCAGCAGATGGCACAGTGCACGCTTGTCACCTCCGTAAGACGACTGCGGAACGCTTGACCAAAAACGTGTGGTTCAACTGCGTGGTGCTGCTGCATCGTTAGAAACATGGAAATTCCTCACCCTTGTGTGGCTGCGGTGTCTCTCAGCTTGCAGACTCCAGTGGTGCCCAGCGACAGGACAAGGGGCAATGGGCACAAAGTGAAGCAGAGGAAGCTCCAGCTGAAGATGAGGAAGAACTTCTTCCCTCTGAGGGTGCCGGAGCCCTGGCCCAGGCTGCCCAGGGAGGCTGTGGAGTCTCCTTCTCTGGAGATATTCCAGCCCCGCCTGGCCGTGGTGCTGTGCAGCCTGCTCTGGGTGACCCTGCTTGGGCAGGGGGTTGGGCTGGGTGACCCACAGAGGTCCTTTCCAGCCCCGACCATTCTGTGGTTCCGTGGTTTGCACGATTCATCCTGCCTTGTGCATCTGCTCAGGTTCCTCCAACGCCTTTTCAGGGGTGAGGGTGCCCGCAGCCTCCTCTCGCCGCCGTCGTGGTGGGAGCGATGATTCCCCTCTCGGGCTTTGGGAACACCTTTGGGTTCTCCGTTAGGTGATGGCCTGGGGTCCTGTGTGTCTCTGAACCCCTCCACCAAGCAGAGGAGATGGGACAACGTTTTCAGGGCACGGAGTAAGGTAGTGGAATAAGCCACTGGTTCTTGGTGTATCCAGTGTCTTGGAAGAGCACCAAGAATGAAATAACCTGATCTGACTACAGGGTCTGTTAGAGATGAATATTTGAATTCTTTCAAAGGGTAAAATTCTTATTAATTGCATGTCATTAATATCTGCAGTTGCAAATGGGGAGTCTAGTCTGGAAGGGGCTTCTTGTGTCTTATGACTCTTTTTTCATTTTGTTGGAATTTTGCAGGCTGCTTTCAAACACTGTTAGCATGTGGTCATCTTTCCTCTCTCTCCGTTTCACTGTGTTTAGGAGGATTTTTCTGGTTCTTTTTGCTGCTAGGAGGATTTCCTGAGGTGCTGTCTGAGAGCTGCTGCTCTGAGTGTGACGTTCAGTGCTTCAGCTCTCTCTAAAGACACCCTTAAAAAAAAAAACAACTCAAAACCCAACAACCCCAACACTCAAAAAAGCTTCGTCTGAAATACGTTCCTGCACTGTTGTGCTTAGAAATTATGGTCTGCATGAGTTCTGGCCGTCTGGTTTGCTCTCACAACCGATATTAGACTGAGTTAGGCATTCTTGTTCCAACAGGTTTGCTTCTTCCCCTTCCTTTTTTTTTTTTTATTAGTTTTAGGTGATGACTTCTAAGTTTGCTGCCACTTATTACTAAAAGCGGTGGTAGAAAAATAATCCCCTTGCCATCTTAGGAGGGAGAGTAATGTAATAGAATGTAGAAATAAAGTTGAATAAAAACTTTGAAGGCCGTCCAGGACACGGGGAAGGTTAGCTGCTTTGAAGACGTGGAAAATTACAGTTCTGTGGGAAACCTCAATCAGGACCAGTTGGGAAATGTTGTGTATCGGAAGCGCCGGCCAAGTGTGACCTTCAGGCCGGGTCGCTGGGTGCTGGGTGGTGGGTCCCAAAAACCACGCGGTGGGATGAGGAGTAGAACTGAGGCAGAGGCATCGCTTTGGCCTGGTTTTGGTGGGGGCTGGCGTTGTGTCGTGCGAATAGGTGGGACTGAGCGGGTGGTTGGTGACGCGTGAAGTACGTTCTCAACGCGTGCCTGGGAAATGTTTGCCAGCCTTAAGTTACACAGAATGGTAGGGGTTGGAAGGGACCTCTGTGGGTCATCTAGTCCAAGTTGAAGCAGAGGTGAGTGATTTGGGGACGTCTCATGAATTGGAGATACGGGAAGAAGGAAAGCGGACAGGGTAAATAAAAATTGATTTCTTCTTCACCTCGTGTGCGTTCTTCCCACCAGATCTCGAGCGATCGGAGAACTGAGAGCACTTTCTCAAAGGTTATTGATTGTAGGTGCAGTTAGATTTATAAGGTTGTTCTTTAATGGTGGATACACACACGTCCAATTCCCATAGTCACGTTGAGCTGGAATCTCTTGGGCTGAGTAAAATCTTTACACGTGTTTCTTTCTGCTGGGTTTAGGCCTGGTGGTGTTCGTTGCTGCTACATCTTGTGTGTAACGGTATGGGGTTGCTTAGTTCACATTCAGCTCTGTTTCCCCTTGTTTAAATGTTTTGTTGTGTTGGCTGATCTGCTGCTGATTTTATTGTCATAAAGAAAGAACCGGAAAAGTCTTCCTCCTGCAGAGCAGCAGTCTTTCTGTTATCACATGAGATGGATATTAAGCCCTTCTGGTCTTGTATGGCTCTTAAATGTCTTGTTTCTGATCGCTCTTCATCGGCAAATCTGTTTTCAGCCAGGCACAGTTATCCCAGCCGCTTTGAAGAAAGTGGTAGAGAAGTTGATAGGAGCTGCTAAAACCACCAAGGGAGGGTGGAGGTTTGAGGCCCTGAAGGAAGTGGAGACCCCTCCAGTGCATGCTGGGGCAGGGTGGAGTGAAAAAATATTTGATGTGAAATCAGGTCCGGTGGACCTTAGGGTATCCCAAAGGAAGGAGCCAAAATCCACATGGGGACAGAGGGACCTGATTTTTATTCTCTGACAAAGAGAAGGACAGGAGACCACCTCTGCTTGGGGTGTTCTCCTCTGATTAAAATCCTTAATTTGTTTTTTGACCTTCTGTAGTGGTCTGTCCTCCCCAGCTGCTGCACCTTGAAGGATGCAGAACAATACAGGTCAGGCAGAAATTGTGAGCGAGCCGTGTCACGAGCACTGCTGAATGTACTCCCGGGAAGTGTCACTGTTATTTCACCTGCAACGCAATATTTGACGTTGTTGAGCATCACGGCTTTATACAGAGGCTGTTCTGATGTTGCTAGAGTTGTTCATGGTTTGTTCTGGAGAGCAGCTCTGTGGAGAGGGACTGGGAGTGCTGGGGGACGACAGGTTGACCCTGAGCCAGCAGCGTGCCCTGGCTGCCAAGAAGGCCGATGGGATCCTGGGGTGCATTAGGAGGAGTGTGGGCAGCAGGTCGAGGGAGGTTCTCCTTCCCCTCTGCTCTGCCCTGGGGAGGCCCCATCTGGAGTCCTGTGTCCAGTGCTGGGCTCCCCAGTTCAAGAAAGATGAGGGGCTACTGCAGAGAGTCCAGCGCAGGTCTACGAGGATGAGGAGGGGACTGGAATATCTCTCCTACGAGGAGAGGCTGAGGGAGCTGGGCTTGTTCAGCCTGGAGAAGAGAAGGCTGCGAGGGGACCTTCGAAATGCCTCTAAATATCTGCAGGGTGGGGGTCAGGAGGACGGGGCCAGACTCTTTCCAGTGGTGCCCAGCGACAGGACAAGGGGCAACGGGCACAAACTGAAGCCGAGGAAGCTCCAGCAGAAGATGAGGAAGAACTTCTTCCCTCTGAGGGTGACGGAGCCCTGGCCCAGGCTGCCCAGGGAGGCTGTGGAGTCTCCTTCTCTGGAGATATTCCAGCCCCGCCTGGCCGCGGTGCTGTGCAGCCTGCTCTGGGTGACCCTGCTTGGGCAGGGGGTTGGGCTGGGTGACCCACAGAGGTCCCTGCCAACCCCTACTATTCTGTGATTCTGTGATTCTGTGTTGTACAACGATGAGACATTTTGAACCTTCATCAGGATTAGGGGTAGGAACCAGGATTTAGGATACAAGGCTCGAGGAACTGAATATCTGGAGTTGATCAGAGAAGAGGATTGCGACCCCGGCTTCTCTGGGCGTCTGTTAGGAAACACCGATAGTAGCTACTGCGTTACTGTGAGCAGCCAAAGGTTTGAGAAGATGCCATGGTGGAGGTCAAAGCTAGGTAAAGGCTTGGGAGCGGAGGTAACGAGCTACTGGAACAATCCGTCAAGATTTGCGGTGGGCATTGCATCATCCCGGGAAAACCTTTAAAATCAGAATGACTTGTTTTTGCTAAAAGCTTTGTGTTCCAGTTCAACCACAACTACTGACCTTGAAGTAGGTATTAATTAGCGGATAACTCCTCGTCTGTGTTACTCAGGGTGTCAGACTACCTGACTACTGCGATCTCTGAATATTTTATACCTGTAGGAATAATAGATTCATACTTGATGTTTTTCTTCTTGCGGCAAAGACCAGATTAAAAAAAAGAGAAGAGTTTAAAGAAAAAAGGAGTTGAGCGCAGCTCCGTCAGCCAAGGGTTTTGGTGTTCTGATTTTGACTCTGATAGCACTCATTGTGTGGCCTTGGGCAAGTTATTAATCCACGCGTGCCTCCGTTTGCCAGTTTGTCCCATCCGGATAACTTCACTCACCTCCTAGGATGACGTGGTTTTAACATGCCGTTAATGTAAATGTGGAATAATTATAGACTTTTTTATGGATATTATTTTTATGACAAAGAAGAATATTTGGATGTAGAGTAGATGCCCATTTTCCAGACCTACTTCAGTTAGCTCCTGGGAGATGTTTTGACTCTTCAAAAGAGGATTTTTCTTGACTTGAGGCCACCGCTGTGGTACTCTGTTCCGCCAAGTTCAATGTTCTTCTGGATAGAATAAAAAGTGTTTATGGATTTTGATGAAACCTGAAAACTCTTGGATTGTTAAACTTGCTGTGTTACGGGAAAACGGATCAAGTTCTGACTCATGGAGGAGGCCTGACCTTGGGCGGAGAGGACAGCATTGTACACACCATGGTCTGGCTTACTAGGAAAGTATTTCTTTGGTTGTCTCTGGCATATGTTTATTCTTGGTGAATTATTACCATTGCCTGGTATCAAAAGGTACCGTGAAGGATGAGGCATGGTCTTGGTGCCCCTCTCGGAGTTTTCACTCTTTGTTACTATATATATATATATATATATATATATATATATATGTATGTATCTCTCTCTGTACATTTTTCCCCCCCCAAACCAGCCATTTCCAGGCTTAAGGGTTGTCTGCTTGATCTCAGTCCAGACCGAGGTGTTTGGGCAGCTTAAGGGACAACGGTTTTCCTTTAGTAAAAGTTCATTTTAAACAATAAGATTGCCATTTACGTTCAAACGTTCACAGAATCTGAAAGGTCCACAGACCAAACCCAGACAGTGCACAGTGGGTTTTAGTCCTCTCCAGTTATTTTTATGAAAGGTAGCAAAACAACTCAAGGTGCAATGCTGTTGATTTTCTCATCCCATAGGCTTTGAAAATCTGGCATTTCTGCAATGCTAGTGGAACCTTTGTAAGTGTTTCCAAACACGGCTCTTAAGAGAAATCCCTTCCTTGCTCCTTCTCCCTTCGGGTTGGTGTGCTGTGGTCATCCTGTTCTGGTGGCCCGTGCTTCGTGTAAGTTGCAGATGGGTGCTAACGGATCTCCATGGCCCATGCTTTGTGTAGTTTGTGTAATAGGACCATGAGCCAGCAGTGTGCCCAGGTGGCCAAGAAGGCCAGCGGCATCCTGGCTTGGATCAGGAATGGTGTGGCCAGCAGGAGCAGGGAGGGGATCGTGCCCCTGTACTTGGCACTGGTGAGGCCGCACCTCGAGTGCTGTGTTCAGTTTTGGGCCCCTCACTATGAGAAGGACATTGAGGGGCTGGAGCGTATCCATAGAATGGCCACGAGGCTGGGGAGGGGTCTGGAGAACAAGTCTGATGAGGAGCGGCTGAGGGAACTGGGGCTTTTTAGACTGGAAAAGAGAAGGCTGAGGGGAGACCTTCTCGCTCTCTACAACTACCTGACAGGAGAGCGTAGTGAGGTGGGTGTTGGTCTCTTCTCCCAGGTAACCAGTGATAAGACAAGAGGCGATGGCCTCAAGTTGCATCAGGGGAGGTTCAAATCGGATATTAGGAGAAATTTCTTTACTGGAAGAGTGGTCAGGCCTTGGACCAGGCTGCCCAGGGCGGTGATGGAGTCCCCATCCCTGGAGAGGTTCAAAAACTGTGTAGATGTGGCACTTCGGGGATATGGTTTATCAGGCATGATGGGGTTGGGTAGATGGTTGGACTTGATGATCTGGGAGGTCTTTTCCAACCTATGATTCTATGATTCGTAGATGGGCGCTAATGGATCTCCAAGGTCCTTGTAGCGCTGGGCAATCCATTTTGTCCATTGTAGCTCTGCTTGGGCCACTTTCCCGGACACTGTGGTTGTGCTCTTCTCTCTCATGAGTGCCCGTCCTTCAGCTTTCACCACTCTCTTGGGTCCCAGGCAGATACTTCGCCCTTCTGTCCCTCCTAACCTTTCAGTCTTTTCTGAACGCGTCCTCCTGACCAGTCCTTCCAAGAACATTAGTTGTGGATTTAATTTTCTGTATTGCCCAGGACTTAAAATTCCTGTGAAGTTTGTTGTCTTCAGCTGGACAAATACCTTAGTTTGGTGTCATTGGCGGGTTTCTGTGCCGTTTACTTTTTTCTTCATGAATTTTTCTTGCCTGTCTGCTCTCTGTCTTCTGTGCTTTGTTGTTGTTGCCTCTTTTTTTAATGTTTGTTCCCTTCGTTTTCTAAGGATTGCAGATACAATCAGTGGAAAATAATTGCCAAGATATTCTTCAGTCTTCTGCTCTCTCCAAATATGAAGGTACTTTGCACTTGATGTGTATATTTGCTTAATCACTCCCTCTGGTAATAACATGGACCTAATTTCTAGTCTACCTGTGGCTTTCTTTGAAACCTTTGGCTTGATTTTGGTGGCACTAAACTGCAAAGCTGAGTTCCCTGGCTGAGTACTTACGGTTCACTAACCTGCACTGCTTCGGTGGAAGAATTCACTCAAATTCTGCTTCCCAATGGGAAAAAAAATAAGATTTTCCACTCTGGTCATCTGCTGGGGTATGAATCCAGAACAGATTTTCACCAACCTTCTTGAATTTGGCCACCAGAACTAAATCCAGGACGTTAGGAGAAGTCACGGCAATAGTTCCGTGCTGGTACATCAAAATTGTATCTACTGAGCTAAAAACGGCTCGCTGTCCCGCCCGCCATTGCGCTGCACAAGAACGCAAGAGGACGAGAGTTGTGGGTGTCTGCGAGACGATGACGTCCCGTAGCAGTGCAGAAGAAGATACTATTGACCTTTTTTTTTTTCCTGTTCTGCATTTCCACAGGGCGAAAAACAAAACTGCTTCCTTTTGCTAGAGGAACGATCCGTTGGACTGGTTTACCCTTAATGTGCTTAGAAACCAGGAATCACTCGTAATCTTAACTCAGAATCACAGAATCCAAGCATGGCAGGGGTTGGAAGGGACCTCTGGAGACCACCTAGCCCAACCCCCTGCCCAAGCAGGGTCACCCAGAGCAGGCTGCACAGCACCGCGTCCAGGCGGGTCTGGAATATCTCCAGAGAAGGAGACTCCACAGCCTCCCTGGGCAGCCTGGGCCAGGGCTCCGTCACCCTCAGAGGGAAGAAGTTCTTCCTCATCTTCAGCTGGAGCTTCCTCGGCTTCAGTTTGTGCCCATTGCCCCTTGTCCTGTCGCTGGGCACCACTGCAAAGAGTCTGGCCCCGGCCTCCTGACCCCCACCCTGCAGATATTTAGAGGCATTTCGAAGGTCCCCTCTCAGCCTTCTCTTCTCCAGGCTGAACAAGCCCAGCTCCCTCAGCCTCTCCTCGTAGCAGAGATGCTCCAGTCCCCTCCTCATCCTTGTAGCCCTAACTACTACCAGCCATTGACTCATTGACTTCTTCACGTATCCTCTTGCTTCCTGTATCGGCTGTCTACACGCCCTAACACCAGCTTTTTGTCTGTCAGCTTCAGCTTTTCTCTTTATTGCATTTGTCATGTTCCCTTATTCTTTCCTTATTTTTTTCTTTTTTTTTTTTTTATTTTACAGCCTCCTTAGCTTCCGTCTGAGCCAGGTTGCCTTTTAACTAGCGTGGCCGCCCTTTTCAGTTGTGGGATTGTGGCTTTTGGAGCATCTAGTTAAAATGTTCTTAAACAATTTTCAATTAGTCTTCATATTTTTCTGATTACGTCCTTTCTCCCGACTGATTTGGCTCATAATTGTTTTCAGCTTGATGCAGCTGGCCCTTTTTGAAAGTGCGTGTGTATGTATGCGTGGATGTGGATTTGTGTCTTTGTGTACTATTGGGAGTGCTGTTTTATTCCTAATTTGGATGATTTTGGGGTGCATGTAAACGTGTGATCGTGTCTTGGGTTTTAGTTATTAAAAACATGGGATAAAACATGGCTGCTGGTTTGAAAACTCTTTCCCAATGGTTACTGGCACAGGGGATGCCAATTTGGGGATTTATTGGCATTTAGCAGACGGTGCTTCTGTAGTGAAGGAGTGTCTTCTCCAGCTCTTGGATGTCTGACCAACCTCAGCTCCAGCTGAACCCACCGCGTGGTGCATTACATCCCAAAGGTCAGTGCCACGTCAGCTCGGGAGTGATTTACGAAGATAAACGCTGCCTTTGCACCGGCTTCGGAAGTGCCGATGTCCACGTCGGGGCGGCGTGCGTGAGCGTCCGGGTCAGGAGAAAACGGCGTTGCCTCATGTGTGCTCGGCAGAGCCGGTGGAGGAGGCACTGCCTGTAGTGGGGAGGTGGAAATTCCATACGAATGAACTGGAAAAGTTGAGAAAACCCTAAATTACTGTGGAAGATCAAGGCAATGTAACGGCAGGCTGGTGCGAGTCCAGTTAGGGTCTCTCGGAGATCTTTCCGGTAACCTTCACATCAACGTGACACCAGACGTCTCTGGAGGGGTTCAAAAAAGGTGTAGATGTGGCACTTTGGGACATGGTTTAGCAGGCATGGGGGTGTTGGGTTGATGGTTGGACTTGATGGTCTTCGAGGTCTTTTCCAACCTTAATGATTCTATGACTCAGACTGGGATAACATTTGTGCTGGAACAAGAGCTTCTTAGCTGGAGCTTCTTAGCCTGAAGAAGAGAAGGCTGAGAGAGGACCTTAGAAATGCCTTTAAATATCTGCAGGGTGGGTGTCAAGAGGATGGGGCCAGACTCTTTGCAGTGGTGCCCAGCGACAGGACAAGGGGCAACGAGCACAAACTGAAGCAGAGGAAGCTCCAGCTGAAGATGAGGAAGAACTTCTTCCCTCTGAGGGTGCCGGAGCCCTAGCCCAGGCTGCCCAGGGAGGCTGTGGAGTCTCCTTCTCTGGAGATCTTCCAGCCCCGCCTGGCCGCGGTGCTGTGCAGCCTGCTCTGGGTGACCCTGCTTGGGCAGGGCGTTGGACTGGGTGACCCACAGAGGTCCCTGCCAACCCCAAGCATTCTGTGATTCCATGATTCTGTGAGCAGGAGAGGGCTGCCGTGGTGGAGGTGAGGCAGGGAAACCATATGGGAGAGCCAACGTGCAACAGCCACCCATGGGAGAAGGACCTGAACCTCTCTTCCCCCAGCACAGCCCTGGTTAGATGTCCTGCACCGAGCTGATATCTCCCCAAAGCTGTGCGCTGCAGGTAACGCTTTGGTTGGATCCAGCCGGCAGCTCCGGGACGCTTTCGGAGGCTTTGGTGGGAGCGACGGTCCCGGATTACCCCCGAGCTGACCTTTCCCTTGGGCTGGATGGAAATGATCAGCGCTGCAAATGCAAATGATCAGTGGTTGGGCTCCATCTGCAGCTGGTTAATTACCCGTTCACACAATATGTTGTTAGGGGTCATCTGGTTCCAGTTTCACCATAAACAGAAGTAAATGTTGAGAACATATTTTTCTACATCCAGTTTCACTTGTTGTGGATACTTGAAATAGTTTGCAACCCACATCTTTTGGTTTTCGAGGAGGGCTTTTGGCCAGAGAGCTCTGCGACCATTTGAGTTTGTTGGGTTTTCTTTTTTTTTCTTTAAAAAGTGCCCTGGAGGTTGCATTGTAGGGACTTTCCTTATGCAAAACATAAAAG
The DNA here is from genome assembly GCF_030867145.1 of Opisthocomus hoazin. Lineage (NCBI taxonomy): Eukaryota > Metazoa > Chordata > Aves > Opisthocomiformes > Opisthocomidae > Opisthocomus > Opisthocomus hoazin. The sequence continues at coordinate 1,860,496 of NC_134418.1, read as the reverse complement.
TGCTGTTTTTTTTAAAATTATAACCATATTTTTCATTAAAATCAGTTGGAGTCCCAGTAAACAATCGACTCCGAAAATTTTCCAAATGTTTGCTGCAGTGCTGTTTCTATTTTTGATGATTTTTTAGAAAAAAGTGTTGTTCTTCAAAACACAGCTTGGCTTGTCATTTAAAGAAGCCATCTAGTAAATCAGAATAAAGGCCCACGTCTATCGCTCTTTATTGCAATATAATGAAAACCTACTGCACGTTTGAATGTGAGAATACTTCTGTAGCGGTGTCCAGTGCTCTCTGCCGTTTGGCTTCTTGTGGGAGCCTCTTTTTTTGGTTACCAGCTCTTCTCGGCGTCTTTAGGCGTTTGTTTTATAGAAATGGAGAAATGTCTGCGTAGAGCGAGAGATGCTGAAAACTCTGCCGAGTGGCTGTGTGGGACAGAAGTGCCCGGTTCCTAGGTACTCGGGCAGGGCTTCCACCCCGGTATTGTCATTTTTAGACCTCCTTCAGAGTTTTATGGTTTTCTTGGTACCTGGTACAAGATTTATTTGCTGTCATAAAAAAAATAATAACAACCAACAAACAAACCACAACTAAAGAACACCAAACCGAAGCTTTGCATCCAAAGTTGTCGTATCTGCTTTATGCAAAACAAATAAAGATGTCTGCATAAAATGTTTAGGGTTAAAATTTTTTATTGCAAGCTGGAGGTTGAAGAGTATTAGAAGATATCCTGGCACTGCTTCTGTAGAATGCCAAATGTCCGATGAAAATATTCCCTTCTAGAAAGAACCAGGTGCTGGGAGAAAGCTATGGTGATGGGGAATGTCTCCCTGCTGTGAAGAAAAATGGGGTGAGAGGAGGAAATTTGGAGTTTCCCCATCTTTGTTCGGCTTTAACCTTCTCCGCCAGTCCCTGCGTGTCTGCTCAGCTCAGGGTCTGGGCCAGAAAACCTGTTTCAGCTGATCTCACCACTGGGGAGGCAGGTTGGGTGGTTAGATGTCCAGCTTTTGGTAGATGCATGGGATGTAGAGGTTGAATAGGAGGTCTTTCTTGGCGGAGGTCTGTTAGATGGATGTAGAGGTTGAATAGGAGGTCTTGCTCGATGGAGGTCTGTCAAAGGCATGTAGAGGTTGAATAGGAGGTCTTGCTTGGTGGAGGTCTGTTAAAGGGATGTAGAGGGTGAATAGGAGGTCTTGCTTGATGGAGGTCTGTCAAAGGCATGTAGAGGTTGAATAGGAGGTCTTGCTTGGTGGAGGTCTGTCGGATGTAGAGGTTGAGTAGGAGGTCTTGCTTGGCAGAGGTCTGTTAAAGGGATGTAGAGGGTGAATAGGAGGTCTTACTTGATGGAGGTCTGTCAAAGCATGTAGAGGTTGAATAGGAGGTCTTGCTTGGTGGAGGTCTGTCAGATGGACGTAGAGGTTGAATAGGAGGTCTTGCTTGATGGAAGTCTGTCAAAGGGATGTAGAGGTTGAATAGGAGGTCTTGCTTGGTGGAGGTCTGTCAAAGATAGCAGCTGAGCTTCTGGCTTTGTTATTTTTTCATATCTGTGAACACCACAAACCTTCGCAAAGCTACTGGCAAATAGCGGTGGTGCTTCTGGGTGCAGAGCTTCTGTCGCATGCGTGCTTCACGTGGCTCGGATCATCCTGTGCAACCAGGCAAGCAGCTGCTGTGCGTCTGGGTTTTGGCTCGGCAAAGTCAAGAGGGTGCCCAAGCCCAAGGAATTCTTGGAGCTGGTGCTCAGTGTTGGCGTTTCGTTGGCATCTTATCCCATGAAAATTGCTCTCTTGCTTCTTGCTTCCAAGGGCAAGGAAAGAGGGGAAAGTGAATTTGGTGAAGTAGTTTCCGTATTGCTCAAAGCCTGTTACTCTGCTAGTGAACCATCTGAGCCATGAGTGGTGATGGGATCAACCCACACAATGATTTGGCTTTTCATTTGGTCTGGAGTCATTTCTATTGTGGAACTTGTTTGAGAGTGATATAAAATGTTTTCTGTGGGCCTCTTGGACCTTCAGCAGCAGCACAGCAGATGCAGTGCGTGCAGATGAGGATGGGAAATCTCTACTTCGTGTTAACGTGTTTCCGTGTTTCTTGAGGGACATGAACGGCAAAGTGGGGTTCTTGGTCTGAGTCCTCATCTGGATGCAACGTATTTCAACTTCAGTTTAGGTCTCCTTGCTTAGGAATGATGGCTTGAATCTACCTAATAAGTGTCTGTGATTGTCAACAGATACTTATTACCTAGTGAATGGGTGAGGGTCCAGCATAATCAGTTTTGGTTTTCTGCTGAGGACCAGACACCCTTTGTGATAGGACATGACTTGGGCTGGTTCAAATACACTGTCCATAACTTCCCATACCTCTTACTGCCCTGCCTTGCTGGTGGCCAGTAGGTCTGTAGGAACTTCTGTGGTCTTCCTGGAGCCTTCCTACCTCCTGAGCTAGGCAGAGGATCTGAAGTATTGAAGTACCACCTGTACCCATCGCTTTAGCCAGGCTAAGCCACGTCTGACTAGAAATGACTCGAAGGCGTTTTGCCCTTGCCCTGTCTGTTCAAAAGCCAGTGGCTTTTCTTGGGTGATCCTGCCGAGCAGCGTTATCTTCCTGCCGGCATTGTAAATCCTAGGCGCTGAGGATTTTCGCTAGACCTCCCACAAGGGTGGCTGTTGTGTCAGGGCCTCTGAAGCGCCTTTCTTGATGGGTCCATTCAGAAGATGAATGATTTTTCTGAAGTTTGCATGAGCAGTAGCTTGGTGACTCTTTAGGCTCTGAACTGCCTCGACTTCTTTCCATTTCATTTTATTGTTTTTCTTCTAAAGCCTTTACGATGGGCAATCTTGACAAAACTAGGAATGAAATCTCTGCCAAGAGTCCTACAGAAGAGCAGAGATCCATTTTGCTAGAAGGACTTTGGGAGGAACCTGAGCTGGCTTTGATGTTGAGATTGGTATCTCTTTCAACACATCTTCGTTACTTGTTGCTGCATTCCTAATTGTGTTTTGCTGAGGAGAGTAAACAGTTTTGTAAGAAAATTGTGATGCTCAGTATCCATTTCACATTTTTGCTGTTGGCTTCTGTAGAGGATAAGCATCCATCAAGAGAACGAGAATTTGTCATTGTTTCGTGAAAAAGGGCAGTAGCATTGTTAAATCCCAATGGGAACCCTTTGGTAGTGAGAGCCTCCGGGGATAAATGCAAATTTATATGGGCTTTTAAGACAAACATAGCCCAAAAGTCCCTTTTAAATCAGAAGATGGAAAGATTGTTTTATCTTTGGTAACTCTTTCCAGAAGACCTACAAAGCTAGTACGTGAGCCACGGCTTGTCTGTATCTGTGGTTCGCATCTATAGTCACTTATTTTCTGTGGCTTTGTGGTGGAGCTGGAGAGTTGATCTTAAGGCATGGGTACGAGGATCCTTTAGTTGGTAGGACTGGTCATTTTGAATGGCAGTTGCCACCTTTTCTGGAGGGAGGGAGGGGTGAGAAGAGTTTTATTTTGCTGTTGAGAAAGCATATTGGTCCCAGATATGGTGGCTTCAGGATTGTGGGAAAATAGGCTTGGTTTATGGCAGAAGCAAATTGTGGGGAATTGCTTCATCGGTCATCCCATGAAGGGCTGGCTTGGGGCATGGGAATGGTTTTAGTCATGAACCAGATATAATGGCCCCTTTGTGTTCCTTCTCCCGCTTCAAGATCTGTTCTTAATACAGACCCACAGAACTTTGTTTACCAAAGTCTCTCACGGGCTGTGTTCAACAGAGGGTGCTGCCCTGTAGAGTCCTAATATCCCATCAAACTTGTGTCCCAGTTTGCCCAGTTAGGCAAGTACCAGTACTGAAATTTCCCTGTAAAGAGGATCAGGCCACGTTGACCATTGTATTCTCATAAATAAGTACTTTTTCCAAATATTCACAATATATTCAAATATTCACAATATATTCAAATATTCAAATATCTTCTTTAGAGGATGATATTCCAGTATCTACTTGGCCATTAAGTTGACCGTCTTTGTGCTGGGATTCATGAAGTCCTGGGATAAACGGACGGTGTTTGGCCCTTCCTCCTGAAGGAGACTGCTGTTGCCTTGGGGCAGTGGGTGAGTCCCCATCGCTCTCTTTCTTCTGGCATTCACCCACCTGTTGAGCCTCTTCTTTGCTCAGCATCACCTAGGTCTTTCCCAATTTTTTTCAGCTTTCAGTACAAAATTTCCTTGTCGTGTTCACAGACCCTGCCAATCTTCCTTGGCTTGGCTGGTCTTCCTCAGCTCAGATTGTCCATCTCTCCTGGTGGAGACCCTTGTCTCTTCTTTCCTTGTAGACAGCGATGCTTACGCTGGTGGTCTGTTAGAGAATCACAGAATCACAGAATGGTAGGGTTTGGAAGGGACCTCTGTGGGTCGTCTAGTCCAACCCTCCTGCCGAAGCAGGGTCACCTACAGTAGGCTGTAGAGGACCTTGTCCAGGCGGGTCTGGAATATCTCCAGAGAAGGAGACTCCACAGCCTCCCTGGGCAGCCTGTGCCAGTGCTCCGTCACCGTCAGAGTGAAGAAGTTCTTCCTTATCTTCAGCTGGAGCTTCCTCTGCTTCAGAGAAGTTCTTCCTCATGTTCCTGTTTGTCTTCCTGAGCTACAGCTACCGTTCCTGGCTCTCTCTGCAATCTTCTAGACCCAGCCTGTTGATGTGTGGGCTCAACTTAGCACCACTAAAAGTTTCCATTTGTTTGCAGCATCTGTCTCTCTCTGTAGCGCCGTTCTCGGTCTTAGACCAGGCAGTAGCCCTGGTCAGCAAAACATGCTGTGAATTGGGCTGTTGCCATTGTGCTGGAGGAGAGTTTATTGATAACTTCCCACAGTAGCACCTCGTAAGCACGAGGGCTCTCGTTTTTCCTTCTGTTTCACATTTAGCACGCTGGAAGAGAAATTTCCTCCCCCAATTAGGAGAGCAGCCAACTTCCTTTTCGCACGTTGCATTGCAGCATCTCTCAAGGTTATTTTTAAAACCTCGTTTGACTCTTGGCTGGCGGGAGGTGATTGCTGACTCCTTGGCTGGCGGGAGGTGATTGCTGACTCCAGGCCGGGCAGCGCAGGAGCTGCGACCGAGGGGCAGAAATCCTGCCCGGTGGCTGGCAGGTCCCAGTGGCTGCTTGGAGAAGGCTTAGCAGGAGCCTTCCATGTCCCTTGGGACCCGTGAGGGGATGGCGACCTTCCACAGTCCCTTTTATCTCTCCAGTTCGTTGCAGATGTTCAAACTCCCGTTGTATTTCATGGTGGTTTTTACCTTCCTTCAGTACCAGGACTACTGTAGGTGACCCTGCTTCGGCAGGAGGGTTGGACTAGATGACCCACAGAGGTCCCTTCCAACCCCTACCATTCTGTGATTCTGTGATGCTGTGATTTTTGCGTCACTGATCATCGTGCAGCGAAGACTGCTCAATGACTGAAGGACGTGAAGAATTTTGGACTGGGTAGCATGCACAGCCCAATTATTTAATCTTCAGCTCCAGTTGTATTTTTGGTCCTCTGACAGCAAAGGGCAGGGGTGTGCGGCAGCGTAGGTGAGCGGTTGGGTCACCTGCTTGGTGGGCTGGTGCTGTGTCACATGGTTTTGTGTGATGTGTTACCATCATCGATCTTCTTAATGCATCTGGCCGTTAGTATTTAAACTTGTGTGCGTGAAACAGAGAAATTGCGTGAGAGTTATAAAAATTTCATCTGGTCCAAGCAAAACTTTGACTTTGTTCTTCTTTGGAATCTTCTACTTTGAAATCTTCTTCTTCTTTGGAATCTTCTTCTTTTTCTTCTTCTTCTTATTCTTCTTTGGAAACTTCTTCTTATTCTTCTTTTTCTTCTTCTTTGGAATCTTCTTCTTCTTTGGAATCTTCTTCTTCTTTGGAATCTTCTTCTTCTACTTCTTCTTCTTTGGAATCTTCTTCTTCTTTTTCTTCTTCTTTGGAATCTTGTTCTTCTTTGGAGTCTTCTTCTTTGGAGTCATTTGACTTTTCCAGTTGCCAATGAATTGGCCTATGTTAGTTTTCAGGTTAGCGAGCTGCAGGAACTTTTTAGTGGTGTCTGTACGTGGGATGTTGGCCTCTCATCCTGTGTGCAGGGTGTTTTCTCTTCTTGGCTCGCCAGAATAGCGCATGGCCCAGCCATGGGGATGCTTCTGCAACGAGGGTGAGCTGCAGACCTCTCCTTACAAAGGGTAACTCTCTGTGAAATCTAGTATGTGAAATCCAGTATGTGGATTAGAGGATTTTATTGTCTCAAGACTGAAGATAATACCAGGAAGTGAAGGAAAATCCTGTGCTCTTGAGTATTGGCTGGCACGTTTTTAGCCATAGAAAACAGGTATCCTCCGGCTGGAGGAGCAGGCAGGCTGGTTTCTGCTCTTCCTCCCGCTCATCCTCAGCAGCTGAAGGAATGTTCGCATTTTGCTTTCTTCTCTGTGTGGGTAACTGCCTAGAAAAGTCGTGACTTTTTGGAAGTTGAGGCTGGTGTTGGATTTTTGTCCCTTTTCCTTATGTCATTATAAAGTTTCATACTGAATTGTGAAAGGCTAAGACTTCCTCATCTGAGGGTTCTGAAGCTTTTTACTTGTAACAAAAAAAATGCTGATTTATCTGTCCTTCAGCTATGCAGGAGACAAGTCTGTCTCTCTTCGGGATTAGTGATTTACTGCGTTGCATTAGTCCTTCGCCCTGATGGGAAGGTAAATCCGTGCTTCCCTTCCCGTTGCTGCAGTCAACTCTCAGTAGAATACACTCAGAGCCACCTCCTGTCCTGCAAACTCTTTTTTCTGTAATACAAAGCTGTACTTTTCTTTTAGTAGTGCAGCCTCGCGGTTTGGTAAATCATCAAGGCGATGTCAAGAAAATTTCTGAAAGTAATTCAGGGCTCTCAGTACCATCACTCAGGTCATTAATTTGAGTAACTTTCCGTTCTGGTGGAAGCATCTGAGGATTGTGGCCAGCAGGTTGAGGGAGGAGATTCTGCCCCTTGACTCCGCTCTCCTCAGACCCCACCTGGAGTCCTGTGTCCAGCTCTGGAGCCCCCAACATAGGAAGGACATGGATGGGTTGGAGCGGGGCCAGAGGAGGCCACGAAGATGATCCGAGGGCTGGAGCATCTCTGCTACAAGGACAGGCTGAGGGAGCTGGGGCTGTTCAGCCTGGAGAAGAGAAGGCTCCGGGGTGACCTCAGAGCAGCTGCCAGTGCCTGAAGGGGCCAACAGGAAGGATGGAGAGGGGCTTTTCACAAGGGTGTGCAGTGATAGGACAAGGGCGAATGGCTCTAAACTAGAAGAGGGCAGATTTAGATTAGAGATTAGGAAGAAATTCTTCCTCATGAGGGTGGTGAGGCCCTGGCCTAGGTTGCCCAGAGAAGCTGTGGCTGCCCCCTCCCTGGCAGGGTTCAAAGCCAGGTTGGATGGAGCTCTGAGCACCCTGGGCTGGTGGAAGATGTCCCTGCTCATGGCAGGGTGGTTGGAACCAGATGATCTTTCAGGTCCATTCCAACCCAAAACATTCTATGATTCTATGATTGAGTTAGCTGTCGTGCAGGTACCTGGTGTGGATTTGAGAGGGGATGACGTGTCTCCAAGGATGCGAAGCCCTTTTGCCGGTATGGTCGGTCACAGTCCCCCAGCACCCAAGGGAGCATGTTTAGCCTGCTGTGCTAGGAGGTCGCGTATAACATGGAAAAGGAGGGTCCAGAGACCTTGAAGTTGCCTCTTGAAGCCCCAAGGCTGTTACAGGGTAAGAATTGATCTCTGAACTCTGGTAGATCGAACCTGCTCGTTTCCAGTGTGAATCCTATAAACAAGATATTTGGTTTTTGAGCCCTGAAATGTCATAAAGTGCTTGAAGTCCTCTACAGAATGACACAAGTTACTCTTGGCTTCATGCTGCTCCAGTCTCCCAGCGATGGAATGGACCATCTCTTTACCATTCCTTGCTCTTTCTTTCCTGGAGGCAAGATGAGAACAAATCACAGAATCACAGCATGGCAGGGGATGGAAGGGACCTCTGTGGGTCACCCAGCCCAACCCCCTGCCCAAGCAGGGTCACCCAGAGCAGGCTGCACAGCACCGCGGCCAGGCGGGGCTGGAATATCTCCAGAGAAGGAGACTCCACAGCCTCCCTGGGCAGCCTGGGCCAGGGCTCCGTCACCCTCAGATGAAGAAGTTCTTCCTCATCTTCAGCTGGAGCTTCCTTGGCTTCAGTTTGTGCCCGTTGCCCCTTGTCCTGTCTCTGGGCACCACTGGAAAGAGTCTGGTCGAGGTGGACTTGGGAAGTTCATATTTCATATATAACATGCTTTCTTCTGAAGTAAGTGTCTGTGGAAGGCTACCCAAGGTGTAGGTTTCAACCTAAGGAAAAAAGAATCGGCAGAGCCATCACCCCAGCCTTTCTGGGCGTATTTCTGCAGCATGATGCTAACTTCTATCGTGTGTTTTTTAAAATGTTGCTGGACGGAGGAAGAGAAGCAGACGTTTTACTAGCTGCGCGCGGAGTTAACTTCGGGTTGAGCAGAACATCAGTCAGCAGAGCACTAACTGAGGTCCGTGCCTGTACCCTCTGCGACTCGGATGGACTCTTTCACTTAATCATTCATAACTAATTGCAGTAGTTCTGCAAAGTAACACAAATCTTCGGAGTATGCTTACGCTAGGCAAGAAATTAGTAGCATATTTTTGCTGTTTTTCAGCTCAAATGTGCTTTTTTCATTAGTGCCAGACTCGCAAGCCTGCTTCGGGAGCTGAAAATACGCCGTGTTAGCTCTTAACCGTGATGGCTGGGGGTGATGCATCATGGAACCACGGCCGGATTTTACTTTAGGTTTACTTAATGTTGTTCTGTGACTGTGGAGAATCTGTGATTGCACTCACCGAGAGGTTTAAATACGTCGGGAAGGAGGTGAGCGTCAACTCCGTAGCGTGAGATGGACAAAGCTGCTGGGGTTTCCAGCACAATTCTGGAGCACCCAGACGCCCATCACCTTCTATGAGAAGTTCGTTGGCAAACGCAGAATGAGACTTGACTGCGGTCGCGGAGCTGGCCCTGAAATGAGCTGCGGGGCTTTAGGATGAAATTCCATTTAATATTTCTTCAGGGATTTCTATTGAAGTATCTCCAAAGCGTCTGAAGAACAACGCTGTTAAGGGTTTGGGAGATGGGAGGATCTCTCTTTTCCACTTCACTTGGAAAGGCAAAAAAAGGCAGTTTGGAATTTATTTGGAGGATGAGGAGGTTCCAGGTCCTTGAAGATTTTCTGATTATTTGCAGCAGAAATTCGTTGGGGCTGTTCTGACGTGGGCTCTGCGAGTCCCTGCGCTGGGGGGAAAATAAAGATTCTTTTTAGGTGTGATTCTTCCTTGCCTCCACCCCTGGGAGCTCTGGGAGACGTGCTCACGCCTGACGCTGCTGCACACGGGTGGGGAAGGTGTAACGAGGCAAAAAGCTTTGCTCTGGGGAGGGTTGCCCACAGTTCTGTCGCCCATCGTTTTTCTTGCTCGACTGCGCTTTGACTGCATTAAAAAAAATCCAGTTTTGTGGGGCTGAGATGAACGTGACAGGCTGGATACACCGGCAGGCTGGGCTGCCATCCAGCGAGCCCTGGGCAGGCTGGAGAGCTGGGCAGAGAGGAACCTGATGAGGTTCAACAAGGGCAAGGGCAGGGTCCTGCACCTGGGGAGGAACAACCCCAGGCACCAGTACAGGCTGGGGCGGACGTGCTGGAGAGCAGCTCTGCGGAGAGGGACTGGGAGTGCTGGGGGACGACAGGGTGACCATGAGCCAGCAGCGTGCCCTGGGTGCCAAGAAGGCCAATGGGATCCTGGGGTGCATCAAGAGGAGTGTGGGCAGCAGGGCGAGGGAGGTTCTCCTCCCCCTCTGCTGTGCCCTGGGGAGGCCCCATCTGGAGTCCTGTGTCCAGTTCTGGGCTCCCCAGTTCAAGAAAGATGAGGAGCTACTGGAGAGAGTCCAGCGGAGGGCTATGAGGATGATGAGGGGACTGGAGCATCTCTGCTACGAGGAGAGGCTGAGGGAGCTGGGCTTGTTCAGCCTGGAGAAGAGAAGGCTGAGAGGGGACCTTCGAAATGCCTCTAAATATCTGCAGGGTGGGGGTCAGGAGGACGGGGCCAGACTCTTTCCAGTGGTGCCCAGCGACAGGACAAGGGGCAACGGGCACAAACTGAAGCAGAGGAAGCTCCAGCTGAAGATGAGGAAGAACTTCTTCCCCCTGAGGGTGCCGGAGCCCTGGCCCAGGCTGCCCAGGGAGGCTGTGGAGTCTCCTTCTCTGGAGATATTCCAGCCCCGCCTGGCCACGGTGCTGTGCAGCCTGCTGTGGGTGACCCTGCTTGGGGTGGGGTTGGGCTGGGTGACCCCCAGAGGTCTCTGCCAACCCCGACCATTCTCTGATTCTGTGATTCTGCCCTTTTTCCAGGGAATAAAGATCTCTTGACAATACCCCGGAGCTAGAAGAGCATTCTCCTCTTTGCTTCCAGTAAGAAATGAAATTTAGAAGACTAAACATGACTTAGAAGTTGAGTTGAGCTCAGGTTCTTCTCTTCCCTTTGGACAAATCTCTGACCAGTATCTTAGTGGTGGGTTACTCCTTGGGGAAGATGTGTTTGTAGCTCAGATATTAGCACATGAATGCAGATTCCTATCCTGTCTTGTGCAAAAAGACCTGTAAATCCTGGATCAGTAAGGAAAAGTGACAAGGAGAGGCAAATCTGATGAGCTGGAAATCAGTTGGAGGCGTAGACGCCACGGCCGCACTGAAAACTCGTGGTTCAGGGAGTGTTTTGAGAGAGGGACATGTGCTGGCAAGGCTGCTGATTTTATTCTTTTTTTCCTTTTTTTCCCCTCCTTTTTCTCCCCCTTTCTTGCATTTGTTCCGTGCCCCAGTGCTGGGATTGATGTCACACTCCTGCCCCATGCACACTCTTGTTGTTGAAGATGTTCCTATAAATATCCCGACGGCCGCGTTGTCATCCGCTACCACCCCGACCAGTCCCCTGGAGTCACTCAGTCCCATGTGCAGACCAGATTGGTCCTGGGATGAGGAACGTTTCCCAGGAACTTCTGGGGCCGGGAAGTCCCCAAAGGAGAGCAGTGGCCAAGTCAGCCATGAGCTGAAGCACAGCTGAAGGCTGGTGAGGCCCTGGCCCAGCTGCCCAGAGAAGCTGTGGCTGCCCTCTCCCTGGCAGGGCTCAAGGCCAGGTTGGACGGGGCTGGGAGCACCCTGGGCTGGTGGAAGGGGTCCCAGTTGGGACTGGATGGTCTTTCAGGTCCCTTCCAACCCATTCTGTGATTCTGTGAAACTGAGTTGCATTTTCACTAGCAAAAAACTGGCTGGAGGAAAGCGATAATGGTTGGTTGTGTTGACTTCTAAGGACTTTTCTCGTAATCTAACGTGCTCCTCATGATGCAGCCTGCTGGTTTGTCTCCTAACCTTGTCCCTCATGGAGGCATCTCCTTGCCGTTCGCTGGGTCCGAGGCGGTGCCGGTGCCTCACTGGAGCACTCTGGGGGGGGTCACGTTCCCACCTTGTGAAAAGCCGGGGTAACCCCGTCCACTCCAGGTGGAGGCAGAGCAGGTGGAACCCAGCTGAGATGTGTCCTGCAGCTTCCCTTGCCAACCTCACCCTGGGGCTAGGCGAAAATATACTCTTAAAAAGTTATTTTTTTCCTGTTTATCAGTAACAAGTGGAGTTGTTTACCTGCGAAAGAGGGGTGGGCGGATGAAGCTGCGTGTTGGCGAGGTCCGAACGGCAGTGCCGGGTGGGTGCCACTTGCGGGGGTCCACGGGAAGACCTCCCAGCTCAAAGGCGCTTTTTTTTTTCCCTCTTAAAAGGTCTATAAATGAAAATTGGAAAGGGCTGGCGGGAAGGTGTGAGAATTTTTTGTTGTGTTTTTTTTTTTTTTTTATTCAGAGTTATGTTTTTTATCCTTAATAGATTTATAATATGCAGGTCCCTTTATTTGTTTCTATAAAATTAACTAGTAAATTTAAAATGGAAAAAAGCTGGTAATGGGAACCAGGCCATCATCGCCAACGCTGAAACGTTGCTGTGTTTGGGAAGGGGACACCAGGGCATTTTTCCTGCTGCCAGGTTTTATGCCCGCGTGCCACATGTTGGAAGGTTATAAAACTTTTACTAACGAGAAGTTGGAGGAACGCTAAATTTCTAATTGCCCCCCCCCCCCCTTTTTTTTTTTTTGTACAAGCTGCTGTTGATTTTAGTCTTTTAAAAATGAGATTGTAAATTTGACGTCTGCTGGTTTGAAAGGTGGGCGAGCGGGGCCCGGCGGTGTGTGCGGGGTGCCCGAGCGGGTGGCCAGAAGCGGGGCTGGTGGGCTGGGGGGCAGCCGGGCTGGCTCTTGCTCCGCGACTCCGGACACCCTGGCAAATGGGCTCCTCAGCATTTTAGTCCTCCAGTCCTCTCCCCGGCAGTGGGATTTTGGTCACTGGCTTTTGTTCTAAATTTTAAAAAAATGACTTTTTTCCACTGAGGATTTCTTTACCAAGCCCATAAAATAATGGCAGTGGGAGTTTGGTCACTGATTTTTTTTTTAATTTTAAAAAAATCACGTTTTTCGAGTGAGGATTTCTTTACCGAGACCATAAAATAATGGCTGTGGGATTTTGTCACTGTTTTTTTTTTTTAAATTTAAAAAGAGTTACTTTTTTCGAGTGAGGGGCCCATAAAATAATGGCTGTGGGTTTTTTGGTCACTGATTTTTTTTTAAATTTTAACAAAAGTTACTTTTTTCGAGTGAGGATTTCTTTACCAAGCCCATAAAATAATGGCAGTGGGATTTTGGTCATTGATTTTTTTTTTCTAATTTAAAAAAATCACTTTTTTTTGAGTGAGCATATCTTTACTGAGCCCATAAAATAATGGCAGTGGGATTTTGGTCACTGATTTTTTTTTAAATTTTTAAAAAATTACTTTTTTCGAGTGAAGATTTCTTTACCGAGCCCATAAAATAATGGCATTGGGATTCTTGTCACTAATTTTTTTTTTCTAATTTAAAAAAATCACTTATTTTTCGAGTGAGGATATCTTTAATGAGCCCATAAAATAATGGCAGTGGGATTTTGGTCACTGATTTTTTTTTTTAATTTTAAAAAAATCGCTTTTATCGAGTGAGGATTGCTTTACCGAGCCCATAAAATAATGGCAGTGGGATTTTGGTCACTGATTTTTTTTTAAATTTAAAAAAAATGACTTTTTTCCTGTAAGGATTTCTTTACCAAGCTCATAAAATAATGGCAGTCGGATTTTGGTCACTGATTTTTTTTCTTTTAATTTAAAAAAAATTACTTTTTTTGAGTGAGGATTGCTTTACCGAGCCCATAAAATAATGGCAGTGGGATTCTTGTCACTGATTTTTTTTTTCTAATTTAAAAAAATCACTTTTTTTTTGAGTGAGCATATCTTTACTGAGCCCATAAAATAATGGCAGTGGGAGTTTGGTCACTGATTTTTTTTTTAATTTTAAAAAAATCACTTTTTTCGAGTGAGGATTTCTTTACCAAGCCCATAAAATAATGGCTGTGGGATTCTTGTCACTGATTTTTTTTTTTTCTAATTTAAAAAAAATCACTTTTTTTTGAGTGAGCATATCTTTACGGAGCCCATGAAATAATGGCAGTGGGATTTTGGTCACTGATTTTTTTTTTTTTTTAATTTAAAAAAAATCGCTTTTATCGAGCGAGGATTTCTTTACCGAGCCCCTAAAATCATGGCAGCGCGTTCCTGCTGGGAGACCCCTGGGTGCCTTTGGACAAAACCTCTACCCGAGCGCCGAGCCGTTACTGGCAGCGCCTGTTGCGTGAGATCTGCTTTGCCTTCATTTTGCTCTGGAGAACAGGTTGGGGAAGCGCGATGGAACGAAACGGGCTGGCCGACTGTCGCGGCCGGTGGAAGGGCAGAAGAGCTTCTCGGGAGCCTGTGGGAGTTGCTGGGTGCTTGAGGACTTGAATCTCCTTTGTGCAGGGACGGTGGTTGCCTGTTCAGATCACGGACGTGGGAGCTTCCCTCCCTCTCTGCTTTTTTTCTCCTGGTCATTTCTTTTTTTTGCTATGACTTCCATGCTGCTGGAAGTGTGGCAGCGGTGAAATGCTTCACAATTTCAGTCTTTAAACCGTCGTGAAGTGCTTTATGAGGGCGAGAAACGATGCCCTGGGAACTGGGCGTTTCCTTTGTCTTCTGGAGTTTTCTTAAAAAAATATATTTGAGGGAGGGAGAAGCGGAATGAGAGCTTTGAAAAAATGCCCCCAGGTTGGGCTCCTCTCGTGGCCCATATGTTGCTCTGAAGGCAGTTTGTCACCAAAGAGCGGCGCTGATTTATAGACCCCAGCGATGACTGCAGTGAATTCAGCTGGAATTCAACTGAAAACCCTTCCGCGCCGCCGAGTCTGCGGGCGAGATGGGCTCACGGCGCACAGCGCGTCGCTCTGGCAGGTACTTGGGCCAGTCCAGAATGGGCTTTGGCCAATTTCAATCCATAATTGTGGATTAATCACGTCCTTATTAAGGTACCCTACTGAAGGCAACCTGTTGGGAAAGGAGGTCGCGCTGGTGGACGCCGTGAAGGTCACCTGGGGATATTAACGGGCCAGGGATTCAGAGGGAGAACCAAGCACGCGCTTGGAAGGAGCCTAGATACAAAAACCCCCTCCTCACCTGAGAAGGGTGATACGGCTGCGGGACAGTGATTGCACTCAACGTGAGCTTGTGGGTTATCCAAGGGCTACGAGGATGAGGAGGGGACTGGAGCATCTCTCCTACGAGGAGAGGCTGAGGGAGCTGGGCTTGTTCAGCCTGGAGAAGAGAAGGCTGAGAGGGGACCTTGGAAATGCCTCTAAATATCTGCAGGGTGGGGGTCAGGAGGACGGGGCCAGACTCTTTCCAGTGGTGCCCAGCGACAGGACAAGGGGCAACGGGCACAAACTGAAGCAGAGGAAGCTCCAGCTGAAGATGAGGAAGAACTTCTTCCCTCTGAGGGTGCCGGAGCCCTGGCCCAGGCTGCCCAGGGAGGCTGTGGAGTCTCCTTCTCTGGAGATATTCCAGCCCCGCCTGGACGCGGTGCTGTGCAGCCTGCTGTGGGTGACCCTGCTTGGGCAGGGGGTTGGGCTGGGTGACCCCCAGAGGTCCCTGCCAGTCTCGACCATTCTGTGATTCTGGGATTCTGGTTTTTTACCAAGAGTTTTTGTGTCAGCGTTGAACCCACCACAGCTCCTCTTTTGCTCCGTGTTGTACGGGTAGTGAGTAATTGCGACGTAAAGGCACAACGTGCAGCACTAAAACATTTATTCTATGAAATATGCATTTAATTTGTGTGAATGCTGTATGTGAGGTCATGCTTTCTGAATTTATAAGCAGAGTTTCTGAAATATAATGGGAACAAAAGACGCGTCTTGGGATCTGGCGAACGGCTTTGCTCTCCCTTGGTTTTTTAGTTGGGGACGAGCGTATTTTGATTTGAGAAGATCAGGCTTCAAATAACCAAAACCCCGTCGCGGCAGAAGGGATGTTCTCGAGGCCCGTCCGTCTGGGAGAGCTGATGGCTCTGCGGATTGCAGTGGCTGCGTGCGTTGTGCCTTACGCAACGGGGAGCAGAAAGCCGGCCCCAACGGCCTCCTGCCTTCCAGCTGCACTGGCCGCGGGGTTAAGGTGGAAACATCGGTGGTATTGGGGTCGAAGACTCGTTTGCAGGATTTTTGCCAATGGTTGGGCCAAACGTTGATGTGTGTTGTTGGCAAACTGGTAGGGTCATGCCCCAACATCGGGGCCGTTGTGCTGGATGACAACGTGCAAAATTATATCAAGATGTAAAATAGATGGGATTCAGCCTGGCGTCTGATTAAATCTTATTTATGCCTCCTCTCTCTCCGCACTGGAGAAAACTGTACTGACGGGGTGAGATCCTGGCTCCGTTAGAGTTTTCTTTGAGTTTTTTAGATACACCGGCAGGCTGTGCTGCCATCCAGAGAGACCTGGACAGGCTGGAGAGTTGGGCAGAGAGGAACCTGATGAGGTTCAACAAGGGCAAGGGCAGGGTCCTGCACCTGGGGAGGAACAACCCCAGGCACCAGTACAGGCTGGGGCGGACGTGCTGGAGAGCAGCTCTGCGGAGAGGGACTGGGAGTGCTGGGGGACGACAGGGTGACCCTGAGCCAGCAGTGTGCCCTGGGTGCCAAGAAGGCCAATGGGATCCTGGGGTGCATGAGGAGGAGTGTGGGCAGCAGGGCGAGGGAGGTTCTCCTTCCCCTCTGCTGTGCCCTGGGGAGGCCCCATCTGGAGTCCTGTGTCCAGTTCTGGGCTCCCCTCTTCAAGAAAGATGAGGAGCTACTGGAGAGAGTGCAGCGGAGGGCTACGAGGATGAGGAGGGGACTGGAGCATCTCTCCTCCGAGGAGAGGCTGAGGGAGCTGGGCTTGTTCAGCCTGGAGAAGAGAAGGCTGAGAGGAGACCTTCGAAATGCCTCTAAATATCTGCAGGGTGGGGGTCAGGAGGACGGGGCCAGACTCTTTCCAGTGGTGCCCAGCGACAGGACAAGGCGCAACGGGCACAGACTGAAGCAGAGGAAGCTCCAGCTGAAGATGAGGAAGAACTTCTTCCCTCTGAGGGTGCCGGAGCCCTGGCCCAGGCTGCCCAGGGAGGCTGTGGAGTCTCCTTCTCTGGAGATATTCCAGCCCCGCCTGGCCGCGGTGCTGTGCAGCCTGCTCTGGGTGACCCTGCTTGGGCAGGGGGGGGTGGGCTGGGTGGGTCCCTGCCAACCCCTGCCATTCTGTGATTCTGTGATTCTGTAAAGAGGCCAAGATTGGCACGGAGTGGGTTGAGCTCAGGTAGGCGTGGGTCAAGTTGAGCCCAGCATCCCCTGGAGTGGTTGAACAGTAGGTTGGCAGTCGTGGGGAGGGCAGGGAGGTAAAGAAAAAGAAGAGAAGAGGATGTAGAACGTTCTTTCTGGCTGAAAAGTTCTCTGCAGTTTCCCCATTAGCCTTTAGGGGGCAGTTCGTGTCCGGTAAACAGCAGGCTGAGGGACTTGCCTGAGTTTTCTGGTTGTGGATTCTGAAGGTTTGGAGACTCTTGAGTATGTTGTGGGTTTTTTTAATGCGTAATTTTAATTCTGCAATGGCTTCTGGTGCTTTAAGGGATGAATGTTCTGTCAACTTACAGAAGCAAGATGAGATCAAGTTTTGATTTATCTAGGTGTATTTACAGTCTTTCTCGTTTCAGCGCTAAAAATTGTGATACAAGCCAAATATTACTTATCGATGTGGGGAGGAAAACCTTGGGAACATACTGTGGTAGAGAAGAATTGTGTAATATGTTGACTAAATTCGTTTCTGTGTTAAAAAAGACCACAAAAAAATCGTTTGAGTTTGGAGGGTGGCTTTTAGAGAGTAATACTGCGTGATGAATGTGCAATTCCATTCTTCTCTGCTGTAATCTCTTCGCTAAATCCCCAAGCCTCGTGCCCAGCAGCCGTAGCCTGGGTGAACAACGGCTTGGAGAAAAACCTGTTCATCAACAGAATATTCCGCAGCGTCAGAGGAATCTGTGTGAAACGAGGGAAGCCAAAGGAAAGTTAAGCTCTTCTGCAAAGTTATTTTCACTGAAACTTTTCATATGAGGATTAAATACCCCTTATAGTCAACGTGCTTGGAGAAGCAGTGGCTAGTTAATTCTCTGAGTAATTAAAGCCAGAAATAACAAAATAGTGTTCTGCTTTCTTCTGCAGCTACCCTAAAGCTCGTGGATCATGGAGTAGATGATTATTCTTGAAAAAGTCATTTAGTTCTTAACAAGAAAAGCTAGTCTTTGTGGCTCAGCCTTTTTGGCATCTGCTTTGTGGGCTTCTCATCAGAAAACCCATAGGGGTTATTCCTAAACAGAATGAAATATTCTTTGTTCCAAGAAGGAAGTATTTTTTTTTTTTCCTAAATAATTTTTTTTTAAGTCTTTTGGAAGTGGAGATGCTGCTGCTGTCTGCATTCCTCAAGAGATAGGAACTAGACAGTAGGGGTTTCTTTAGATTTTAGGATTCAGTCTTCAGCTGCTGTCATCCTTGCCCTGCCTCGCTGCTGAGCTCTTGGTACGTCGGTCCGTAGCTCAGAAGTTGGCCTTGTGACACTGCCTGCTCTGAAGCGGACAGCGGTTTGGGTGAGCACCTTTAGCTACCACTGGAAAGACATTTCTCTACCGTAGCAAACGGGGTAGTAACGCTCTCGAGACATCCTTTAGTGCAACAGGTTCTTCCCAGACACGATCAACATTATGGAGCCCATCTCTAGCATGCAGTCATCGAACGTGTTCTTCGGTCTCCAGTGACGAAACGTGTCCCATTAGGCTGTCCCATTGCGGTCCATCGCTGTCCTTAACGCTCCTGCCCCGTCTCACCTGGAGCTCGTCCTGTGTGATCTGCTGCATCGTCAGGGCATGGAGCTCGGCGCCCCAAAGACCCTGTGAAAGTGCCTTTGGGTGCATCTCAGAACAGATGAGTCAGCGGTGCCGATGTGCTGGATGACATTACTTTGAGCCGTTGCCGAGAGCGTATTCCTACAGATTCTGTCTTGTGGAAGAAGGTTGGAAGAGAAGATCCATGCCCTTGCTTGAATTGGTGGAAGGCTGCCCACTGCCTTGATGCAGTTGAGGACCAGCTGTGGAACCTGTTAGCTCAGATGATCGTGAGTACGGTCGAGGGTAGTTTCTGACTGCAGATCTGGACGGCGAGTTAGATCCTAGGGGTATCTACTGTGCAGGTCTTCCCAGGTCTGATTTAAAAGGCTTACAAACTGTCCTGTGGAAAAGCCAAAAAAGAATATTTTGTCCAGGACTCATCACTGAGGGCTTTGTCCTTGTATTTAGACGAGTCACTGGGTGTTCCGGGATAATCGGTGCCATCTTTGATCGGTGCTTTCTGCCGGTTTCTCAGAATCTTGAAAAAAACTAAACCAGACCGAGAAGTGGAAACAAAGCAGAATCTTGAAAGGAAACTTATCTCCAAAATACTTGACAAGACCCGGAGAGAGGTTGTGTGAAACAGCAGTTTGGGAACTCCCACGGAGAATGAAAGCAAAGGGTTTAATCTCAGGTCAGGCTCCGAGGGTTAACGCTCTTTTCCCCGGAGAACTTTCTGAGGGTCAGTGTGGTCAAGGTGAAGAAGTGTGGAGCGCAGACCGCAGCACCGATGAGCCGTAATCCTTGTTTGCTGTCCTGGCTGAGTGAGCAACCCTTCCTCAGCTGCAACTCTTGACACAGAAAACGGGGATATTGGGCAGCGTGTTCCTTGCTATACCGGTAGCTTCGAATCGCCTGTGCCCCTTAGACCCTGGGACGAAAAAACGGGAGTAAAACCGTTGAGAAGCGTTGGAAACAGCTTGTGCAAAGCTTTTCCTTGGCCTTGCTGTGGTTTGTGAGGAGGTGTGAGGGCCCCGTGGCGTGTGAGACCGCGGGCAGCGGTGTCTCCAAGCTGAAGCAGCAGTCGTAAGCACGCTCTAGTTGTTTTTCCAGAATTACCCACGGATCAAACCCTGAAAAGCTTCACAGTCCAACACGCCTTCAACCTTTTGTGAGATCTAATCCATGGCTTCTTTTTACTCTAAATTGCCATAGGTGTGAGAGTTGCAGCTTCTTTGGGCAGGGTCGGAGGTGTGGGACAACAACTGGAGAGCTGCCCAAGCCGATTTAAAGAGCGGTGAGGGTTGGCGTGCCGTCACTTGCCGCTGGAGCTGCCTGCAGGCTTCGGTTATTGAACTGGGAATATTCCCATGTCACGGGTGATGGTGCTGGGGGATGGAGACCTCTTCGAGTGCTTCTAGATGAACGGAGACGTTGCCTTGGTGCTCCTTCGGCTGCTCGCTGCAGGCTCCAGTGCTTCGCTGGGGTTGTCTTTAATGGAAGCACCGAGCCCAAACAAGAGCAGGGCATCGCGTGTCCTTCAGTCAAAGCCTGAGGCTGTCTCTTGACCTGTTCCCTCCCTTCTCCATCTGCATCACCTTCTCTTCTGACATTGGTCTCTGGGAAAGCAAGCCTTTTATCTGGATTTTTCCTTTAGTTTCGGCAAAAAAAACCCCTATTACCTCCGTCATGCCCTGATTGTCAGAGAGCGTGTTGAAACAAAGCTTCACTTAGAAAATAATTACCAGTCCCCGGTGCCTGAGAGCGTGCTCAAAGCCGAGGCTTGGTCCTGCACGGTTGCGTGCACCTGAGTCATCCCGGGATGGGGAGGGTGAGAGTGGGACCCTCTCACCTGCGCCCGGTTTTGGTTGCGGTTCCCTTGCTGCTCCCTCTCTTACTCGGCAGGGTTTGGTTAAAGAGGGGTTAAACCCAAGGGTGGGAGTTTCCACTTGTGCTTGGAGTCATAACGAGGTCTCCTCGGGGAGTGAGGTGCCTCTTCGGCGGCGTGTGAAAAGGCAGCGTTAAAAAAAAGCGCCGACATCAGAGCGTGGTTTGCAGCGTCGCGTGTAGCGGGGGATTTCGTGTGAAGGAGCTCGGCGTTAGAAAAGGAATTTTAAATTGTTGGTAATTTGAATCAAAGAATATGTATCCGGTTGGTTAACGGCCAGCAGGAAACGATTTATCTGAGTCCGGCTCGCGAAGTGCTTGGGCCTGACGAAGCAAAGACAGAATCACAGAATCACAGAATGATAGGGGTTGCAAGGGACCACTGTGGGTCATCTAGTCCAACTCCCCTGCTGAAGCAGGGTCACATACAGCAGGCTGCACAGGACCTTGTCCAGGCGGGTCTTGAATATCTCCAGAGAAGGAGACTCCACAGCCTCCCTGGGCAGCCTGGGCCAGTGCTCCGTCACCCTCAGAGGGAAGAAGTTCTTCCTCATCTTCAGCTGGAGCTTCCTCGGCTTCAGTTTGTGCCCGTTGCCCCTTGTCCTGTCGCTGGGCACCACTGAAAAGAGCTTGGCCCCATCCTCCTGACCCACACCCTGCAGATATTTAGAGGCATTTATTAGGTCCCCTCTCAGCCTTCTCTTCTTCAGGCTGAACAAGCCCAGCTCCCTCAGCCTCTCCTCGTAGGAGAGATGCTCCAGTCCCCTCATCATCCTCGCAGCCCTCCGCTGGACTCTCTCCAGTAGCTCTTCATCTCTCTTGAACTGGGGAGCCCAGCAATGGACACAGGACTCCAGATGGGGCCTCCCCAGGGCAGTGTAGAGGGGAAGGAGAACCTCCCTCGTCGTGCTGGCCACACTCTTCTTGATGCACCCCAGGATCCCATTGGCCTTCTTGGCACCCAGGGCACACTGCTGGCTCATGGTCACCCTGTCGTCCACCAGGACACCCAGGTCCCTCTCCCCAGAGCTGCACTCCAGCAGGTCCGTCCCAAGCCTGTACTGGTGCATGACCCAGGCTGTGGAGCTGGCAGGGCCACGGCCGGTGATGGGTCTGAGATACCGTGTAGAACAGCCGTCCTCCTGCTGCTCTTACTCCGCTGATCTCATCTGCAGCTTCTCCACGCCGCGTAAATGTGACAAATAACCTTTGGAATCGCAGAACTGAGCTGCTTTTGCTGCCTGCCTGCAGATATCGTTTTCTGGAGGCTGGATCGCACGGAAGTGCAGATCAACACTTTGCTCAGTAAAGGACTTCTTAAAAAATGGCTTTTTGTCTTTTATTGTACAGCTGGCCTGGAGGACTTGGGTGCCTGAGTCTTTTGATCAATGCTAATATGATAAAATTCTTTTTACAGCTTCTCGGAAAGGAGAGTCTTGAGCATTTTTTTCCCCATGCACTGTATGGCAGGAGCTTCCCCAAAGAGCGGCTGGGGTTGAGTAGGTTTGGTATAAAGCGAATTAACTGAGTTACTCTTCACAATGAACTCTGAGGATATAAATAACGCCGACCTCGGCTTGCGGGTAAGGAAAAGGAGCAGGAGTGTGGGGACGAGGAGAAAGCCCTGGGGGAAAGCAAAAGCAAAGGGAGAGATGCGCGCTCCCCGTCACACGCTTCATGCCAGAAGTTCGTATTTAGAGCAAAATCGATATTCTTCAAAAAAAGTGTGGCCAGCGGGTTGAGGGAGGTTCTCCTCCCCCTCTGCTCTGCCCTGGGGAGGCCCCATCTGCAGTGCTGGGTCCAGTGCTGGGCTCCCCAGTTCAAGAAAGATGAGGAGCTACTGGAGAGAGTCCAGCGGAGGGCTACGAGGATGAGGAGGGGACTGGAGCATCTCTGCTACGAGGAGAGGCTGAGGGAGCTGGGCTTGTTCAGCCTGGAGAAGAGAAGGCTGAGAGGGGACCTTGGAAATGCCTCTAAATATCTGCAGGGTGGGGGTCAGGAGGACGGGGCCAGACTCTTTCCAGTGGTGCCCAGCGACAGGACAAGGGGCAATGGGCACAAACTGAAGCAGAGGAAGCTCCAGCTGAAGATGAGGAAGAACTTCTTCCCTGTGAGGGTGCCGGAGCCCTGGCCCAGGCTGCCCAGGGAGGCTGTGGAGTCTCCTTCTCTGGAGATATTCCAGCCCCGCCTGGACGCGGTGCTGTGCCCCCTGCTCTGGGTGACCCTGCTTGGGCAGGGGGTTGGGCTGGGTGACCCCCAGAGGACCCTGCCAACCCCGACCATTCTGGGATTCCATGATTTGGGAATATCGGGACCGTGAGCTGGAGTTTAGCACCAGTGGGCTGAGGCGGAAGGGTCGTTTCTAGGGGAGGAGGAGTGGGACGTCGAAGCAGCGTCCGTGCAGGGTGTTGGGGAGAACAAACTTCTTGACCGCTGCATTTGTAAACTTGTATTTTTAATGACCAGGCATCGAGTTAAAAATCCCGCTCTTGGTCCTCGTTTCCTGCGCTGATGGTGAACTTTGCCAGCCAAACCTCCGACAAATTGTTTTCTCTGATAACCAGTTACCACCGAGAAAGCAGATAGGCAAAAGCTCTTATCGTCTTGACGGGCAACGGGCTTGTTGTTGAAACTCAACCCAGAAGCCGTGTCAGCGTGTGGAGTTTGCACCTCGCCGTAACAATCTGTGCTTTTATCTGATCGGAGGGGGAGTTGATGACTTTCGAATGGCTCTTTGGCGGCGAGCCAGCCCCACTGTCATTTCATATTAACGTTCATTTTTTCTCCCCCCGTAGCCAGTCTGCTTCTTTCGGGAACGCTGTTTAAGGAGTGTGTATCCCATTCCTAGGGATACTGGGAAATGATATTTTAAAGTTCGGTGCCTCGGCCCGTTAGAGGGGTCCATAAAACAATCGCAGCAGCAAATGTGCAGTAACTAATCAAAACCACCGCCGCTAACCGCAGCAGCACTTCGTTCCCTTTCAAGAATAAAACCTCTTTTTTTTTTTGCCATGCCTTATCTCCCGTCTCATCAGGAAGGAGCTAATTAGATTCTTCTTAAAAAGTAAATATTGTCAGTTCGTTGATGGGTGGAGGTGACGGGAGGCGAGTCGCGCTCGCCGTCAACGTTGGCAAAGCGATGCAGAAGACAAAGTGAACTTATAAAAACCTGATAAAAAGCTATTTGAGTTGTAAAGGAGCTCGTTCCCCACGTAGGTGGTAGAACAACTTTCCCTTATGGTGGGTATGGCTTCTGGAGGCAGAGCCTGGGAGCGTCCGTGACCATCCCCAGCTTGGCGACGCGCGTTGGGGTTGCAGGTTTGGGGCCGTGTTCGCCTGATCTCAAGCAGTCAAGTTAATTTTAAAAACCCAAGTTAATTTTAAAAACCCAACGACGAAAAATTCAACTACTACGTGTCCACTGGTGTTTTAAGCCAATCTATTTAATTTCCCGTGGGGAGCGTTGGGTCTGTGCGCTTGGTCGGATGGGTTGGCTTGGTTGAGTTGTGACGGGTGGTGAAGGTGGAGTCGTTGCTCCAAAGCTTGCGGCAGCGGTTTCACAACTGACTAAAAATATTGAGAACTTGTGTTTAGGACTCTTGTAGGGCAGGCTTGAGGGGAAAACCCCCAAAGCCACGTCCTGCAAGGCTGAGTGTGTGGCAGAGCGATGTGCAGGTAGCATGAAAGAGATGGATGGCTGGGACAAGAAAACACGTAATAGAGGCAGAAGAGCTTTTCACAGAATCACAGAATCACAGAATGGTCAGGGTTGGAAGGGACCTCTGTGGGTCATCTAGTCCAACCTCCTGCCCAAGCAGGGTCACGTACATTAGGCTGTAGAGGACCTTGTCCAGGCGGGTCTGGAATATCTCCAGAGAAGGAGACTCCACAGCCTCCCTGGGCAGCTTGTGCCAGGGCTCCGTCACCCTCAGAGGGAAGAAGTTCTTCCTCATCTTCAGCTGGAGCTTCCTGTGCTTCAGTTTGTGCCCGTTGCCCCTTGTCCTGTCGCTGGGCACCACTGGGAAGAGTCTGGCGCCGTCCTCCTGACACCCACCCTGCAGATATTTGTAAGTATATATTAGGTCCCCTCGCAGCCTTCTCTTCTTCTTTTTCTCCTTGTTCCTTTGATTCTTCATTTCCCAAGGAACAACAGCAAAAGAGATGGGTTCTTCCAGTTGTATTCAGCCAACAAAACCTCCCAACTTCTCAGCTGTGGAGATGAAGGTCTCCTAGATGGCCCCATGGCCAACCCTGCTCCAGTTACAACAGCGAACGTAGGTCACTGACCTGAACCTGAACATGGAGGTGGAAAGCTCTCTTTGCTTCTTCTGTCGACCAGCCTGGAAGGAGCATTGCTGTCAGGGGGACTGGGATTGCTGCCGTGTCGGAGCAGCGTTGGGTGTTCCTGCCCTGCGAGGAGGCTGTGGGGCTGCTGTGCTGCTCACGCGGGGGAAGCGAGTAGCTGTGCTTGGAGGGGTTTTCGGCGACGTGAACCAAACGCTTTGTTGGTTATTGCTAAATTTCATGGTGGCTACGAACAGACGTTTGGTTTCTTACCTTTGTTTTTATTGTCACGGTAAGCAGAGGGTCGAGAGGTTGATAGTCTTGTATCATAGAGGCAATTTTACAGAATAATACAAAAATGCACTTGCTTTCATGTAAACCACACCAAAAGGTAAGGGGATTTTTTTTTTTTTTCTTTGATTTTGGTCCCTCGAGGGCTTTTTGCCTCCCCATAGCCCCAGGTCCCTCCGTTCGCAGAGGGCACGCTGGAGTGTCACCTATGCTTTGATGTGGTCGCTGAAGTGTGCCTCTCCGTTGCGCTCCCTGCGGATGCCTTGATGTGAAACAGAACGTTAAAACCCAAATGTTCGGGCTCTGCAGGTCGTTCTTCATCCTTCATGTGTCAGATCCATCGCAGGGTGGTTCTGCCGCACCCCCAGCCCGGGAAGGTGCGGGTAACAAGGTGGGGGTAGGAGTGGGGAGTTCCTTGGCGGTTAAGCCCAAATTTCTCCTTCGTTGCTTCCCCCGGGCCTCTCCCCAGCTCTCTCTTTCTCTCAAGGTGAAACTAAAACCTCGGTGACATCACCCAAGCCCACCGAAGTTAAAGAAAATTTCATATTTCTCACTTAGAGGTCACTTCAGTCCAGATTGTTTCCTGCCAAGCGTGGGGGCGGGGGGAAAATGCCCTCCTGCTCGTGGAAAAGCAATCACGATTTTTTCTGGCGCCCGCGTTGTGTCGTTCCAGCGTCGCGCCTCGGTGACCAGCTCCTCTCGTATCGCGCCGGCTCCTCGGGCTCCCGGCTGGTTGCACCCGTCGCGCGGTGAAGCCGTGGCTGCGCGAGGCGGGGGCTACGCGCTGGGGTGTGCTGGAAGGGAAGAAGCGTCAACTGGGTTCCCTTGGGGCCATTTGTCGGTTTTTAAGGTGGAAAACCTTGGAAAACATCTACTAGTTTAGAACTTGCCTCCACTCCCAAATTCCTAAGAGCAACGATCGCTCTTGGTGGGCTGAAAAGCTTTGGAGCTGTTGGGAGCGTCTCTGTGGCTGCTCTTTGTGGGTCTCTGAGAGGGGGAACATACATATAATTTTTTTTTCCCCCTCTTTTTTTGTTTTCTCAGTAGGTCCCTGGACTTTAATTCAGGTCAGAATTCTTCTCTTGACAAACTTCAGTTTGTTGGCAGAAAAATATGCGAAATGCAAAACATGGGTGTTTGAATGCAGGTGTTGAGCGATGTGTTTTAGTAGAAGGACAGATTTTCTTGACTTTGGGGCTTTCTCAATGCCAATATTTATCCAGTCCTATCAATATTTGATTTGGATCTTATCACTATTGACATCTGGTCAATGGATGTCACGTGTTCCTCTCGTAAGCGTAGCCGAAGCTGAAAGAAGACCTTGATACCTCTTGTTTGAAAAGAGATGGGGGACCGAGATAACGTGTCCTCCAAGGACATGTCCACAAGGTCCCCCCGTGGAGACCAATTCTGTGTTCAGCCTAAAATGCTGAATGTTACACGCTTAGGGCTTCAACAGTGAAGTTCAGAGTGAGCGGCAGCACCCTTCAGCTTGTTAGCCCAGATTTTTCCTCTCCCATGACCGATTTTCCTGCTGGGATCTCGCACCGCCCTGTTTAATGATCCGTTTCAAGCACGGCGTTTCAGCCAAAACTTTGCGTTTTCCCATTCTTTGATTTCTTCCCTTTCTAGAAGAAAAAAGATTACATAAGTTTGAGAGGTTTTAACGAGTACGCTGGGCTTGCTTTTGGTGTAATTTACTGTGGATTCAGTGTTATAACTTCATTACGCTTCGTTTGAGTAACTTATGTCAGAAATGGGCGTATCTGAGAGTGGAATCGAGCCTCGAATCTCTTTGTTGTGTGGGCTTCAGAAGGACCAAATGCCCGCTCCCCTTTTTGAAGTCCTAATTCTCTTTCTGTGATGTTGCAATGTCTTTCTATAGAGTTATGCCTCTGAAGTTCGAGATTTCTAATGCAAAAAATACCCCTTTTCCCCCAATTGCTGCGAGTATTGACGTTGTTGGCAAACTTTGTCTTCAGCAGCGTTCAGACAGACCTTTCCCTGTGGCTTTGTTGCGAGAATCCCTATTGTTGAGACTCATCCCTTCAGAGATCTTTTTAATGAGCTTGGTTGGTAGTCCCCGTGCTCAGCTGTTACTTCTCTTGTAGGAGAGCTTGTGGGGAACATCAGGGATACTACGGCTCTCCAACCACTAGAGGTCAAGATTGTGCTATGGCACAGCCCAGGGCTGCTCCTCCTGCAAGGTTTAGCTCCAGTTCCTGGTGCGACCACGTCCAGCGTCCGCTATATATATTGAATTGAATTACCAATTACCATGCTTGGCAATTAAGATGAAGCCGATTCACTGTGCACAGAATCACAGAATGGTAGGGGTTGTCAGGGACCTCTGTGGGTCACCCAGCCCAACCCCCTGCCCAAGCAGGGTCACCCAGAGCAGGCTGCACAGCACCACGGCCAGGCAGGGCTGGAATATCTCCAGAGAAGGAGACTCCACAGCCTCCCTGGGCAGCCTGGGCCAGGGCTCCGGCACCCTCAGAGGGAAGAAGTTCTTCCTCGGGTTCAGCTGGAGCTTCCTCTGCTTCAGTTTGTGCCCATTGCCCCTTGTCCTGTCGCTGGGCACCCCTGGAAAGAGTCTGGCCCCGTCCTCCTGACCCCCACCCTGCAGATATTTAGAGGCATTTCGAAGGTCCCCTCTCAGCCTTCTCTTCTCCAGGCTGAACAAGCCCAGCTCCCTGCGTCGTGGTCCTTCTCCCCGCCAGCGAGTTTTTGTTCGATGCCTTTTACAGCTCATTCTGTACATCAGCAACGTACAATTAAGCTCTCCTGGGGTACCACAAAAATGCTTTCAGGAACCTCTGGGGTCCAGATGTGGAATGCTTTGTGCTGACATGGGTTGAAAAGAGGAACAAATCCAACGGTTAAGTACGTCCTTTAATTTAGCCTGTGACAGTCACCACATGGCCTATGGGCTAATATTTCTGCATCTGTGCTGTAAATAGATCAATATGGCCGTATGATGGCTTTGGCATTTTGATTTGTGAAGAGTCAGAATATTGTTTGTATTGTTGCATAATCCCTCGAATGGTTTTGAAATGAATCTTCTGTTTTTTTGGAATATCTGGGTTAGGAAAAACATAACATTTCAAAGTCCCATGAAGTGTGTGTTTTATTTTGTCTCATTTGTCGTATTTCATGACTGATTGCATCTTTCTGGCTTTAAAAAAAAAAAATATATAAATGCGAGGATGCTCTCGTAAAACATAAAATCTGCTTTTTTTTTTCCTAGGCACAGCAGCAAAGAAACCTGGACAATATTGTGTCACAGCATCCCAGGATAAGCGAGGGAAAGAAGTCCAAGAAAGAAGTCTGCGCAAGCTCAGATCTGGAGGTAAAAAACACTAGCCCCATGTCAGAGCAAGATTCGGGTATCCTGGATGTTGAAGATGAGGATGAGGATGAAGAGGTAACTGTATAACATCAAATCCAGGAGATGGGCAGTTTGGGGGTGATGAGTGGCTTCTCGAACGGTGTTCGCACCTCGCTCAGTCCTGCGTGTTGCCGTGCGGCGTGTGGTGAATCCCAGAATCCCAGAATCCCAGAATCCCAGCATGGCTGGGGTTGGCAGGGCCCTCTGTGGGTCACCCAGGCCAACCCCCTGCCCAAGCAGGGTCACCCAGAGCAGGCTGCACAACACCGCGGCCAGGCGGGGCTGGAATATCTCCAGAGAAGGAGACTCCACAGCCTCCCTGGGCAGCCTGGGCCAGGGCTCCGGCACCCTCAGAGGGAAGAAGTTCTTCCTCATCTTCAGCTGGAGCTTCCTCTGCTTCAGTTTGTGCCCGTTGCCCCTTGTCCTGTCGCTGGGCACCACTGGAAAGAGTCTGGCCCCGTCCTCCTGACCTCCACCCTGCAGATATTTAGAGGCATTTCGAAGGTCCCCTCTCAGCCTTCTCTTCTCCAGGCTGAACAAGCCCAGCTCCCTCAGCCCTTCCTTGTAGCAGAGATGCTCCAGTCCCCTCCTCATCCTCGTAGCCCTCTGCTGGACTCTCTCCAGTAGCTCCTCATCTTTCTTGAAGTGGGGAGCCCAGAACTGGACACAGGACTCCAGATGGGGCCTCCCCAGGGCAGAGCAGAGCAGGAGGAGAACCTCCCTCGCCCTGCTGCCCACACTTCTCTTCATGCACCCCAGGATCCCGTTAGCTTTCTTGCACCGTCGTGCCCGTTCTCGTTAGTGGGCTCAGCAGAGGGGCCGAGCGTTGTGTGAGAACAGAACAGCCCACGTCTTCTGTCTCCCAGCCCAAGGGCTGCTCTGCTTCCTTGGGAAGGCAGTTTTCTATCTGTCCCTCATTGAAAAGAAGATGCCTTGCTGCGTAGCGCGCGAGATACTTGGCCTGTTCTGTGGGACGCGTGTCTCGGTAGCAGACACGTGCTTTGTGTTGGAAAGGATTGCACCGGGACGGATTATCTGAAATGCAGTTTTAATTCCTTGATGTGCTCCCTTCTTTTTCTCTCCCTTCCTGCCGCTGCTTCCTCCCACCGGCAGCCTGTCGTTAACCACAGAACTCAACCGCGCTGATAGCGTCGGGCCTCTCCTCGCTGCGCCCGAGGACACCGCACGCCGCGGGACATCGGGGATTCGCGGCTCTCGGAACGCGAGGGAGCCCCATCCCTCTGTGCTCCGGGAAGGGCGGCGTGGAGGTGCCTGCTCGCGGTGTGGGTCACCAGGCGTTGAGCTTTGTGGTGGGCTCGTCTTCTGCAGCCATGTAGTCTCGCGTTGAACCTTTGGCAAGTTTTATGTGCCAAGCTGGATGCTTTTTCTCTTACTGCTGAAGCCTCACTTAGGTCAAGAGAACGTTATTTTCAGCTGCAACCTGTAGCTGAGTTGGGTCCTGTTTGTTGCCCGGAGTTTGGTGGTCCATGGCCAGCCAGAGAAGAGGATGAAGAATGAGTTTCTGAAGTTTAGCGTGGGTTGCTCAAGTGGTTCTGTGCTCGTGTTCTGCCTTTTTCCCCTCCGTTTGGTTCTCTCCTCTTCATCTCTGCTGCGCTTCCAAAGCAGACGTAGGAGATGACCACTGACTTCGCAGGGACCAAGCTGCGGGGTGCGACCCAGACCCCTCACGCAGCTCTAGATGGACTGGGGTGGGTCTGGGTGGGCTATTTACTCCTCCTGCCTCAAAATGGAAATGGCGGAGAAGTTACACAAAAGAAAAATGATCGGGGAGGGCACATTTTTTGAAAACAAGCATTGATTTGAATAGATCTATTTTGATATTTCCCTGTTAAAAAAAGAAAAATCTGGTCCTTCAATAGTTCTGGTTCCACCTCTCTCTAGAAATCTCTCACTTCTGTGGAGTGGGTTCTCGCAAAACCGTGAGGCAGCGTGGGACGTGGCGGTACTCGTGGTGTAGGCAGAGTTTGAGTCAATTGGAATTGGAAATTAGAACTGGATTTCAATTAGAATTGAAGGGTAAAAGGAGAAGTGTAAGGAAAACATTAAGGAGGGAAGACTTTAAAGCCGATAATTTGTATGGCGCAGTTGGGAGGAATCTTTGAAGTCGTTTGATGAGCGGAATTGCCTCGAGGCAGCTGAAGCCCCATCTCCCGGGGCATTTAACACCAGGCTGGCAGTGAGTGAGTAAACCCGTAGTAGGGATGCCCATGCGGCAGGGAGAGTCGGGGTCGGGGGGCCCGGAGGGGTCCAGGGCGGTGGCAGCGGGTGCTGTCCGTGGTGATGAACCGGGGCGCAACAGGGTGGGAGCCCCCCAGTCTGCTCGGCCTGGCCAAGACCTCTCCTCCTCCTCTTCCTCTCCCCACTGTTGTCTTAGGGGGGAAAAGGGAAGGAGAAGGGGTTTGGATCCTGATGAGCTTAGCTCTTCCCCACACTCCTGCCACCTGGGGGTCTTTTCCTTTTTGGAAAGTAAATGATTTATTTATTAGTACAAATAGATCTCACATCTGGAAATGGAGCCGCTAAATCTGAAGGAGTGTCATGGGTGGCTGAAGGCCACATCTGAAGGCTGTGGATGTTGTCTAGTTAGGCTTTAGTAAAGCCTTTGACACCGACTGCCACAGCATTCCTGGAGAAACTGGCTGCTCGTGGCTTGGATGGCTGTATGCTTCACTGGGTAAAAAAACGGCTGGATGGCCGGGCCCAGGGAGTGGTGGTGAAAAGAGTTAAATGCAGTTGGCAGCCGGTCACAAGTGGTGTTCCCCAGGGCTCAGTGGTGGGGCCAGTTCTGTTTAACGTCTTTTATCAGTTATGGGGATGAGCCTCAGTCAATTTATGAACAACACCAGGTTGGGTGGGAGTGTCGATCTGCTCGAGGGTAGGAATGCTATACAGAAGGATCTGGTCAGGCTGGATCGATGGGCCGAAGCCAACTGTATGAGGTTCAACAAGGCCAAATGCCGGGTCCTGCACTTGGGTCAAAACAACCCCACGCAACGCTCCAGGCTTGGGGAGGAGTGGCTGGAGAGCTGCCCCACAGAAAAGGACCTGGGGGTGCTGGTCGACAGCTGGCTGAACATGAGCCAGCAGTGTGCCCAGGTGGCCAAGAAGGCCAACAGCATCCTGGCTTGGATCAGGAATGGTGTGGCCAGCAGGAGCAGGGAGGGGATCCTGCCCCTGTACTGGGCACTGGTGAGGCCGCACCTCGAGTGCTGTGTTCAGCTTTGGGTCCCTCACTCCAAGAAGGACATTGAGGGGTTGGAGCGTGTCCAGAGAAGGGCAGCGAGGCTGGGGAGGGGTCTGGAGCACAAGTCTGATGAGGAGGGGCTGAGGGAACTGGGGCTGTTCAGTCTGGAGAAGAGGAGGCTGAGGGGAGACCTTCTCGCTCTCTACAACTGCCTGGCAGGAGGGTGTAGTGAGGCAGGTGTAGGTCTCTTCTCCCAAGTAACCAGCGATAGGACAAGAGGCAATGGCTTCAAGTTGCGTCAGGGGAGGTTTAGGTTGGATATTATGAAGCATTCTTCACCTGAGGAGTGATAAAGCATTGGACCAGGCTGCCCAGGGAGGTGGTGGAGTCCCCATCCCTGGAGGTATTTAAAAGACCTCTAGAAGTGGTGCTTAGGGATGTGTTTAGTGGTGGACTTGTCCGACCACTAACCTAATGCTGCCTCAATGGTCTTAGAGGTCTTTTCCAACCGAAATGATTCCATGATTCTGTATCTGAAGGAGTGTCGTGTGTCTAGTGGCTTGACCCTGGCCAGTGGCTAAGCTCCCATGCCCCAGCAGACCTGGGGAGGCAATGTGAAGGGTAAAAGTGACAAAGCTCATGGGTCGAGGTAAAGATAGAGTAATAAGTGAAGGGAAAAGAACCCACCAAGTGATGCAAAGCTGATCACTCACCACCTCCCACCGGCAGACCGATGCCTGGCCAGTGTCTGAGCAATGTCTACTACTGAAAAAACCTACCCCTTTTACCCCAGTTTTATTGCTGAGCGTGATGTTACGTGGTGTGGAAGATCTCTTTGGTCAGTTGGGGTCAGCTGTCCCAGCAGTGTCCCCTCCTGGCCTCTCGCCCAGCCCCCGCTTGCTGGAGGGGTGCGGAGTGAGGAGCCTTGACGCTGCGCAAGCACGGTTTAGCAAGAGGTGAAACGCTGGTGTGTTGTCGACACTGGTTTGGTCACACAGCTAAACCACAGCATCATTATGGGCTGCAGGGAAGAAAACGAGCACCAGCCCAGCCCAAACCAGTACGGTGTGTAGAACGTTAATGGGAGCTTCTTTGGTAAGGGTTCTCCAAAGTTACAGGCCAACTGCGAAATTGCTTTTCGTGGTTGACGGTTTCATTCCTAGCTTTTCATCTTCTGGTGTGATGCTTTCTCCTTCTGATTATCTCCTCTGTGCAGGAATACTATTAATAAGGAGTTTGAGTCTCCAGAGTTAGTCCTAATCGCTTAAATTTGTTCAACGTGTTGGTTGTCCTGAGTGCGGGTGAACTGCATCTCGCTTCCTGCACATCCCCCATGTCCTGGAGCGCTGGAGAAGGCTTTCTGGGCTTGGGGGGACTGTACTGCATCAAGTGGGCACATGTCATTTGCTGTGCTCTGCCTCTCTCGGAGATTGCTCAGGCGTGTGCTTCTCGAGAAGACACGGAATGCTACTAACAAGAAAACCTGGAGAAGAAAGCACAGGTGGCCCCTTGTAGAATGAAGTCAGCAGAGAAGTAAAGAAATGATCCTGAAGCGTCCAAAGACCACAGTGGTAGCTCTTGCTCCTGACATCTCGTAGCCAATGAAGCCAACCAGGACCCGCAGGTTTCTGTTTGGAAGACAGCCAGTGACAACTGGTTGAATAGGGAAAGGGAAGAATGAAGGACTCCTTGCACCCACTCCTACTCAGAAGTGAGATCGAGGTGGTCCTAGGTATTTCTGATGAAGCTGAAGCAGGAGAGCTCCTGATCCTGGTGCATAGGCTGGAAAAAGTGGGATAAATACATATCTATGGATTTTTACTCTAGGAAGTATTTGAGGCCTTTCACCAGGCTGCGGTTGTGGAGTTCTCCACCTAGGCTGGACACACGGTTCTGGAGATCCCATGGTTCCTCACCCATATGGAGCAATTCCTTCATCCCTGCAGCAAAATTTACAGGAAAAGCTTTGAAAGAGAAGAAAGAGCCGAAGGGGTTTGCGGATGCAGTTGCGTGTATCCCAGTGTAGATCATTCTCTCCCTTGGAGTGGGATAA
The DNA here is from genome assembly GCF_030867145.1 of Opisthocomus hoazin. NCBI lineage: Eukaryota > Metazoa > Chordata > Aves > Opisthocomiformes > Opisthocomidae > Opisthocomus > Opisthocomus hoazin. Next base: position 1,826,976 of record NC_134418.1, on the reverse strand, counting down.
GAGAGCTCTGCCAGCTGCCTTCAAGAAGATGAATATGAGATGTGGTTCTCCACTCCTTTAGAGTTCTCCAGTTCGGAGACGTCATGGTCCAGACTTGTCCCACTGAAGTACAGATGCCTCACTGAGGTGGAAGCTGCCGCTATAATCAGGGAGCGGGCACAGCTGTAGCGAGCTGGGAGACGGCTTAAATTCGGTTTTTATGAATGTGGAGCTGCAGAAGGAGAATTTGCATTTCACAGTGAGTAGCTCCCCAGTCTCCTCAGTCTGTGCCAGCTGTTCCCTTTGTAGTGAAAAGCGTCCAGAAAACTACAAAGCCCCGTCCAGATTCTTCTCATTTTCAGGGCCTTTTCTTTTGTCGTCTCGTTGAACGCGGCAGGACGAACTCGCCTGCGTTGCGCCTCGTTTCTTCTTGTCCCCGAAAGCGACTGGTCAGGTGTCTGTGAAGTGGTTGGGCTGAACTGGACTCCCCGGTGCTCCTTTGTGAGAGAGGGGAAGTTCTAAGGAAGGGCATCGCGCTTCAGAACTGCGGCCGCTCAGCTGTCTTTGAAGAACAAACCAACAAATACCAGACGGTTTGCTGTTTGGAGAAGAGGTTTGGCACCCAGGACGTCAGCAGGTGTGAGGCGTAGCCAGAATTCGTCACGCTTCTGGCGTTCCCTCAGGTTGACCTGGCTGTAGGAAGAAGTTGTAGTTCTCTAAGCGAGCGTTACAAATTTCTTACAAATATTTTGGGAGCTAGAGCAGGGACCCCAGAGACCTCTCTTGACTTTCCCTGATATATGGCTTTGTTAGGTGGGGCCACCTGGCCACGTCCAGTACCACGGTACCCCGAGCATCTTCTTGACCGTGCAAACACATTCCGGGTTCTTCCCTGAGGTTAAGCCATGGGACACCCTGGGACAGTCACAGAACACAAAGGCCACACAACATGGAGCAAATCGACAGCACGGTTTGCTCTGTACCTCCTTTCAGCGTGGGGTAACGTGTTTCGTTGCTGCTGGTGCCCGAAGAGATTTGTTGAATCACAGAATCAATATTTTGGGTTGGAAGGGAGGTTTAAAGGCAGTCCAGTCCAACCCCCTGCCATGGGCATTGACATCTTCAACTGGATCAGGGTGCTCAGAGCCTGGTCCAACCTGGCCTGGAATGTTTCCAGATGGGGCATCGACCACCTCTCTGGGCAACCTGGTTCCAGGGCCTCACCACCCTCATGGTGAAGAATCTCTTCGTTACATCCAGTCTAAATCTCCTCTCTTCTAGTGTAAAACCATTACTCCTTGTCCTATTCCAACAGGCCCTGCTGAGAAGATTGTCCCCATCTTTCTTATAAGCCCCCTTTAAGTACTGGAAGGCCCCAAAAAGGTCTGCCCGGAGCCGGCTCTTCCCCAGGCTGAGCAGCCCCAGCTCTCCCAGCCTCTCCTCCCAGCAGAGGGGTTCCAGCCCTCAGATCATTGCTGGGGCCTCCTCTGGCCCTGCTTCAACAGCTCCAGGTCCGTTCTGTGCTGAGGGCTCCTGAGCTGGGTGCCAAGCAGAACCAACCCTACGTTCAGCAGTTGACTTTTACTCCAGAAAGTCAACGGACGCTTTCAGCACTGTGTGCGTTGCGTGAAGAGACCCAACCTCCTCAATGTCCTCCACTGGGCTTGAGCCTTTGGGGGTGCGGTGTCGTGTGTGCTCATGTTCCTCTGCTCCGGCTCATCCATGTACCGCAGACAACGGGCCCATGAGAAGGTTCACAGAACATCTCCCTTGAGTTCCTGGTGTTGAAGTCTGGAGGGTTTCCTCCCCTGACTGAAAGAGGGGCGAATGTATCTGTGCTTGTGTCATGTCTTCACGTCAAAAACGAGCGAGGATCGGCGATTCAAGACGTTGTGTCACGGATTTGTCTGAAGCCAGACCAGATCATCCCTGAACTCCGGGCCAGCCGTGCCTCGGTGGCAGCTACGGTTGAACGTTGCCGTTGAAATCTCGCCTTCCACGGGTTAAATTTGCTGCAGGCAGCGTTGAACTTGGGTGAAAAAGTTCCTGCAAAAATCGAGAAGCGAGGGTTTGGCTGTTTACGGGGACTGACAGGTCTGCCTCTGCTCCCCGCGCCGGGAGCGTGCGGCTGCGGGGCTGGTAACGGGCTTTGGGAAGCTCAATATTTTGTGGACTGGGAAAATTTTTTGGACAAGATGAATAAATTCTTTGTTCTGCAAATCAAAAGGGAAAAAAAAAAAAGATGGAGCTGAAGGGGAGACGTCAGGGGAGCAATCGGTCCTGCTGCTGGGGCGGCTCTCCTCCTCCTTTCGTTGTCGAGTTCCAACTCAGACATTTATTTATTTTTTGAAGACTGGTAGTGCAGCTGCGGCTGCGAAAATCGAGTCACTGCTCAAGGGGATGGGCTAAGCCTGAATTTTTCGATAATGTCTGAATATCTAAATGTTAGATAAATATCTACATATGTAAATATTAGAGATGTTTAGATTGTGCAAAGCGTTAAGCTAGCCACAGAGATAGTTTCTGCTATGCTGTGTATGCAGAGGGCTGTACTGGTCAGTCAGGCTTGGGGCGGACCTGCTGGAGAGCAGCTCCGCGGAGAGAGACCTGGGTGTCCTGGTGGATGACAGGTTGACCATGAGCCAGCAGCGTGCCCTGGGTGCCAAGAAGGCCAATGGGATCCTGGGGTGCATTAGGAGGAGTGTGGGCAGCAGGTTGAGGAAGGTTCTCCTTCCCCTCTGCTCTGCCCTGGGGAGGCCCCATCTGGAGTCCTGTGTCCAGTGCTGGGCTCCCCAGTTCAGAAAAGATGAGGAGCTACTGGAGAGAGTCCAGCGGAGGGCTATGAGGATGAGGAGGGGACTGGAGCATCCCTCCTACGAGGAGAGGCTGAGGGAGCTGGGCTTGTTCAGCCTGGAGAAGAGAAGGCTGAGAGGTGACCTTCGAAATGCCTCTAAATATCTGCAGGGTGGGGGTCAGGAGGACGGGGCCAGACTCTTTCCAGTGGTGCCCAGTGACAGGACAAGGGGCAATGGGCACAAACTGAAGCAGAGGAAGCTCCAGCTGAAGATGAGGAAGAACTTCTTCCCTCTGAGGGTGCCGGAGCCCTGGCCCAGGCTGCCCAGGGAGGCTGTGGAGTCTCCTTCTCTGGAGATATTCCAGCCCCGCCTGGCCGCGGTGCTGTGCAGCCTGCTGTGGGTGACCCTGCTTGGGCAGGGGGTTGGGCTGGGTGACCCCCAGAGGTCCCTGCTAACCCCCACCATTCTGTGATTCTGTGAAAGATTTCAAATGACAGAATTATCATTTCTTCTGGAGTAGGGCTATGGCTACACGCAGAAGAAGCGGTCTGTTCTTTTCCTTAAAACATATTGTCCGTGTGTACCCTGCGTAAAATCCTAGCGCGGTTTTTGGGTGTGTGGTGCCCTGTTCGCAAAATCATAGAATCATGAAATCATAGAATGCTTGGAAGGGACCTTAAAGATCATCTGGTTCCAACCCCCATGCCATGAGCAGGGACATCTCCCACCAGACCAGGTTGCTCAGAGCTCCATCCAACCTGGCCTTGAACCCTGCCAGGGAGGGGGCAGCCACAGCTTCTCTGGGCAGCCTGGGCTCTCACCACCCTCATGGGGAAGAATTTCTTCCTAATATCTCATCTAAATCTGCCCTCTTTTAGTTTAGAGCTGTTCCCCCTTGTCTGATCACTACACATCCTTGGGAAAATGCTTTCCTGTGGTCCAGGACTTGCGCTTCCAGGTCCGATAGCCTCCACCTAGAGCAGCGATTTGAAAGCTCTGAACGCCTCGGAGAAGTTCACTCTGCAGAACAGGCCGGCGTTTTTTGTCTGTGAGTGCGTGTGTGTGGGCTTAAAAGTTTTTGCAGAAGATCAGAGACTGCGAAAATGTTGCAGTCTGCTTTGAAAGAATTTCTCTGGGGGAGTAAACTCCGCTCTTGGCAATCTCCCGATTTCACAAACCTTTATCGGAAATATTTCTCCATGGACGATGTTCAAGTAGCGCCCCGAATCCTAGAGGAGCAAAAACCGTTTGATCCTGACTTCAGATTTGTGGGCGAACGTCGCCTGCTTTGATGGTGATGTGGAGGGATGACAGATCGCTCCTCCCCGAGAGAACGCGAGGGTGGACCCGGGTCCATCCAGCCCAGCTTCTCCACGCTGATGGTGGTCGCTGGAGGACGGCTGGGTCGAGCGAGCGCCGGTGCTGCCCGTCTGCTTCGGCCATCTCCAGCAGTTTTGAAGTCAGGGATTCAGAGCCTGGAGCATTCTAGTGTTTTACCAACTGGAGACCAGTCACGCTCTCTCCAGTCACGCTGGAGAGAGTCCAGTGGAGGGCAACGAGGATGAGGAGGGGACTGGAGCATCCCTCCTACGAGGAGAGGCTGAGGGAGCTGGGCTTGTTCAGCCTGGAGAAGAGAAGGCTGAGAGGGGACCTTCGAAATGCCTCTAAATATCTGCAGGGTGGGTGTCAGGAGGACGGGGCCAGACTCTTTCCAGTGGTGCCCAGCGACAGGACAAGGGGCAATGGGCACAAACTGAAGCCGAGGAAGCTCCAGCTGAAGATGAGGAAGAACTTCTTCCCTCTGAGGGTTCCGGAGCCCTGTCCCAGGCTGCCCAGGGAGGCTGTGGAGTCTCCTTCTCTGGAGATATTCCAGCCCCGCCTGGCCGCGGTGCTGTGCAGCCTGCTCTGGGTGACCCTGCTTGGGCAGGGGGTTGGGCTGGGTGACCCACAGAGGTCCCTGCCAACCTCTACCATTCTGTGATTCTGTGATTAATGCTGGAGGAATACAGCGAGGCGATATCTGTGTCCACAAATAGGTGAAATCTGGATTTGGGAGCTATTTAGGGAGCGCTAGGAGGCCCGGGAGACCGCAAATGGAAAATAAAGGACCTGGGAGACAGGATAAAATTGGTATTAAAACAATAAAACTGCTGCCTTGTGTGTGCAGTTGTCAAATTCAGCCTTGTTAAAGGTGAGGGATGCTGGGGGAGAGCTGTGCTTCACAGCCACTTGCCCTCGGTTCTGCTGGGGCGCGTTGAACGGCCGGGTTCGCCGTGGAAATGGCGACGGAGGCGATGCCAGCCCCGTCCCTCGCTCGGAGACCGTCCTCCCTCCTGGCCAGCCAGCCTTGGTCTGCCGAGGAGCCGGCAGCTTCCCCTCCCTGCAGCTCCGGGCTGGGGCTGTCGAGTGTCGGGGGGCCCGGGCGCGATGCCGGTGGGTGCTCCCACCCCGTGCTGCAGCTCTGCCCGTCTCCATCGCGTCTCTCGTGGTTTCAGCTCTAAGCAGGACCCGATGTGGCGCCGAGGGCTGGGTTTCCTTGCGTGGAAGGGGGGACTTTCACAGCTCCAGCCCCACGTTACGCAGGAGGCTGTGCAAGAAAATCCCCTCTTTTCCCTTTCCAGCCCCCGACTCTGCACTCCCCTGCTTGAGATGAGGAGGACCGCTCGCCCCAGGCGCTTTGGGCAACGTTGGTGGAGGCTTGCATACCCTCACCCAGCTAGAAACTTCTCCCTTCTTCATCCTACCTCCTTTTTAGCAGAAATGCCTCTTAAGCATAATTAAAAATATAGAAAATAAACATGTTTCCTAGGCCTGTCCATTGGTCCCTTTCATCTTTCTCCTCTTTTTTCCACCACATGTCAACAGAACACTCCCCTCCTCTCTGGATTTTGGGGGAGAAGGAGGATTGCCTTAGCTTTATGCCTTGGCCAACAAGCGTAATGCTGCGTTGGCTTGAACCCATCCAGAGGACACAGGCTTCTTGTATGCAGATTTCTGCTTTGATCTTTCCTCTCGCCCTCCCTCCCTCTGTCCCACCCTGCCGAAACGCGCTTCCTCGTCCCCGCGCGAGGCTCGCCGTGTTGTTGGAAGGTGCCGGAGTCTGCGCGGCGCCTGTTTGTTAAGGGAAAAAAAACAAAAAAGAATTTGTGCTTTTAAAGAAATCGAACTGGAAATCTAGAAAAGAAGAGGTGGTTCCCCCCACCCCGTTGCGTAAGCAGAAGGGCTCGTGCCAACGCTTGTGCTGGTGTTGAAGCCCGTGGTCAGACTGAAAGCTCTGCTGAGCTGGCGAACAGGGGGCCAGATGCTGCCCCGTGGTTTCCTCGGGGAGCGAGAGCAATGCTCAGTGAAATTTCCCTACTTTGAGAAACTTTAGAAAATGTAAATATGGACAGAGATAGGTGGATACCAATGAAGTGTAGTGTAGTAATAGCAATACTCACTCTAATTGTGAGGTACCTGGTCTCTTGGTGCCGCGCTCTGTTGGGTTTGCCGTGGAGTTGCACTCCACGATATCACGATATGTCATGAGTTAGAATGGTGCTTGCTTGTATGCGTTCTGCGTGTTTCACCCTGGTCCCCTGCTCTCTTTTAGGTGCCCGGGGCCCAGGACCTGGTGGACTTCTCGCCGGTGTACCGATGCCTGCACATATACTCTGTCCTGGTGAGTAGCTCCGTGCTGCGGATGCTGGACTGGGGTTTGAAGATGACACAGAATCACAGAATCACAGACTCACAGCATGGTTGGGGTTGGAAGGCACCTCTCTGGGTCACCCAGCCCAGCCCCCTGCCGAAGCAGGGTCACCTACAGCAGGCTGCACAGGACCTTGTCCAGGTGGGGCTTGAATATCTCCAGAAAAGGAGACTCCACAGCCTCCCTGGGCAGCCTGGGCCAGGGCTCCGTCACCCTCAGAGGGAAGAAGTTCTTCCTCATCTTCAGCTGGAACTTCCTCTGCTCCAGTTTGTGCCCGTTGCCCCTTGTCCTGTCGCTGGGCACCACTGGAAAGAGTCTGGCCCCATCCTCCTGACCCCCACCCTGCAGATATTTAGAGGCATTTCGAAGGTCCCCTCTCAGCCTTCTCTTCTCCAGGCTGAACATGATGACGGGGTGCTGCTCCTTCCACTGATGCTGCTGGAAGGAGGGGGTTGCAAAGCATTGGTCAATGTTCACCTAGCTAGGGAGTGCATTACCTGGAGCAGAAAGTAGGCCGGTGATGGATGGATTTGGTAAAAGCTACAGTGACTTCATGCAGGCCACAGAGATGAAGGGAGATTTTCTCCAACTCTTGGACGCCCTGGGTTTACAATACACACATTTCTTGGTCAGATAGTTTTCCTCCAAGAATTCTTCTTTGAGCACAGTAACTTCATGATTCAGTGTGAATGAAGGAGTTGCGGGGGAAAAGTTGGTTTTAGAAGTATAGTTTGCTGCGCTCAGGAGAACTTTACCGCTCTTCAAACGTTGTCTGACAGGAGCGGGTTTGCTGCCGTCCCACCAAATCCACCGTTGCACTGTGTCACTCCCAGTCTCCCAGAATCACACAGAATAGTAGGGGTTGGAAGGGACCTCTGTGGGTCATCTAGTCCAACCCTCCTGCTGAAGCAGGGTCACCTACAGCAGGCTGCACAGGACCCTGTCCAGGCGGGTCTTGAATATCTCTGTTGTGGGTTGGTGTCTGGTTATGGGCTAAAAAGCGTTACTCTGAACCATGCCATGACCTGGAGAACTGTTCGAGAGCGCTCCCGTCTCGGCAGATGTGGGCTGCTGGATGAGCTACGTTTTCTCCGAGGTGTTATGAGTACATATGATACTGATTTTTTTTTTTTACTTATTTATTTAGAACAAGGGCGGATAAGATGCCCTTTGTAGCTTTCCCTTCAACTTTTAATTTCAGCAATGCCTCCAGCTGTGTACGAGCCTCACATCTTACAACTACCTGACAGGAGGGTGTAGTGAGGTGGGTGTTGGTCCCTTCTCCCAGGTAACCAGCAATAGGATGAGAGGCGATGGCCTCAAGTTGCATCAGGGGAGGTTCAGATTGGATATTAGGAAAAATTTCTTTCCTGAAAGAGCGGTCAGGCCTTGGACCAGGCTGCCCAGGGCAGTGGTGGAGTCCCCATCCCTGGAGGGGTTCAAAAACCATGTGGATGTGGCACTTCAGGGTTTAGCAGGTGTGGTGGGGTTGGGTTGACGGTTGGACTTGATGATCTTGGAGGTCTTTTCCAACCTCAATGATTCTGTGATTCTACGATTCTGTGATCTGCAGGCCCAAAGAACCTGTGGTGTTCGCACCCGCTCCGTAAGGTCCTTCGGGGCGAGGGAGCTTGCCGCGGGCTCTTCTCCTGCGGTTGGCCACGCCGAAGCCCGGGCAGCAGATGAAAGGAGCGCTCTGTTCGCAGCTTTCCTCCCTTTCCGCGGCGGAGCCGGGCTTGAGCGAGAATTGTTTTGAAGGCATTTCTGAAGCCAGTTTCTCCGGCAATGCGTACAGATGAATTTGCGAAAGGAAAAGAATTGTCATAGAAAACATTCCTATAAAATCTTTCTGTGCCCTCATCTGTTAATAATTATGCAATTTGGCTCCATTGCCGCGAGATTTTATTGGAATGAAGAAGTTAACCTACGCGAAATGTGTGACTCTGTTTATCTTGGACAAAAACCTCCTCCTCAACCCCGGCGCTGGGAGCCCGGGTCAGGGAGTGTGCTAATTGGAGATTACAACTGCTCTGAAACGCTTTGTGGATTTCCAAGTGTCACTTTCCTTGGAGAAACTTCAGTCAAGACGATGTATAATGAAAACAGGGTCGGGGATCCTATTTGTGGAGCTTCTGCGCGTTTGTTTAATGCAAGGGTATTTATTTGTGTATTTATACATAAAGCTGTTATGAAAGGGATGAAGAGGTTTCGCTGGTGGGCATAGCAGGTCTGCACATTTGAAATGGTCTTGTTCTTGCTTCGGGGCTTTGTTGCTGTCTTCTTGCTTTACTTTTTAATCTGGAATAGCAGTTGGTCCTTGGAGGAGTCGTAGGGAGATGCGGCTGCTCAGAGACGGGTTTCATGGGCAGCGCTCTGCGGAGGACCTGAACGGGGTTGTCTTCTGCTGGAGCTGGAACAGAGCGTTGGACGTGGTGATGAATGGCTCTAAACTAAAAGAGGGCAGATTTAGATGAGATATTAGGAAGAAATTCTTCCCCATGAGGGTGGTGAGGCCCTGGCCCAGGTTGCCCAGAGAAGCTGTGGCTGCCCCCTCCCTGGCAGGGTTCAAGGCCAGGTTGGACGGAGCTCTGAGCAGCCTGGTGTGGTGGAAGAAGTCCCTGCTGATGGCAGGGGGGTTGGAACCAGATGATCTTCAAGGTCCCTTCCAACCCAAACCATTCCATGATTCTATGTTGAAGTTAGACCTGGGGCAGGACTTTCATGGCAGTGCATTAGCGTCCTCCACCCTGTCCTGAGCTGAGATCATGCAATCCTTCTTCCCCCACTCCTTCTGTATTTCAGCCCAAAGCCCTAGTAACGAGAAGAAATATACAGCAGAGCTCTAGAGAAGGTGTGTTGGTGAGGCAGGAGCAAGAGAAGAAGGTAACCGACCGTATTAAAGGCTCCTGAAAAGAAAATTGTCCTCTTCTTGACCTGCGATTGAATCCTGCCCTGGCTTTCTAGGCCCGACTTGGGTTGAACAATGTCAGGGATCCAGCAAGCATCGAGGGAAACGGCCACATCAGTGTCAGACGGAAGGATCATAATGTAATAGTTACCAAAAAAATCCTAATATTTGTCATTTACAATAGCGTTATCTAAATGCTTGGCCTGCAGTTAAAAAGGCCCACGTTGAATAAACATTGAGATATTTATTATTTTTAGTGAAATCGACCTTCCAGTCACCTCGGTTTTATGGCCGTGCTGCTTATAAATTCCCAAAGGATTATTTGAAAAATCCTACTCATATCTGCCAGCCTTATCAGCGGGGCAGGAGTTCACATATTGTAACGGGAGGTCAGGCTCCGGTCATGGTCTTGCGGAGGGGGCCAGGCACCTGTAAATCCTTCCTTCAGCAACCAAGGCGAAGTACAATATCAAACAGGCGAGGAGACTTTTTCCAGGAAACGCTGAACTTTCTCAGGAAGGGCAGAGGAGGGGGAAAGAAAGTGAAGGAAGGTCAGGCGGGGGTTAATTGCGAGTTGGACCTTGGCGTGGTGGCGGCTCCGGGGAGGACAGGCTCTGGTGGGATGCTTTATGGGACTATTCATGGGGCGATTCCTTTTCTGGTGAGAAACGGGCCGGCTGACGGCGTCTCGAGGAAGAAATGGGTGGAGGGGAGGCTTTGAGTATCAGCAGATGTCGAACAAAACATCACAAGAGGGTATTTGCGTGTTTTATACATGGGGTTGCACGCACGGAGAACCATTCTTTGCTCCACTAACCCTTTGGTTTCACGATTTGGGTTTGTGTCTCTGAACGGTGCCTAGAACAACAAATCCTCACCCTGCCTCTGCTTTCTGCACACAGCAAATATACTCTGAATCACATGAAAAAAGGCTTTTCAGCTGACAGGTTGGGTTTCAGGTTGGTGCGAATCCTGGTGGCCAAGAAGGCCAATGGCATCCTGGGGTGCATTCAGAGGAGTGTGGGCAGCAGGTCAAGGGAGGTTCTCCTCGCTCCTCTGCTCTGCCCCGGGGAGGCCCCATCTGGAGTCCTGTGTCCAGTTCTGGGCTCCCCAGTTCAAGAAAGATGAGGAGCTACTGGAGAGAGTCCAGCGGAGGGCTACGAGGATGAGGAGGGGACTGGAGCATCTCTGCTCCGAGGAGAGGCTGAGGGAGCTGGGCTTGTTCAGCCTGGAGAAGAGAAGGCTGAGAGGGGACCTTCAAAATGCCTCTAAATATCTGCAGGGTGGGGGTCAGGAGGACGGGGCCAGACTCTTTGCAGTGGTGCCCAGCGACAGGACAAGGGGCAACGGGCACAAACTGAAGCAGAGGAAGCTCCAGCTGAAGGTGAGGAAGAACATCTTCCCTCTGAGGGTGACGGAGCCCTGGCCCAGGCTGCCCAGGGAGGCTGTGGAGTCTCCTTCTCTGGAGATATTCCAGCCCCGCCTGGCCGCGGTGCTGTGCAGCCTGCTCTGGGTGACCCTGCTTGGGCAGGGGGTTGGGCTGGGTGACCCACAGAGGTCCCTGCCAACCCCGACCATTCTGTTATCCTGTGGCTCTGTGAATCACTATCCACCGAACAACCTCGGTGCCTCGATGGGAATCCTGGTAACATCAGAAAAATGCGCAGTGTCCTCTTCTAGGAAAACCGGAAAAAGCCTAGCTGGAACCATGGATGTGGTCTTCTTCAGATGCCAGGAGCATCATATTAAGGGGTTGAGGGCAGGAGCCGGCGGCAGGGCCGTCGCGCGTGAGTCGTGGGGCCTGTCCTGGTCTCCTTGGTCAATTGGCCAAAGTCCGTGTCTGGTTTGAGCCGAGCGTAGTCCCTAAACCCTGCTTAGCTTCCGCACGGCAGCGATGTGCTGTGTGAGGACATTTAGGGCTACAAGGATGGTGAGGGGACTGGAGCATCTCCCCTACGAGGAGAGGCTGAGGGAACTGGGCTTGTTCAGCCTGGAGAAGAGAAGGCTGAGAGGGGACTTTCGAAATGCCTCTAAATATCTGCAGGGTGGGGGTCAGGAGGATGGGGCCAAGCTCTTTTCAGTGGTGCCCAGCGACAGGACAAGGGGCAATGGGCACAAACTGAGGCACAGGAAGTTCCATCTGAACATGAGGAAGAACTTCTTCCCTCTGAGGGTGACAGAGCACTGGAACAGGCTGCCCAGGGAGGCTGTGGAGTCTCCTTCTCTGGAGATATTCCAGCCCCGCCTGGACAAGGTCCTGTGCAGCCTGCTGTAGGTGACCCTGCTTCGGCAGGGGGGTTGGACTAGATGACCCACAGAGGTCCCTTCCAACCCCTACTATTCTGTGATTCTGTGGTTCTGTGATTCATCCGCAGCGTGGTTGGGCTGCTGGGCTGTTGGTATCAGGTACATCTTCTCCTGGAGTTAACAGAGAAGTGTGTTGAAAACGGTAGTATTATTATATAAAGAAGGAACAAGAATATTTCAAGCGAAGTGATTTTGCCATTGACGTTTTTATCTTTTATGTTGTCTTTGACCAAAGTCTGTGTAACGCGGGAGTTGCTTTGATCGATGTCCAAAATAAATTAGGAAAGGTGAGGGTTGGGCCAGATGGTTTATCTGCTGGAGCATCTGAGCAGCTGTTGGGTGCCTTGGATTTCGACGCCAAGACATGGGATGGCTTTGCTTTACATAACAGAAAATGAAAAGCAGGTTTTTGTTTCATGTTTCCCCTAAGCTGTAGGAAGGCAGAACGCAAAGAGTGAACGCCGAGCAGAAAGGAATTGAAAAAAACCCAAAAAACCAAAAAACCCAAAGAAAGTCAGAGTGGTTTGCGCGGAGGGTGCTCCCGAGATGGTGTCTCAGAGGCAGCTGATGGTGATTTAAGCTGCTGAAGCTCCTGCTCCGGCCAGTGCTGGTGCCTGTTAGTACTCATTTAGGGTTTGCCTTAGCTAGGTGGGTTTTTTTAGCTTTATGCTAATTGCTTGCTAACTACTTTGAGGTTCTTCACATGTTGGTGAAGACACCGGTATTGACGCTCCCAGCTCTTTGATCCCAGCTACAAAGGGGTCGTTTTAGGGTAAAGAACAAGTGTCCAAAAAAAGAAAAAGAGAGCAGATTCTGATGTAAATACAGGCTTAAAACTGTAGCTGCCTGCTCGTTGATGAAGTATTCCTGGAGAATCCCAGATCTGGATAATTTAGATAAATAGCAGTTGACAGGTATTTACTATAAATTTGTCGTATCTCGCCCCTGACGTTTTTATCTGCTGTATTGCTTCTGCCCCGAGCCTCCCTAACCCTAAAGCTGCTTTGATGCACAAAGTACATGAGGGAAGGGGAAAAAATGTCAAACAAGTAATAAAAAACCCCACAGTTTACTAAAAATAATCAGGATAGAAAAGTCTTTAAACTTCTGCGTTAAAACGCGTGCGCTGTGCATGGGCTGTGCCCGCTTGGCACATTTTTGCCTGCCCGTTTCAGTGAAGAACAGGGTGGTTTAGATCTCCTGGCTGGGCAGAGCCGGCGTGGCCTTGGGTTTATTTTTGCTCATCGCTGAGATTTGCTGCGTTTCGGTTGCAGGAGCTGCACGGGGGTTGAGTGGCTCAGGGGCTCGAGGCTGAGGACGGGAAGCACGGATTTCTACCTCCAAGCCGAGCCTTTGGGGTGGGAGATGCCGCGACTCCGGCGGCCGGTCGTTCGTCTCGTCCCAGCCCTCCACTTAAATAATAGATATATATATTTTTTATTCCTCTTTAAGTGTGCTAGCGATTGTGCTGCCTCCGTTAATCCTTTTTTTGCTGCCTTTCTGGACTCATAAATAGGCAGGCGGGTGGCTCCTCTGCTGGTCCGTCCTGCCCCCTCCCCACCGCCCGCGTCCCCACCAAAATGTTTGTTCTTCGGTAACAGGGGGGGGCAAAACAATTGAAGTTCTTCTTTCAAGGGATGTGAAAGCCTCTTGTAGGAACCACCCTGCAAACAGTAAGAGCTACCCAGCCCTCTCCTTCGGATGAAAACGTCTCTGTTTTCTCTTTGTAACGCTACTTGTTTCTTCTGCAACACAAACCCTACCGTGGAAAGTCTGTGGTTTCCTTCTATTTTTGAGATCAGGGTTGTAAAGTTTTCCCTCCGTGTCCTTGGGAGCTTTAAAACTTGGTGGTATTTTGTTTTTTGGAGGCGGGGGGGGGAGGGAAGCAGTGGAAAAAAACTTTCCTTCTCGAAGTCTCTGGTGACTCCTTGTTCGTCTCCGCCACTTTGCGGCTTGTCCCATCGCCGCGTCCTGGCGTATCTCGCTGTCTGCTGACTTGGCTGACCCGCCGGTGCCTGGTGGGGTTCGATAGCTATAAACACCGCCCGGAGATCATAGGGGAAGGCTGGGGGTGAGCCACTTTGTGCGCTGGCTTGATAAGGACACAGGAAAAGCCATTAGAGCGAGCTGGTGTCAGTGACCTGCGATAACCGCTCGGTCCTACGTGCTAATGGGCCCTGGGCAGCGCGGCTGGCTGCGGTGGCAAGAGATTTGACTTCTGTAATTGTCATATTGCTCTTTTAACCCCGTGACCTTATTACCCATGAGAAAACCACTTGGCTTCGATCAAAGAAGCAGCAAAGAAATCAGTGTTCATTCTAAGCCGGCTTAGATATGATCACAGGCAGCCTTGATTCTTAAACTATTCAGCTTGGAAAACAGACATGTTAGCAGGGAGGGGGGGGTGGGGAAGAAAAAAGAGGTTTACTACAATAGCCCGGATGCAGACTTCTTGTCACCTGAGGTTGGGAACAGCCGCCCTGCTTTCCCAGGGCTTTGCAAAGCTCTGCACTGAAAATGCTCTCAGATTTTACACTGAAAGCTGATTTCATCCAGATTCACTCAATCCCGTTCCACTCTTAGCAGCTAGAAGAAGAGGCTGGCTCTGTTAGTCCCCACTGTGGAAAATATATTGTGTCTCTTCAGTATTTGGTGGAATCATTCAGGATGGACGGGACCTCAGGAGGTCTCCTGCCCAAAAGTAGGGGCAGCTCTGAGGTCAGACCGGGTTATTCAGGGCGTTATCCAGCCTGGTCTTGCAAACCTCCAAGGGCCAAGGCTGCAAAACTGCTCAGGGCAACTTATTCTACTCCATCACCTCCTTGCAGGTATCGAAGGTGGCCGTTAGGTCCCCCCGACGCAGCCACTCCTCCAGACTGAACAACCTCCGTTCCCCTGTGGGTGAGTGCTCCAGCCCCAACCATCTTGGTGGCCTCCAGCGAACTCGCTCCCCTTGGTCGGTGTCTTTCCTGCGTTTGGGAGGCCCAAAACTGGATGCGGGGTATAGATGGAGTCCTAACGAGCGCTGCATAGAGGGGGATAATCGCTTCCCTCGATCTCCTGGCTTTGCTCCTGTTCATACAGCCCAGGAGCCGTTGGCCGCCTCTGCTGCCAGGGCAGGCGGCTGGCCCGTGTTCAGCTTGCCGTCTGCCAAGGTTCTTGGTCCTCATCCACAGAGCTGCTCCCCCGGCGGGCAGTCCCCGGCCTGTGTTGCTACGAGAGGTTCTTCCTTCCCAGGTGTAGGGCTTGGCGTTTCTCCTGGCTTATTTTCATCAGGCTCTCGTCAGCCCGTTCCTCCAGCATGTCAAGACCCTGCGGATGGTGGCCCTGCCCTCCGGTCTGTTGACTTTTCCCCCCAGTTTGGTGTCATCTGCAAAGCATGTGAGTGTATTCGGTTGCCCCCACCGGGTCACGGACGCAGATGTTAAGCAGGACGGGTCACAGAATCGCAGAATCCCAGCATGGCAGGGGTTGGAAGGGACCTCTGTGGGTCACCCAACCCAACCCCCTGCCCAAGCAAGGTCACCCAGAGCAGGCTGCACAGCACCGCGGCCAGGCGGGGCTGGAATATCTCCAGAGAAGGAGACTCCACAGCCTCCCTGGGCAGCCTGGGCCAGGGCTCCATCACCCTCAGAGGGAAGTTCTTCCTCATCTTCAGCTGGAGCTTCCTCTGCTTCAGTTTGTGCCCACTGCCCCTTGTCCTGTCACTGGGCACCACTGGAAAGAGTCTGGCCCCGTCCTCCTGACCCCCACCTTGCAGATATTTAGAGGCATTTCGAAGATCCCCTCTCAGCCTTCTCTTCTCCAGGCTGAACAAGCCCAGCTCCCTCAGCCTCTCCTCATGGGAGAGATGCTCCAGTCCCCTCCTCATTCTCCCAGACCCTGTTGTGGTTGCCTGCTTGTTACCAGCTCCGATGTTGGGTACAACCCGTTAATCACGGCCCTCTGAACATGACCACCCAGCCAATTATTTGCCCATCCAGCTGATCACTCGTCCAGACTGTGACATCCAACCCTGGACACAGGGATGATGTGGAAGAGCATCTCAAAAGCCTTGCTAAAGTCAATGACACCCACTGCTTTCCCCTCATCCCTAGGTGCTGTCATGCTGTCGCAGAAGGCAAGCAGATCGTCAGCATAGCTTCTTGTTAAATTCGTGCTGGTTGTCCCCAGTCCCCTTCTCCTCCATACACCTGGAAACGTGTCCCAGGAGGACTCAGCTCATGACTTCCCTGGGGACTGAAGCGAAGCTGAGTGTGCTGTGGTTCCTCAGATCAGCTTTTCAGCTTTTATTGCAACATTTAGCTTTTTCCACTTGTTGGGACCGTGTCTTTTTCTATGGTATTTTAGCTACTATGGGTTCTTGGGTTCCAGGGTGCTCAATATCAGGACTGATTTTGTTAGGAGATGTTCACCTTGAGTGGTGCAGAATACAGGCCGGCTGAATGACCATGAAGACCAGCACCACTATTTGTGTTGTGTGAGTGTGGGAAGACTCTTCCTAAGGTTTGCTCCATTTCCGGGTGCTGGGGCTCAGAAAGGTCCCGGGAATGTTTGGAAAATGCCTCAGCTACCCCAGAGAGCTTTGTTGAGGTGTCCAGAAGCGGTGATATCTCAAAAATAACAAGTGATAGAGACGGAAGTGCACTGATTTGCAAAGAATTTCCCTGAACAACATTGAGTTTTCTAAGGTGAATCTCAGTTTAACAGAAAGAGAAATCTCTAACAAGCGTTCCCGTTCCATCTTTTCTCATCCTTTGGTTGCAGACTCAGAATAATTTAGGCTGGAAGAGACTCATGGAGGAGTGCGGTCCAACCCTTCACTCAGGGCTAAATTTGAAGTCGTATCGGGGATCTCGGAGCCACATCAGGTTGAGATTTGAGGATCTCCAAGGGTGGAGACTGCCCACCCTCTCTGGGTCCCTGTCGCAGTGTTTGGCCACCCTTACTGTGTGACGTTTTCCCTGTTAATTTGAATTTATCTTTTGGCATTTCTTCTTTTGCCTCTCCTTTTGCTGTGCATTTCCAAGGGGAGCCTGGCTCCAAATACCCGTAATCGCTTCCTCACCCTTCTTCTTCCTCACCTTTCCCCACGAGTCACGTGCTCCAGCTCCTTCAGTTACGTTGGTGGCTACTGCTGGCCATGCTTCAGTGCGTAGTACATCAGCATCTCTACAGCTCCTCTTTCACAACACACTTTTAAAGCCTCTTTTGTCGCAGCTGGATCACAAGTGACAGGGTGACCATGAGCCAGCAGTGTGCCCTGGGTGCCAAGAAGGCCAATGGGATCCTGGGGTGGACTAGATGACCCACAGAGGTCCCTTCCAACCCCTACCATTCTGTGATTAGGAGGAGTGTGGGCAGCAGGGCGAGGGAGGTTCTCCTTCCCCTCTGCTCTGCCCTGGGGAGGCCCCATCTGGAGTCCTGTGTCCAGTTCTGGGCTCCCCAGTTCAAGAAAGATGAGGAGCTACTGGAGAGAGTCCAGCGCAGGGCTGCGAGGATGAGGAGGGGACTGGAGCATCTCTCCTACGAGGAGAGGCTGAGGGAGCTGGGCTTGTTCAGCCTGAAGAAGAGAAGGCTGTGAGGGGACCTTCGAAATGCCTCTAAATATCTGCAGGGTGGGGGTCAGGAGGACGGGGCCAGACTCTTTCCAGTGGTGCCCAGCGACAGGACAAGGGGCAACGGGCACAAACTGAAGCCGAGGAAGCTCCAGCTGAAGATGAGGAAGAACTCCTTCCCTCTGAGGGTGACGGAGCCCTGGCCCAGGCTGCCCAGGGAGGCTGTGGAGTCTCCTTCTCTGGAGATATTCCAGCCCCGCCTGGACGCGGTGCTGTGCCCCCTGCTCTGGGTGACCCTGCTTGGGCAGGGGGTTGGGCTGGGTGACCCACAGAGGGCCCTGCCAACCCCGTCCATTCTGTGATTCTGTGATGCTGTTCCACTGGGCTGATGCTGATATTCGATATTTAGGACGTTGGGTTTTTTGCTGCTAAAAAGAAGCAATGAGTACTCTCCGTGCCGGTTCACAGTGTCATGTGAGAGGTGCCTCAACAGAACCCTAGACCCAAATCTGACCCTGGTGGTTCCGGTCTGGTTTCTGTTGACTGTCCCCAAAATTGAGGGGAGAGAAGATCCCCAGGAACCCTTCTTAGAAGTGAAGAGTCTTGCCTGGGGGCTGCCCTCTCTGCCCTTGCCTCCAGACTCCGTGCACAGAAATCGCCGAAAAGCAAAAATAATTAGCTGTGCGTGGGAGCAAAGCTGTGAGGTTTGCTGGCCCCGTCCGAGAAGCGTTTCGGGCACCCTGGGCTTCAGGCTGGATCTCAGCAGAGCACGGGTGAGACGGGGACTCGCTGAGACTGCCAGAACAAGAGGCCTTGGGAAGAGCCTTCTGCGTGAGGACCGCTGAGCTCTTCGTGTTAATCAAGCTGTGTGCATAAACTACGTAAATTATAAATGCATAAATTAAAAATGCATAAATGAACCCCAGGGGAATTATCATGTGCGGACCAGAAATTTCATTTTTTTTTTCTTTTTTTTTTAAGAGGAGGGCCGTGTGTTTGTGGGGGAGGACGGGGCTGTGAAATAAGCAGCCGCCGAGGTTGCTGCGCCTCAGAAAACGGCTCAGCTGCGGTGGCTGTTTTCCTGCTACGTATGTTTTTTCTCATCCTAAAGGCCTATACGCAGCGCATCTGGGAAATGATTGCCATCCTGTTTTCAATAAAACCCATTTTTTTTTTTTCCTTTCGTGAAGGGTCTCGAGCTGGCTGGACATCCATTCTCAAGCTGTTTACAAATATTTGCGCAGGAAAGGGTGAGCAATGTTCAGGCCGGGCCTGTGACGCAGATACCCCCTGTTTCGGTCCTCTGCTCAGGAAAACCTGGAAGCCAGGCGGTTTGCCACACAATGAACAAACGCCGCCGTGGCATTCCGGGAGCACGGCGCGGGAGCCGTGGTCTCGCCGTGGGAAGGGGAGAAGCACGCAGACCCCCCTCCCGACCCCAAATGGTTGCCGCAGCTCGGAGATCAACGGGCGGCTCGGGTCGTGTTTTGTGATGGGTGGTGGAAGAGCTCTGATTTGGGGGGTTGATGATTGCTGTGTACAGAAGCACACGTTCAGAAGGTGAGCGTTGCCCTCAGAGAGGTTTTCCTTGGCTCTGCTCTCCTCTCCTGAAGCCCTCAGAATGAGAGGTTTGGCTTCACAGAATCACAGCATGGTCGGGGTTGGAAGGGACCTCTGTGGGTCACCCAGTCCAACCCCCTGCCCAAGCAGGGTCACCCAGAGCAGGCTGCACAGGACCACATCCACGGAGGGTTTGAATATCTCCAGAGAAGGAGACTCCACAACCTCCCTGGGCAGCCTGGGCCGGTGCTCTTGTTTAGCCTGGAGAAGAGAAGGCTGAGAGGGGACCTTCGAAATGCACCTTCGGAGAAAGGTGCCTCATCTCTTATATCATTTGAGGCTGGAACCTGGAGGTCTCAGGTGACTTCTGGTCTTCTAGCTTCTCCGCTTTGCAGAGACTTAACCGTCTCCTCACAGACACTGAGCAACCCACAAGAGCTGTTAGGAGAGCAGGGATTTGTCTCTCGCCTTGAAATCTTCTTTCCTGGCTTGACTACCTCCAGCTTGTCTTGCCCCAGCCATGGTGGTCGTATGGTGTTGAAACACCTTGGAATCCTTCAGGATGGAATATTGTAAGGAACAACGTAGTCTGAAATGTTGTGCCTGTTCCTTCTTGTGATTGTTTCGAATATTAACCAAAGGACTACATGGAACTACGCAGCGAACTCTTCATTGTGGTAATGGCTTGGGCATGCCACGGAGCACGGTTTCTGCAGCTGCTGCTGGGTGGGAAGCCTCATGGTTTGCTTATGTGTAGACCCTATAACTACACGGGTGCACATTGACCCGTACGGGTGGCCACGTGTGTGTATGTTACTGCCCTCTCGGGAAGCTGCTGTTGTGTCCATCTTCCCGGCGTCACAGACACAGGTTGGAGGTGACCTCTGGAGATCACCGTGTCCAGCTCCCCGCAGAAGCAGGGTCAGCTAGAGTGGGGTTGCTCAGGAGTGTGACCGGTTGGGATGGAAGCTCCACAGCTGCTCTGGGCAGCCTGTTCCAGTGTTTGATCACCCTCACGGTAAAAAAGGTTTTTTTCCCTTGTGTGTAATGGAAATTCTTCTCTTTAGGTTTGTCCTGTCACTGGGCACCACTGAGAAGAGTCTGGCTCTGCCTTCTTTACTTCCCCCACCAGTTGCTTGTGTACACTGAGAAGGTCCCTCTGAACCTTCTCTTCTCCAGGCTGAGCAGTCCCACTACTCTTGGTTAGATGTTCCCATCCCTTAACATCTCTGTGGGGCTTTGCTGGGCTTGCTTGAGTGTATGTGTCTCTCGTACTGGGAAGCCCAGACCAGGACGCAGCTCTCTAGATGTCCCACCAGTACCGAGTAGAGAGGAGCATCACCTCCCTCGACCTGCTGGCAACACACTGCCAAGCACAGCCCAGGGGTCTGCTGGCCTCCCGTGCTGCAAGGGCACGCTGCTGGCTCATGGTCAACTTGGTGTCCACCAGGACCTTTCCTGCTGAGCTGGTTCCCAGCTGGTCAGCCCCAGCATGTACTGGTGGTGGGACTGTTCCTCCCCAGGGGCAGGGTTTGGCATTCGTTGGACTTCATGAGGTTCCTGTTGGGCCGTTTCTGTCCAGATCCCTCTGACCGGTGGGACATCCCTCTGGTCCGTCAGTTGCTCCTTCCCATTTTACATAGAATCACAGAATCACAGAATAGTAGGGGTTGGAAGGGACCTCTGTGGGTCGTCTAGTCCAACCCTCATCTGCTTTTTCAGGGGGCGGAGGAATCAAAGCAGATTTCACCCAACAGAGCTCCGTGGGTGACGGGTAGGAGGAATAATTCTTGTTCCACTCAGGTGAACCAAGTGCTGGTGCTCGTGCTTACACCTCTGTGTGGGTAACACGGCCATGTCACTGCTTGCTCGGTTGGGTTGCTTGGTGCAACTGTTTCCTGTAGTTCTTACATATGTGTTGGGTTAGGTGGGCAGAGCTGAGAGCTGGTCAAACCAGAGGTCACGCTGGTTCGCTTCTGGTTGGGAGTTGGCTGCCAAGAAAACCAATGGAATCCTGGGGTGCATCAAGAAGAGTGTGGCCAGCAGGTCGAGGGAGGTTCTCCTTCCCCTCTACACTGCCCTGGTGAGGCCTCATCTGGAGTCCTGTGTCCAGTTCTGGGCTCCCCAGTTCAAGAAAGATGAGGAGCTACTGGAGAGAGTCCAGTGGAGGGCTACAAGGATGATGAGGGGACTGGAGCATCTCTCCTACGAGGAGAGGCTGAGGGAGCTGGGCTTGTTCAGCCTGGAGAAGAGGAGGCTGCGAGGGGACCTAATAAATGCTTATAAATAGCTGCAGGGTGGGTGTCAGGAGGATGGGGCCAAGCTCTTTTCAGTGGTGCCCAGCGACAGGACAAGGGGCAATGGGCACAACCTGAGGCACAGGAAGTTCCGTCTGAACGTGAGGAAGAACTTCTTCCCTCTGAGGGTGACGGAGCACTGGAACAGGCTGCCCAGGGAGGTTGTGGAGTCTCCTTCTCTGGAGATATTCCAGACCCGCCTGGACAAGTCCTGTGCAGCCTGCTGTAGGTGACCCTGCTTCAGCAGGAGGGTTGGACTAGATGACCCCCAGCGGTCCCTTCCAACCCCTACTATTCTGTGATTCTGTGATTCTGTGAGCTGCATCCCCCATGCCTGTATGAATTTGGTTTGCATGGATCAGTGCCTTAAAAAGAGGCAAAAAACCCTCGCTGTCAGATGTGGAAATGGGCTGCTGGGTCGGGGCTTCATTCCCAGTACGGAGGGTGCAGGTGATGCTGGGTGTGCTGCTCCTCAGCGGCGCTTGGAATGGGAGGTCCATTGATTAGTTCACCTTGATTTCTCCGTGCTCCCTCACCGTTCCCCCACGTTCTGTCATGGCAGAACCAAAACCCAATATGCAAAGGGAATTTTCCAACCCAGATGTTTTCTAGCAGAGTCTGAGGAGCGAGCTGCGCCGCGCCGCTCCAACGGGGCGTGCGGGATGGGTGCTTCTCTGCTCCGTCCCGAGCACGTCCTTGGATTCAGGGAGGGGGGAAACAAAGAGCTTTGAACTCAAACCGTCCAGTGGTACGGCACCAGCTCCTCGTGGAAATATCCCCGGTTAGGGACGTTTTTTCCCCCGTGTGTTTCTGCAGTGGATGCAAACCCCGTCTGTCGGTGATTATTGGCTCTCTGGTAGGAGACACACAGCTTAAAACACGCAATATTAAGCAGGCTCTAAAGACTGGGTGAGAAAAAAGTAAATAAGTGAAAATTTGAGTTGCAGAGTGCATTGTTTTGAGTACATTTTTGCCTCCTGTCCTTCCACCTTCCCCTTCCCTCGACTCCTTTGCCTCCCTCCAGACCCGTCCCTCATCTTCCTCAAGGACTCACTCTGCACTCTGCTTAAATTGAGGTGGTTTTTTTTTCCCCCATAATTGATGGGAGCCCTGACAAGAGCTGATTAGCTGCTGGGGATGCATCCTTCCTTGCAAAGCTTGTGACCGATCTCCACCGCTTCCTTCCTTCCTCGAGACCGGCGAGCGAGCTTTCTTCTGCGAGCAGCCAGTTGCCTGGTGTGGAAGACGCTCTGGGCTTGTCCCGAATATGTTTTTTTCCCTGGTAGCTCATTCATGACAAAGTTTTAATGAATTTTAAATATGTCACAAAAAGAGCACGTGGTTAGAAACCATCTCTCCTTGTTTTTACGCTGGGAAGTGTTGGGCTGTGCTTTCCTTTGCGGAGAGGGGGGGGATTGAAGGCGAGCGGAGGGGAAAGGCACGTCCCCGTGCGCTTAACCTTGCAGGTCACCTGGAACGGGAGGAGATCGCCAAAAACGCAGCCTGAAAATGTTCAGCTGCTGCTCTTCATAATGAGGAAATATCTGTCTACATCATCGCTTTGTAACTTTTCAAAAGTAGGACTTGAAAAGGAGAAGGGGGAGTTGGAGAGGGAGCCGCGCCACCGTATTTTCCAGAATGAGAAACACAGGCTACTTGTTCAGTCAATTCGGTTTAGGTCAGTTGTAGTTATGAAAAACAGATGATTGCTGGTGATCAAGCTGTACTTTGACAAATATCCCATTGTTTCAGCCTGCAGTGATTTTTTTTTTTTTTCTTTCCCAGAGCGTTGCCCGGTGCGGGGCTTGGCGCTCGCCTTCCTCCGGCTCGGAGCCGGTCGGCCGGCGCGGGGCTGGGTGCTCCAGACCCGAGGGCTTGGCTCTGCCCGGAGGGGGAGATTGCACAGAAAGAAAGGCTCAGTGCAAAATGGGTGAAATTTCCACCCTGGCTATTAAAATATGAGCTCGCTTGGGGCTCTCAGAAATGCTTGAAATGATGCTTCCTACATACGCGTTGTGTCCTATGAAGCAGAGTAGAAGTTTGTTTGGGGGATGCTGGTATTTGGAGAAGCTCCTCAATATTAGTGTATTTAGCCCTGTGTTGCTTGGAGTTACTATATATTCTTCTACGGTTTCCCCTAGAAAATATTCACGTACGAATTATATCTCTGGAGTAGGGAAAGTGTTATTCACGTTGCAGAGATGGGGCTGGTTGAAGCCGAGGTAGATGTCCGCGTCCCCGTGCGGGTCTGACCCCCGGCGAGAGGCTGAGCCTTGCTCTGACGTTGGCTGGGTCTCGCGCTCTGCATCTTTGGAGCCGAGTGAGGGTGCTTTGGTGGGATTGCTCGGCGAGGTGGCTGTCCTTCATCTGAAATGTCCAAACAGCTTCTATTTCGGGTGTATTTTCAACTTTCTAAGGTTGAGACGCAACGTGGGCAGATAAATGCTACGTGGCTCTGGTTTTATGGACAATGTGAAGGCTGCAAAAGGCCAAGGGAACGTTTAATCCTCTTTAGAATCTTTGTTCTGAAATCAGTATCCCTTTGCTTGGGAATCTATCGGCTTCTGGGATGCAAAGGACTAATTCTGGGTAACTTCAGCTCAGATAACTCAGGGGACAAGCTTTTCTTCACATGAGGAAGAACTTCTTCACTCTTCTTCACTCTTTTTTTCATGTGAGGAAGAACTTCTTCACTCTGAAGGTGATGAAGCACTGGAACAGGCTGCCCAGGGAGGCTGTGGAGTCTCCTTCTCTGGAGAATATTCAAGCCCCACCTGGACAAGGTCCTCTACAGCCTACTGTAGGTGACCCTGCTTGGGCAGGGGGTTGGACTGGGTGACCCACAGAGGTCCCTTCCAGCCCCGATGATTCTGTGATTCTGTGATTCTTTCTGTGCCTCGTGGCACAATGCACCGCCTAAAAGATTCAGTCTCACCAAAAAAGCCCAGAAACTCCTCGCCCTTGCCTGAAGTCTCAGCCAGCACGGACAGCTTGTGTCCATGAGGGTGTTAGGGAGAAGATTGGGTTGGTCAGCCCGTGAGCAGGTGGATCAGGCGCTCAGGACGTGTGTGCAGATGGCTGGGGAGTCTAAAAGCAGGAAAAAGGTTGATGTAGAGAAGCGTTTTCGTGGTAGGAGAAGGTCTCCTGCGTGTCTCTCCTTGGAGCAGTTACAGGAAATATTCCATTAGATGCTGGCAAGGCCGAAGGGCTGGATTTGGGTACGGTCCTGGTCACTGGCGTCACTTTTAGAAACATTACGCTGTTACTTGATGTATTTTGTCATCTGAAAACAAAATCAAAGCTATTAAAAATATGGAAAACCGGTTTGCATTTGACTTCTTGTCGGTGCGACTGGTCTTCGGGGTATGAGTGTGCGTTGGATCTCCTGTTGCGCTGCTACCACTCCGAGATAAACCTTTGACTATTAATCATGGGAGAAGATTACCCTTTCCAACCGATCTGAATCTGTGCCTCTTGCTTTCTGCTCCCCTGGAGCAGCGTTAGCTCTGAGGAGCTGGGAAAGCTCGAGCTGTCATCCCAGAGAAGTTTAATGTCCTTCTCGCCTTTTACGGCTCAGCGGGCTCTGCGCTTCACTTCATTTGTCAGGCACGGCAGCTCCAGATCTGCAGGGCTTCTTTTCTGCTAGCTAGTAAAAAGTACAATTTTGAAGATCGGAAAAGGCCCACAAGGGAAATATTTTGAAGTATTTGAGTCTTTCTGTATGCTCCTTCTGAATGAACGTGTCTCTCTTCAATATTGAGAATCGATTTGCTAAATACAAAAATGCTGGTTTAAAAGGTTGGCCGTGTGTGCAGTGTTCATACAAACAAACTGACTCTCCTCGGCCAGGATGATGTGACGTTAAATCGCGTGTCAGAGCGGGGCAGCAGTCTGCTGCTCGGTCTGGTTGGAGGAGATGCTGTGATACCTGGTCCTGGCTAAACAGAATAACAGAACGAACGATACTGGGGTAACAGAGGCTGGAGAGCAGCTCTGCGGAGAGGGACTGGGAGTGCTGGGGGACGACAGGGTGACCATGAGCCAGCAGTGTGCCCTGGGTGCCAAGAAGGCCAATGGGATCCTGGGGTGCATGAGGAGGAGTGTGGGCAGCAGGGCGAGGGAGGTTCTCCTCCCCCTCTGCTCTGCCCTGGGGAGGCCCCATCTGGAGTGCTGTGTCCAGTTCTGGGCTCCCCAGTTCAAGAAAGACGAGGAGCTACTGGAGAGAGTCCAGCGGAGGGCTACGAGGATGAGGAGGGGACTGGAGCATCTCTCCTCCGAGGAGAGGCTGAGGGAGCTGGGCTTGTTCAGCCTGGAGAAGAGAAGGCTGAGAGGGGACCTTCGAAATGCCTCTAAATATCTCCAGGGTGGGGGTCAGGAGACTGGGGCCAGACTCCTTCCAGTGGTGCCCAGCGACACGACAAGGGGCAACGGGCACAAACTGAAGCAGAGGAAGCTCCAGCTGAAGGTGAGGAAGAACTTCTTCCCTCTGAGGGTGACGGAGCCCTGGCCCAGGCTGCCCAGGGAGGCTGTGGAGTCTCCTTCTCTGGAGATATTCCAGCCCCGCCTGGCCGCGGTGCTGTGCAGCCTGCTCTGGGTGACCCTGCTTGGGCAGGGGGTTGGACTGGGTGACCCACAGAGGGCCCTACAACCCCTACCGTGATGGGATTCTGTGATGCTGTGTGATTCTGTCCCTTCTCGCCTTGCAAAGCTCCCTGAAACCTGGGATGCGACGGGAAATGTGCAATGAGTTTTTCGAGGCAGGTTTTCAACACGAGTGTGCTTGAAACCAGGCGTGCTGCTGGTGATTTTCCTTTAAAATTGATTTACAAGAAAGACTCCCATCTGTTCTCTACGGAGACATTTGCTCTCTTGCTGTTCCTCAGTGGGCTTAGTGCAGGGCTCGAGTGTGGAGCATCGGTTCTTCATCCGATCCTTCCCCTCTGCTCACGTTTGGGAAGGTTTTGGGTGGGTGTAATGCCTTCCAGAGCTGCATTTTGCAGCCTGACAGACCCCTGCGCAGGCTGGGCTGGCTGCAGAAGGAAACTTTCTTGGTGGGAGAGGGAGATCCGTTGCGTAGATAGAGCCGAGCTGTTGATGCCTTCTTCGTCCCGTGGTTTTAGGAGCTGTTTTCTGCGTGCTCCATCCAGCCCGTCGAGTCCTTTGAAGAGAAGAGCACCCGACCCGCGGTTCTTCATGGATTTGGCTGTGCTGCCGCAATGGCCCCCGGGTTTGGGGCTTTGGGGCTTGGCTGCAGGTTTTTGGTGGCTTTTAGCTCCTCTGAGCCACGCGGCACGAGGAGTGACTTCTTCCAGCTTTGTCACGTAAGCTGGATCTTTCGGAGAGAGAATATGAAAATGATAAGCACCATTTTCCCTAGTTTTTAAAGACTTAGAGTCTGTTCCGATCTCTAACCTCTGTTTTCTCTGAAACTTCTGACACCAGGTCTTAAGGATGCTGGAAGTTTACATCGGCACGGGAAGCCGTTGGGCAAATTTATCGGGGAAAAGAAAAATAAATCTATCAAGGGCTATGAAATAAAAAGACCTGGCTTGTGGGTCTGGGCATCCCTGCGCGGGAGGCTGACGGAGGCTGAGAAATTGCGCTTGAAAAAACGGATTGCGTGTTCGCCCCGTTCTTGTGTCATTTTAGGCCCCATCTGGAGTCCTGTGTCCAGTTCTGGGCTCCTCAGTTCAAGAAAGATGAGGAGCTACTGGAGAGAGTCCAGCGGAGGGCTATGAGGATGAGGAGGGGACTGGAGCATCTCTGCTGCGAGGAAAGGCTGAGGGAGCTGGGCTTGTTCAGCCTGGAGAAGAGAAGGCTGCGAGGGGACCTTCGAAATGCCTCTAAATATCTGCAGGGTGGGGGTCAGGAGGACGGGGCCAGACTCTTTGCAGTGGTGCCCAGCGACAGGACAAGGGGCAACGGGTACAAACTGAAGCAGAGGAAGCTCCAGCTGAAGATGAGGAAGAACTTCTTCCCTCTGAGGGTGCCGGAGCCCTGGCCCAGGCTGCCCAGGGAGGCTGTGGAGTCTCCTTCTCTGGAGATATTCCAGCCCCGCCTGGCCGCGGTGCTGTGCCCCCTGCTCTGGGTGACCCTGCTTGGGCAGGGGGCTGGGCTGGGTGACCCACAGAGGGCCCTGCCAACCCTGACCATGCTGAGATTCTTTCATTTTTTAGTAACACCAGGTCTGGTGCCGACCGACGGCCGCCACGTAGCATTTGCATGGGCGAATTGGGAAAGCTGGTTTTTCCTGCTGGTTAAACTGGGGTGTTGTTTAACTAGCGGTACCAGCCGGCTGAGCCGGGTGTGGGCAGGACATGGGGCGTCTCCTGGCAGCTCCTGGGTGCTGCCGTCGGAGCCTCGCCGGGGCTTTGGGAGACGTTCAGTTTGCTGAGCTCGTGATTATCGGCATGAGGTCAAAATCCTTGGAGCTGCTCTGCAGATCAGAGGCAACTGCTTTTGTAAACCTGGGGATTTTTGATTTTTCCCAGTTGTACCAGTGTAGGTAAATGCGGGTGAGGTGAAAGAAGGTTTGTAAAAATACCGCTTTCCTGGACTGAGCAGCTGAAAGGCACTTTATTCCCATTTCCATGCTTTTTTTTTTCTGTTCTTTCAAGGATTAGCAATACCTACTTGTTTATTTTCAACGAAAGCTTAGGTAGCCGTGCAGCACTTTTGCCTCAGATGTTGAGGGCAAATGTTGGAACCCCTGGTTGGGATCGTGAGGGCAGAGCTGTCACCAGAGGTGGCTTCTCTGTGATTTCCAGAGGAGATGTAGAGATGGGAGCTACCCACCCGTTTCACCGAGCTGAAGAGCCAGTTCTGTGCTGGCAATTTTACTTGACCCGGGTTTTCTTTTATCCCTTTAAGTCTTTAATTCTTCCATTTTCCATCGTGTTGGCAGTTTTTTGTCACTTCGTTGATGGCTTCTCGCTACAGTAAGATGGGAACACCTGACCATGGCCAAAGCAAAGAATTATTTGGCTTCCTTCTTCTGGTCCACACCACCCTCCAGTTGCTTTTGTGGTGATCCCTTGGAGCGGAGAGGGGAAAACGGTGGGGTTGTTCTTTTCTCTACAGCAACAGCTAGCCAGGAGCGTGGGCCAGGGAGCTGGCGAGCAGCAGGATCTGGTTCTCTTGTACCTCTGTTTCTCAGTTCCTAGGTCTTCCTCTCCTCTGTGTCATGCCAGCCATAAAAATTTCACAGAATCATAGAATCGTTACGGTTGGAAAAGACCTCTAAGATCATCAAGTCCAACTGTCAACCCAACCCATGCCTGCCAAACCATGTCCTGAAGTGCCACGTCTACACGTTTTTTGAGCTCCTCCAGGGATGGGGACTCCACCACCTCCCTGGGCAGCCTGGTCCAATGCCTGACCACTCTTTCAGGAAAGAAATTTCTCATAATATCCAATCTGAACCTCTCCTGATGCAACTTGAGGCCATTGCCTCTCATCCTATCTCTGGTTACTTGGGAGAAGAGACCAACCCCTGCCTCACTACAACCTCCTTTCAGGAGGTTTTTTTTTTCGCTGCCCTTCTCTGGACACGATCCAGCCCCTCAATGTCCTTCTTGGAGTGAGGGGCCCAGAACTGAACACAGCACTTGAGGTGCAGCCTCACCAGTGCCAAGTCCAGGGGCCCGATCCCCTCCCTGCTCCTGCTGGCCACACCATTCCTGATCCAAGCCAGGATGCTGCTGACCTTCTTGGCCACCTGGGCACACTGCTGGCTCATGTTCAGCTGGCTGTCAACCAGCACCCCCAGGTCCTTTTCCACCGGGCAGCTCTCCAGCCACTCCTCCCCAAGCCTGGAGCGTTGCGTGGGGTTGGTGTGACCCAAGTGCAGGACCCGGCATTTGGCCTTGTTGAACCTCACACAGTTGGCCTCGGCCCATCGATCCAGCCTGTCCAGATCCCTCTGCAGAGCCTTCCTAACCTCCAGCAGAACGACCCTCCCACCCAGCTTGGTGTCATCTGCAAACTGAGGGAGCACTTGATCCACTCATCTAGGTCGTTATTAAAGATAGTAGACAAAACTGGCCCCAAAACTCGGAGCCCTGGGGAACACCACGTTTCTCACTAGATTGTGATCTCCTCCTATTGGGAAAACTGGAACATCTATAAAAGGGGCTGATGTGGGAAGAAGTTGGCTTCTGGTCCAGGCAGAGACAAACATGGCATGCGAGGGCCATCGCGCTAATCGCCGGAGCCCCTCGTTAAGCCGGGACGGTCCTCAGCGGAGGTACCCGTCGCGGTTCCCCGAAGCACTGCGCTTGGTCTCATCCCTACCCTGCTCATCTTCATGGTTTTATGATGATTTTTTTTCTTTTGACAAACCCTCCCGCGCGCCATGCGGGATGTGCTGCCGGGCTCGAACGTTAGAGGGCGTCTCCTCCTCACGCTTCTTTAGTTTTTACATTTTTTTGCGGCGTGTTTTGTTTTAGCTCGGCTTAATCTATAGGGCCGTCTTTAAAAAGCAAATAGAGCGTTTGACCCGCTGTGCAAATTAGCCATATGGTGAAGTGTAATATCCCGCTGACCCTCATTACCGTGCGGTATGAAAAGCTCTCCCCTTTTCACGTGCAAGCATATTAAAGTGGCCTTTTCAGCGTTTTCTTCCATATAAAACTGTCTTCACTCCCGTGGCCAAGCAGTTAAAAGGGAACTCCAGCTGCAGCCGGGAGGGTGAAATTAAAGGCTTTACCCTCGTCTAAAAGGAAAATACGATATTGCTTCCTATAGACAGGGCAGGGGAACAATGCTGCGCCGCCGGCTCCGGCAGCGGGACGGAGGGGTAATGGCCTTATTTTCTGGGAGGAAGGAGCCCGACTCCT
Organism: Opisthocomus hoazin; assembly: GCF_030867145.1. NCBI lineage: Eukaryota > Metazoa > Chordata > Aves > Opisthocomiformes > Opisthocomidae > Opisthocomus > Opisthocomus hoazin. Next base: position 1,797,044 of record NC_134418.1, on the reverse strand, counting down.
TTCAGAGAGGAGCTGTTGGGCGTCCACCTTGGAGGAAGGGGGAAAAAGGGGGAAATCTCACCTATTTTCCTCTATGGTTAACTATTTCATGGCCAAGCCGGCGGGAAGCAGTGGGAAGCCATGTCAGGACCTGCTGCAGGACCCCAGGCTTTCCCTAGGAGAACCAGCGACTCTTGTGCTGCTTTGCATCAGAGCTGAAGAAAAACCCATGAACAACTTCGCCATGTAGAGAACTGGCTTTGAAACCACTTCTCTGGTGCCTTGATGCCCGTATATTCCTTGTTTGCCTGACTGGGGCTGGCTGGGAGCTCACCTGGCCTCCCGGTGCCCTACCCCTAGGGATCAGGAGGGTATTTTTGCCCCATCTTCTTGATCTCTGCTGATGGAGGTGGCCCAGCTAGCACCGCCGAACTAGCTGGTGGAGCGGGAGGCAGGTAACTGTATCTGTTGGACCCGGACTTCGAGCTTGGCTTTCTTCTTGCTTTTGCTTTGTAAATTTTTGTTGCTTGCAAACTTTGCTTTGAATTGACTTACCAACCCAACGATGGGAGAGAGGAAGGGGAGTGCCAGAGCTCCTCCGGACCCTGCTGGGTTGGCTTTCTGCTCTTGTGGCTCTCGCTAGTTAGAATTTCTTCAGCTGACTAGCTCATGACCTTGGCACTACGTGATCTCTGGATCACTCCTTTTCTTTGGGATGGCCTTCGGTCGTGCTCCTTGGTCTTCTTCCGCTTTGCTAGGTCTCACTTACTTTTTTTAAGTGGTTGAGTACAAGTCCACCAAGTCAGGCAGGTGGTTCCTATCAGTGTACCGTTGTTGGACACAAGCCCTGAAGCATCTGAAACATGAAATTCATAGAATCAGAGAATGCTTTGGGTTGGGAGGGATCTTTAAAGGTCATCTAGCTCAACGCCCCCTGCAGCGAGCGGGGACGTCTTCAACTAAATCAGGTTGCTCAGAGCCCCGTCCAACTGGGGTTTACCAATTCAGAGAAGAAATGGGCGATGGTCTTCCACCTGGGGTGTACTGTTTGGAGCCAGGGTTAGGTGTAGTAGGACCCAAATCCTGCCTGAGCTGGTAGGAAGGAGATGTCTCCATGCATGTGCCTATGGCCCTTCCCTTTGTAGGAATTGATGCGCAGCGTAATGAGATACCGGCCAGCAAAGCAGCACGGAAAATCGGCCCAGCAAAGGTGGTGGAGACATCCCAGGTCAGGACAAGGTGGGGCTGTGACTGCTCTCCGCTCGCCTGTGCTCGCTCAGCCGTGCGGGACACGTGGAGATGAGCGTGGCCGTTGGCGAGCGTGCACGGCTCCGCGGCCCTCGGAGGGAGAGGCTCACCTCAAAAGCGGCGCTCGCCGTACCGCCGCGCTCTCTTCCCCCCACGCGATTTTCTGGTTGGCTTTATCTTTCTGTTTTCGGTATCGAGGGGGTGTTTACAGTCAACAGGCGGTTCCACGGGGCTGAGCAGGAGCCTCCTTTTTGATCCTGATTCAGCAAAGCGCTTACAGGCTCACTGCTGAGCACCTGCACGTGTACCCGTGTGCCTCCGCGATATAATTTGGGAGTATTTATGTTATTAAAGTTAAGCATCTGCTCAAGAGTCGGACTTCTTTGTGTCTCATTAGTGGCTACTGGCGTTCTCTAGTCTTGGTAGATCTTCAGGGCATGTTAAACTTATTTTCCAAGCTTATTTTCTTGCAACTTATTTCTAGCTAAGTTTCCAAGCTCCTGTTGGTTTCTTTAAGCGCGGGATGATGCCCCTTTAAGGTAATTTTGGGGGAAAAAGTAGTTATCTGCAGGATTTTAAAACTTCTCTGCCACTTTTGAGAAGGTAGGTGCCATCCAAACTGCTGCTCGGAGCTGCGGAGCCGTCGGGGCAGGGGGTTGTACGTGTGGGTCTGGTTTTGGGTGAGCCCGTGCAACTCTGGGGTTAGGAGAGCGGAGTGGAAGTGGGGTCCAGGTTTGACCGAGCAGCTCTTCGGCATCGAGAAGATGCCAAGCGGTGTTTGGCACTTGGAGGCAAAGGAAAATGAAATGGTGTCTGCAGGGGCCATCGCAGCCAGGTGAGGGGTGACGCGTCGCAGCGCTTCGCTCCGTGACGTGGGGCTAAAGGAATATACTGTTACTTGTTGAAATGAGGCCAAAATCTGCTAAATTGTGAGTATAACTGCCCCGAAATGGGACTTCTGGCCCTGCCTCCTCGCAGAACATGACACGTGGGAAAGGACTGGTGATCAGGACATTTGGAGCCCAGGCTGGGAAATAAGCCATGTGTGAAATACCTAGAGGCTTCAAAATCTCTGCGTAGTCTGTTTGTGAAACGTGTTTCTCACAGGGTAGGGTCATCCAGGTGGGAAGGGACCTCAGGAGGACTCTAGTCCAGCCTCCTGCTCAGAACAAGTCAGCTGCGAGATCGCAGCAGGTTTCTCAGGGCTTTATCCAGTCTGGTCTTGAAAGCTTCCAAGGATGGAGACTGAAAAACACCTTTGGGGAACTCTTTCTGCTGCCCGACTGTTCTCGTTGGGAAAAACCAGTCAAAATGTCTCCGTTTCGTTTGGACCCGTTGTCTCTCCTCCTGCCGTGCACCACGATGAAGTCGGCCTGGCTCAGTCTTCTCGGTGACCTCATCGTGGGGGTTGGGGTTAGATCCCCAGGTGGTTTCGGCTGCTTTTTGCTGGTTCGTGTTCAGCTTGCTGTCTACCGAACCTGGCGGTCTTCATGCACGGAGATGCTCCCAAAGCGGTGGTCCTCGGTCTGCACTGTTGCGAGGGGTTCAGGGGTTCTTCCTTTTCAAATGTGAGATTTAGCACTTGTCCTTACTGAATTTCACCATCTTCATGTTGGCCCATTCCTCCAGCCTGCCGAGACCCCTCCGGATGGTGGCCCTGCTTTTGAGTGTATTGACTTTTCCCCCAGTTTGGGGTCATCTGCAAAGTGAATGAGACCACATCCATTACCTTCTCCAGGTCATCGATGAAGACGTTAAGCGAAGCAGGTCCCACAACCCCCGCTGTCGTTCTCTGCTTGTTGCAGGCCTCCAAGTAGAGCCCAACCCGTTAACCCACAGCCCTTTGAGCCCAACCATCCAACCAGGTATAGGTGGGTACCAGCCAGGTGCCTATCAAGCTGATCGATTATCCACACTGATGTCCTAGGTAGAAAGTTTTGGATTTTGGGAGCTCCACAGTAAATTCTCCAAGTGCACAAGGAGCCGTTTGAAGGCAGACTTTCGTAGGTAGATGAATACTGATCTGCTTCTTGGGCAACAGTTGTGCAAGTCCTTGAGATGGGCTGTGTAGGAGTGGAGCCGTGCTGTTGTGAGATGCTGTGTAAGTCTCTCTTGAAGGTGGGAGAATTCCTCAAAAGTGCCTGAGAATTTTTGTGGACCAAAGTTAAAGGAGGATGAAGAGCCAGTGAAAGCCAGAGATGAATTTAAGAGAAGCTCAGGTCGTGCAGTAGCTGGTGCTAAGGCATTACTACATCCAAATGGGCCTTGGGTTTGAGATTCTCACTAGCAAGGAAGTCAGCCAGACTCATGGCGGTTTGTGTAAACCAGAGCTGCAGCGATGTGAACGGCGTGGTCTGTCGAGCGGGTGCTACAGAAGCATGCTCCAGTGGATTCAAAACTGGGCTGTTACAAGTGAGTTGGGGCTACTTCTGCTTGTTCTGCGTACGTGATTAGCTGGTGTCCACATCTACACACTAAACTGACCACAACTTGGGTTTGTCAAGGCAGGAAGACTCAACATACGTTATCATAATGATGATTTAGTGCAAGAACTTAGGAGATCCACTCATTTTTAGGGAGTGGACTGATGATGTTGCAAGTACGAAGTGCTTGAGATGGCTCAACCAGTAAGATCTCCATGGGAGTGATGGGCTGTCAGTGGTACGTGTTACCCAGTTGTACGCAGATAGTAAATTATTGCATGAAGTACACAGGGTGTGTTTCTGCTTCCAGGTAAGCAGAAATGCAGTAATCCCAAATACTATCACTACACGGTGTGGATCCAGAAAGTCCCATTTTACTGGGCATTTCGATTATTTGCTGAGGACCACAGCAGGATAAAACTCAGAGCGCGTTTTTCCCGACGTAACTCACAGCTAGATTTGCTTTCGGCTCTCTGCCGCTCCTGAATTATGAAAATTTTTTGGGTTTTTTCAGCTGTTGTTTTTGCATTCTTGTGATTGTGTTCTGTTTTCCCTTATGTGGTGTTCGTCTGCGATCTTAATTAGCTGCCTCTCGTTGCCAACTCTGTGAACTCTGAAGCTAATTTGAGAAGGAAAGTTCTGCCCGTAACTTTAAGAATATCACAAAATCACACAGAATCCCAGCATGGTCGTGGTTGGAAGGGACCTCTGTGGGTCACCCAGTCCAACCCCCTGCCCAAGCAGGGTCACCCACAACAGGCTGCACAGCACCGCGGCCAGGCGGGTCTGGAATATCTCCAGAGAAGGAGACTCCACAGCCTCCCTGGGCAGCCTGGGCCAGGGCTCCGGCACCCTCAGAGGGAAGAAGTTCTTCCTCATCTTCAGCTGGAGCTTCCTCGGCTTCAGTTTGTGCCCGTTGCCCCTTGTCCTGTCGCTGGGCACCACTGGAAAGAGTCTGGCCCCGTCCTCCTGACCCCCACCCTGCAGATATTTAGAGGCATTTCGAAGGTCCCCTCTCAGCCTTCTGTTCTCCAGGCTGAACAAGCCCAGCTCCCTCAGCCTCTCCTCGTAGCAGAGATGCTCCAGTCCCCTCCTCATCCTTGTAGCTCTCCGCTGGACTCTCTCCAGTAGCTCCTCATCTTTCTTGAACTGGGGAGCCAATACGAGGCATTACTGAGGATTTGTCCTGGACCCAATTATGGCAATCAATGTGTAGTTTGGAAGCATAACTTTGGACTCTCCTTGTTTGCTTAAAGAGATTGAGAATCGGGTGAAACCTGTTCCGATTCAGTGTGAACAGATGGATATGAAAGGGACCTTCTTCTCCTCTCCTGCTTTTTTATGGAAGCATGGGTTGATGAAGGTGGTCTCCAGCTTGGGTGTCGTGCCCTGCTGAAGCACTGGGGAGATTCTGGAGCAGATGTTTTGTTCAGCCGGTTGCCTGCCCGCGCGTCTGGTGGCTGCTACAAGAGGCTGAGCCTGGGCAGCCCGGGTGGCTCAGTGATGCTCTCAAGGTCGCTTCTCCCGATACCTTGTGTACAGCCTTTAGATCCCAAAATACCGTGTTTGAAAACTGGAGGGAAGGATGGGGTTGGTTAAATGTGAAAAACCGCCAGGCGTGGGGCTACGAGGGGAGAATGGGATCAAAAGACAAATACTACGTGGTGTTTCAGATGAGTAGTCTGGAAAACACGGGGTCTTGTGGTCTGTTCTGGATACTTTTTTGGGGTGGTTTGTTTCTGCTTGTTTGTTTTTTTGCTTTTTGGTGTGTTTTTTTTTACCGAGAGGCAAACAGTATTAAAAAATAGAGTACAGGGGAGTAGCATTATCTGAAGACTTGATAAGTTGAATAGTCTTAAAGAATAGGTTGAATGTGGGAAGCTGGGTGGTCTAAGCTAAAACTACCACCAAGGGGAAGAAAGACTTCCCGTTTTTAGGAGAATTTAATACAGGAGTGATGAAAAGATCTAGGATCTTGGATCTTTCTTCCAAGGGGAAGAAAGACTTCCCGTTTTTAGGAGAATATAATACGAGAGCGATGAAAAGATCTAGGGAGGTGACGGAGGAACACGCGTAAGAGAAAAGGATGAAATTGTGCACACGGAAAATGGAGAGAGTGTCAAGAGAGGTGTTTTGGGGAGAAGTTTCTCATTGGAGTAGCTGCTCATGAGGGAGTCCCTGATTCTTGGGGCAGTCAAAAAATGCTCAAAAAAGAAAATGCAGGGATCAGTGCATTGGAAGGGAGGTGGTTTTGGTCAAATTGGCAGGTCTCTAGGCCATCAATTTTAGGGAAACTGTTAAAATGTGGATATGGTCTACATTTTGGGGGGGAATGGTTTCAAAGGTCTTGGCTGTTCCTTCAGCCTGAAGAAGAGAAGGCTGCGAGGGGACCTTATAAATGCTTACAAATATCTGAAGGGTGGGTGTCAGGAGGATGGGGCCAAGCTCTTTTCAGTGGTGCCCAGTGACAGGACAAGGGGCAATGGGCACAGACTGAGGCACAGGAAGTTCCATCTGAACATGAGGAAGAACTTCTTCCCTCTGAGGGTGACGGAGCCCTGGCCCAGGCTGCCCAGGGAGGTTGTGGAGTCTCCTTCTCTGGAGATATTCAAGACCCGCCTGGACAAGGTCCTGTGCAGCTTGCTGTGGGTGACCCTGCTTCGGCAGGAGGGTTGGACTAGATGACCCACAGAGGTCCCTTCCAACCCCTACTATTCTGTGATTCTGTGATTCTGTGATTCTCTTCTCCTGCAGTTAAAGCTATTTGTTGGGTTGGAACAAGGAGGACCTGGCATCCAAAACCTGCTGAGCACCCTATGAGGCTGAAGGGGCTTCCACCCAAGGTTGAGAGGCAGGTTTACAGAGATTTCTTGGGGCGGTATCGCCAGCCCGGCTCCAATCACTCTTGCTTCTTGTGTCTGTGGAAAGCATTTTTTCATCTGAAAGTGCAATGCAAAATAATATAATTTTTGGACCATATTACAAAGTTGGTCCAGATGCTTCACCTTCCTCAAAGGCATCAGTAAAATGGGGATAAAAACCCAGCTTGTGGTTTGCCCCCAGTAGTGAAGGAGCTGAGTGATGGGGTCAGGGGTTTTGGCTCTTGACCACGGGGACACATGATGTGTGCTGCCCTGTCCCCAGGAACTGGTGGCTTCTGCCTCTCCCAGTGCCTGGGGACCTCCACCTTCCAGAGGAGCTGGTGGGAAAGTGGACACATCAAGCGGGGACCAAAGCCTTTTAATGAGACGAAGAGCTACAGGGTGAGGTCTGTGGTGTCGCAGGGCGAGGGGAGGGTGGGCAGAGCTGTGCTGGAAGCGGAGCCACGTGTGGGATGACTACTTGGCCTTGCTTGCCTGAAGGAATGCATGGGATCCCTCCTCGGAGCTCAGTTGGAGGTGTGAGGGAAAGGGATTTCAGCTGAACTGAACTGCTGTGACCTAGACTTAGCAGAAATCTTCAAAATCTGGTCTTAAAAGGGCCGACTGGTTTCAGACCAGCCTCCTGCTCCTCATGAGCTGCTTTCCAAGTCTCCAGTAAGTCCGTGAGGGCACCACAAGATCTCGCCTGTGTAGCTTGGGGAATTGGCAGCTTGTGCCCGTTCAGTAACGGGGAATTAATGACTCACCAACTTCTGTATGATGTTGCATAAAGCTAAACGTGGTGGTGGGCATGAGCGATTGGCCGCCGCGGTGGCTGCGTGAAGGTGCCATACCTGAATTTGTTAAAGAAATGGGGAAAAAAGGCCTTCAGTCTTGAATTTGCACCACAAATTTATTGCTAGGTTAATGAGTGGCTTCACTCAAAGATCTCGGTGATGCCACCAGAGATGAGTTGTTCTCGTGGTCATGGTGGACATGATCAGGGCTTTTTGTGCCACTTGTCTAGGTTTTGAGAGACGAGGCACAGCAGGAATTAATAAATACCTGAAGTCTGGTCCCTTCAGTGGCGGGGTGAGTGCGGAACGGCCCGTTCTGTCTTGGTTCTTCTGTGTCACCACCAGAATTGAGAGGGGATGGGTAACACCGGCATCTTGGGAAGCACCGGCTCCCAGCCTGGGAGAGGAGCTTGAAGGGAGGTCAGAGCTCCCTGCTTGTAGTTCCTCTGAAGGGGTCTGGCGCTTAGCTTGATAAAAATTGTCGTAATCCTCCCTGTTCTGGGTCTAAGTTGTAGATCACTGATTTCTGGTTCATGACCCTTCCCTTTCCAGGGGGAAACAGCTTTTGAGAGCATGGAGAAGACATATGGCATGGAAACACTGGTTCCCAGATAGTTTCTGAAAAGCTCTCTTAAAATCATAAAATCATTGAGGTTGGAAAAGACCTCTCAGATCATCAAGTCCAACCGTCAACCCAACACCACCCACGCCTGCTAAACCATGTCCTGAAGTGCCACATCCACACGGTTTTTGAACCCCTCCAGGAATGGGGACTCCACCGCTGCCCTGGGCAGACTGGTCCAATGCCTGACCGCTCTTTCAGGAAAGAAATTTTTCCTAATATCCAATCTGAACCTCCCCTGATGCAGCTTGAGGCCATTGCCTCTCGTCCCGTCGCTGGTTACCTGGGAGAAGAGACCAACCCCCGCCTCACTACACCCTCCTGTCAGGCAGTTGTAGAGAGCAACAACATCAGGTTACTTGTAGGTTCAAGCCGATGCTTAACTTGGTTGCAGGAGAAAGGCTTGGATCTATACCCAATCCCGATTTGTCCCGTGCCCGGGGTACTGGTACCACTGATGGTTGGATGGAGGTGCCCAGCATGGGTTGGGAGCTGCTCATCCTGTGCACCCCAACATTCAGCGGCGATAATGAGTATAATTCAGAGACATAATCCACGGTATAAATCTGCACAATCTTTGCAATTCTTGTGTACGGTTCCAAGAAGACCTTTTTGATGAATTTTGGCGCTGTTGGGAAGGGCAGGACCGGGTGGGCGAGCTGCTGGGCACATCACCAAGGCTGAACTTTTACTTCAGCCTTGAGCGCCAGCTTGTAGACGGCAAGGAGCAAGTCAGGCTACAGCTCCTCAAGGGTTCGTTGCAGACGTTTCGTAAGACCCCTTCAGTCGAGGGCACCCTAAGGCAGCCTGGTTGTATAATGCTACGGTAGCTGGAGAATCATTAAATTAGCATCAGGTTTTTCTTGTAATTTATTTATTTTCATGTAGCAGAGAAGGTTGATGTCTGGTGCCTTGCTCAGGTGAGATTTGTTGTTGCGCGTTGTTTGTTTTGTGAATTCCAAATGAGATTTTTTTTTTTTTTTTTTTTTTTTTGGCTCGGAACAGTTCAAAGCAAGACCTTGTCCCTTCTCTGAAGTGTTTCTAATCCAATTTCAGACAGAAAACAGCGCGGGCGTGGAGGAGGGAGGAACAGGCAGGTTTCGCATAGCCTAGGGGACCGGGGCGGTAGGCGGCCGTCTGAACGCTTCAGCAGGTCGATGGCATTTGAGGATCCTCCTGGGTTTGCTGCCTGGGTGGGGATGCTCGGATGGAGCCTGGCTCGGTAAAAAACCGCCTACGGCCAAAGCCTGGCATGGGTGGGCGATGCCCATGGAGGGCAGCTCGGGTGCTCAGCTGCCGGGACTCACTGCTGGAGGCTCAGACCCACAGTGAAGTTGGCAGAGAGTGAGCTCAGAAACCTGTTTTATTTTTCCCAACTGTATAGACCGGTCTCATAAATTGCTATAATCCACACAAGCGTGGCTTTCCTAAATCAGAGAATCTCAGAATCATTCAGGTTGGAAAAGACCTCTCAGATCATCAAGTCCAACCATCAACCCAACACCACTATCCCTGCTAAACCATGTCCTGAAGTGCCACATCCACACGGTTTTTGAACCCCTCCAGGGATGGGGACTGATCGGGACTCCACCTCCTCCCTGGGCAGCCTGGTCCAATGCCTGACCGCTCTTCCAGTTAAGAAATTTTTCCCAATATCCAATCTAAACCTTCCCTGATGCAACTTGGGGCCACTGCCTCTTGTCCTATCGCTGGTTACCTGGGAGAAGAGACCAACCCCTGCCTCACCACAGCCTCCTGTCAGGCGGTTGTAGAGAGCGAGAAGGTCCCCCTTCAGCCTCCTCCATGGCTTTGCATCGCTCTGCACCCATGAATCAGTGGAAGAATTTCTGGCATAGTTTCTCCCCTCTTTCTTTTTGCTAACACTAAAAATGGATTGTTTCACTGCCCCACGGTTGAGTAAATCGATGTTTGTCCATGTTACGGGCCGGTGAAGCCGCTGGTCGCACACCTCCTTAGACCACACCTACTGGGAAAGGGGTGCAGAAGGGTGCATCGAATGCTTTTATACCTGATCTTTTTGACTTGGTGTTTGGAGGAAAACTCTGTCGTCTGGTGTTTGGATTGAAGTTTGCAGAATGGCGTTGTATGGATACGCTGGAGAAATGGGAGATTTGCATCTTGAATGCGATGTGTTGCGAGTTGACGGTCAACGCAAGGTGTTGCAGGCCGAGGGTTAATGCAAACCGTTGTGATCGCTTGAACGAAGCTCTTCTGTTTTCCAGGGTGCCCGAGAAACCTTTGAGAACTACTACAGGAAGCAGAGAAGAAAACAAGCCAGGCTGGTCCTGCAGCCCCCTTCGAACATGGTACGAGGGTCCTCTGCTTGCGGTGCACAGGCGTGCTCAGCCGAGGGGAGGAGCCGAGGATGATCCCTGGGTGTGCTCTTGCTGGTGGAGGGTCTCGAATTTATTTCCAGTTGCCCTTGGCCACCGTTGTTTTAATCTTTGTTCCCTTTTTCTTTGTTGCAGCATGAAACTTTAGATGGCTACAGGAGGTATTTTAATCAAATCGTAGGGTAGGTATTCCTGTTGTGTACATCCTCGCTAAATATGTGTGCGCCGTGTGGTTGAGGAGCCCGAAAGGAAAGAGAGAGGAGGGAATGGTGATCTTTTTTGACAGTCCTTTAAAGGGAGCCAAAACAGGGAAAAAAGAAGGTGGTTTGGGCTTTTTAAGTGTTTCAGAGTGTATTTTGTAGCACCCGTGAACTCTGCTGGGTCACCAGTGGGAGCGTGGAGGAACCTGCCAGCTCTTGGACCAGCAAGCGCATTTCTGGGAATTCCGGGATAAATAAACCTCTGCGGACTCTGTGCGTCTGCTTGGCCCTCGAGTGAGATGAATAGGCCCTCTGCCTTAATTATTCTTTAACATTTGATCGTTATTCTTTGATTATTTGCCCGGTAGAGGTGATTCTCAAGTCACTCTTCCCACGAGCTGCTGATGATTGCGCTCAAATTTGACAAGAGTCTTCTCAAACCAGAGGAGGCACCCCAAGACCGCTAATCTGGCCAAGACAGGGCACGCCGTTGAAATTTTCATCAGCTAACGATAATAATTTCGACATCTGCGACCGTCGCGGAGGCGGTGTGCGCTGCTCCCCTCCTGACGCAGCTCCGTGCTCCTGGGCTGAATTTCCCCGACGAAACACGGCTCGGATTTGCTGTCGCTCTTTAAAACTCGCGGTGCCGCGCTCGCTCCCTGAAAAATACAATTTCTTTTTGGCCAGCCCGCTTGAGGACTGGAGATTGGAGTGAACCGATTGCCTTTAAACGGTTGTGAGCGCGTGGTGTATCCCGGCGCGAGAGTTTTCCCCGTGGTTGAAGTCTTTTTCCCTGCTGTTAAAGTGTTTTTCCCTGCCGTTAACCAATTGTAATGAGATTGCTGCCGGCTGGAGCGGAGCTTCGGCTTCGGTTCTTGTTGAAATAACGAGCGGAGAGCTTAGAGAGGGGAAATTCTGCCTTTGTGTCTACGCAGAGTGGCACTACGAGGAGCAACTGTGTTTTAGCTCACTTCTGTAACACAGTGGAGCATCGTATGAAATGCTGCGATGTGAAAAAGAGGTGAATAAAGTGCTCGGCGTTGGGTGTATTCGATACAGATGTCTGAGCTGGCTCTGGAGCTTTGCGGGCGCGCGAATATCGCGTGTCCCTCGCGCGCGGGGTTTGCTGGTCCCTTCTGAGGTCTGGGAACCTGCGGTTTCTGGTGACGGTGCCGTTTTCTCCTCTCCGTTAGGTTTTTCGTAGTGGAAGATCACATCCTGCACACGACGCAGGGCTTGGTAAACAGAGCCTACATTGATGAGCTGTGGGAGATGGCCTTATCAAAAACCATTGCCGCGCTGAGGACGCACTCAGTGAGTAAAAGCCCCGGGTCGCTCAGCTGTTGCTTGAGGATGCCTTGACGTGCTGGAAACGTTGGCTTTTACAGATGTGTTCTTTGTTTTGCCTTCTTTCCAATAGCTGGTTTAAAATTAATAACGTGAAGAGCCACTGCTATAGCCCCAAGAGCTTTCTCCAGCTTTTGTAGCCTCTTGATGTACTGCATTTCGCTGTACCAAACTCTCGATATCTGGGGGGACTGGGAAGAAGGAAACAGTGGTTTGATGTTTTTCCTGTTGCTTCGCTGGTCGCTTTTGGAAAGCATCAGCAGAGGGAGTCGGTTTGTCCTGGAAAACTGGGGAAACAAAGGGTCTGTTTGGCACACCGAAGGGTGACCTTGTTCGAAGAATCATAGAATCATAGGTTGGAAAAGACCTCTCAGATCATCGAGTCCAACCATCAACCCAACACCACCATGCCTACTAAACCATGTCTCCAAGTGCCACATCTACGCATTTTTTGAACCCCTCCAGGGATGGGGACTCCACTACTGCCCTGGGCAGCCTGGTCCAAGGCCTGACCACTCTTCTAGTAAAGAAATTTTTCCCAATATCCAACCTGAACCTCCCCTGATGCAACTTGAGGCCATCGCCTCTCGTCCTATCGCTGGTTACTTGGGAGAAGAGTCCAACCCCCCCTCACTACACCCTCCTCTCAGGGAGCTGTAGAGAGCGAGAAGGTCTCCCCTCAGCCTCCTCTTCTCCAGACTGAACAGCCCCAGTTCCTTCAGCCCCTCCTCATCAGACTTGTGGTGGCCCTTAACGTTCACTATTCCCTTGAAGTTCATGGCAGTGGATGGGCTGCTATCAAACTGCAAACTGTGCGTAAAAAGGCACTAAATAAATCACTTATTATTTAATGCTGAAAGAAGTTTAGAAAAACTACTTGTTGCGTTGGTATTTCTCTGCTTGCTTGAGCAAAATACCCCGAAGGCAACTGCAAAAAAATCTACAGTTTTCTTCCAGTTTTGCATGACCTGTTGTAGTGTTGTACTGGCTCAGCTGGGAGCACTGGAGATTTTTGAAAACCCTGTTGATTAACAGGATGAAAAAATGGCATTTGCCCATAAAAGAAAAAGCATTAGTGGTTTTCTGCAAATCTGTTTTCAGATTGTTGGGCCGTTTTCTCCAGGAAAAAAAATGTATTGAGTCGCTGAAGTCCCGTTGCGGCTCCCGGGAGGCAGTGCCATCCCAAAGCGCGAGGATGCTGCCGGCTCGTGCCGGGACGCAGCGTGCCCATGGTGGTACCCAGGTGCTGACCATGTCGCTGGTCTTTCCTGAGAAAACCCCAAGATTTCGGCACAGAGTCACGATACGCTGCTCGCTCCCAACCACGCTGAGCTCTGCATTAGGCAGCAGGGCGAGGGAGGGGGTTCTGCCCCTTGACTCCGCTCTCCTCAGACCCCACCTGGAGTCCTGTGTCCAGCTCTGGAGCCCCCAACATGAGGACATGGATGGGTTGGAGCGGGACCAGAGGAGGCCACGAAGATGATCCGAGGGCTGGAGCACCTCTCCTCCGAGGACAGGCTGAGGGAGCTGGGGCTGTTCAGCCTGGAGAAGAGAAGGCTCCGGGGTGACCTTAGAGCAGCTGCCAGTGCCTGAAGGGGCCAACAGGAAGGGTGGAGAGGGGCTTTTCACAAGGGTGTGCAGTGATAGGACAAGGGGGAACGGCTCTAAACTAGAAGAGGACAGATTTAGATGAGATATTGGGAAGAAACTCTTCCCCATGAGGGTGGTGAAACCCTGGCCCAGGTTGCCCAGAGAAGCTGTGGCTGCCCCCTCCCTGGCAGGGTTCAAGGCCAGGTTGGATGGAGCTCTGAGCAGCCTGGGCTGGTGGAAGATGTCCCTGCTCATGGCAGGGGGTTTGGAACGAGATGATCTTCAAGGTCCCTCCCAACCCAAACCATGCTATGATTCTATGATTCTATGAGTTTAGCTCAGTGTGGTTGCCCATGGGCCGTGGGGCTGAGGAGCTGCCTGGCTTTCCTGTGCTGGGGGGGTAAATCCATTTGACAGAGCTGGAGCTCGTCGGGACGAGGGACACGAAGGCTCCCCGGGCACTCCGGCTCCATCCGGCACGGCGGTTGTGTTGACTGGGAAGCTGCTGCCTTCTGCTCAAGCTTCTGTGTTGTGCAAAGGGATGAACGCAGAGATGTACACGCCGCTAGCTTGTAAACCTTTGTTTATTTTCTTTTCAAGTGGGGTTTTCTGCTCGGTGGAAGCCGTGAGAGCAAGCCAGGTACAAACACGGCGGTTTTCAATTTTACCGGCTTTGTTGCCGTGACAAGTTGTTTTAAGTGATGCCAAAGTTAGTGCATGGAGTGGGTGCCAGCTGAGCTTTTTTCTTTTCAGTGATCATGAGATGTTACATGATTTCTCAAGGCTTTTACTGTGGTCATGCACTGCTCGGCCAGCAGGTCCCACCCAGACCAGTGCTGTCCATCCCATCTTGCCGTTGAGACTCGATGGAGGGCTCTCACGTCGGTGAGGCTGTTTCAGTTCTTCCCGTGCAGCCAAACCAATCCCTGGACTTTCTTCCTTGATGCAGACAGGGCCATCTTTTATCATTTCTGATAGCTCGTGGGCATTATCTTGCTTTCTGACTTTCCTTTTTGGACAGTGAAATGGAAAACGTGTCTCTTCCAGCCTTTCGCGTTGATTAATGCGGTCATTCCTCCTGCAGTTTCCAGCGAGCTTTAAATCTGTTTCTCTTCCCAGCTGATGAGTGTTGATTCTATATTTGGGAAGGGTCTGTCTGAAACTCGACAGATTTCGGCAAAGAGCGGCTGGCTGCTGCGTCCAGAGAGCACCCAAAGCCTGGGGGTCGCGTGGGCTGGCTCCGGGGGGGACGACGGGTGCTGTCGCTGGGCCGACTTCTGTCTTTAGGGTCTCAAGCACTGCCCTGACCCCCCAATAACTGCTTGTGTTGCACCTCTGGCCGTTAACCTGGCTGAAATATAAGGATGCAGCGTGCTTTTCTCAGCCTGAGCCATGTAGCAATGCAGCCTTAGCACGGGGCTGCCTCGCTGCGACGCTTCGTTACCGCCAGACACAACACTCTAAATATGAAAACGAGAGACGCTGCTGTCGTCTCGGTCTGACAGAGCGCTGATTTCCCTCGTCTCCCCTCGCTTCCCCGGCGGCTCCTGGGTAAGCTTAGAGACACTTCAGGTATCTCGAGAGCAACCAAAATCCTTATTCATCATGGAGAGCCTCGGGAGCGGGGCGTTGGGGGGAGAGACACCCTTATCAGCGTGCCTTCCCTTGCCCCATGCGACGCTGGGGCATGGGCTGCAGGATAAAAGCTGCTGAGCGAAAGACTGTTCGGCGTGCCTGTGTGTTTGTTATCACTCAAGTGATAACGCAGGAGGGCCGAGGGCAAGGTTTTTCTCCCCGTGTGCTGAAGTTAAAGCCATATTTTCATTTCTCCCCTTCTTCGCAGTCCTACTGCTCGGACCCCAGCCTGGTGTTAGACTTGAAGAACCTCATCGTCCTCTTTGCAGATACACTCCAGGTACGGGGCTGTTGGCGACCGCTCTTGATCTCGCTCAACCTGCAGACGGTGTCCATCAGGGGGGTTAAACGGCTGATGTGGGCTTGCTGTGGTGGCCCGGCTTCTTTTTTGGCATTGTGGTGCAGGAATCGTGGTGGCTGATGGACAGCCTGGCTCGCTCTGCGCGTGGGGTGGCCAGCCCGTGGGCAAGGACCAAGCCTTGGCCACCTCGCCAAGCTCTTGTGCCTCCCACCCGCACCCAGCCCAGCCTTTCGTAGCCCTTGGTCCTCCCACCTCGGTAAATCACCACCTAAATCCCTCCACCAGCACCGTTCCCCTCTGTGGTGGTGGCAGGGAAGAAATTGCCCGCATGCTCCCTATTAAATAGAGAAAATAATCTTCAGCTGCCTGTTGGTGACTTTTTCTTACCTGAAGTTGCTCTCTTCCCTGGCCCTGCCGCAGGGATACGGCTTCCCGGTGAACCAGCTCTTTGACATGCTGCTGGAGATCCAAGACCAGTATAGTGAAACCCTGCTGAAGAAATGGTCAGGAGTGTTCAGGTAAGAAGCTCTTTAAGCAAACTCTTGAGATGCGCCTTACAGAGTAGTTTTGGCCCATAAAGAAAGTCTTTTGAGAGGTTATGGGCACTTGCAGCCCAGAAAGCCACCCGTGTCCTGGGCTGCATCAAGAGCAGCGTGGGCAGCAGGGCGAGGGAGGGGATTCTGCCCCTTGACTCCGCTCTCCTCAGACCCCACCTGGAGTCCTGTGTCCACCTCTGGAGCCCCCAGCATAGGAAGGACATGGATGGGTTTGAGCGGGACCAGAGGAGGCCACGAAGATGATCCGAGGGCTGGAGCACCTCTCCTGTGAGGACAGGCTGAGGGAGCTGGGGCTGTTCAGCCTGGAGAAGAGAAGGCTCCGAGGTGACCTTAGAGCAGCTGCCAGTGCCTGGAGGGGCCGACAGGAAGGATGGAGAGGGGCTTTTCACAAGGGTGTGTAGGGATAGGACAAGGGGGAACGGCTCTAAACTAAAAGAGGGCAGATTTAGATTAGAGATTAGGAAGAAATTCTTCCCCATGAGGGTGGTGAAACCCTGGCCCAGGCTGCCCAGAGAAGCTGTGGCTGCCCCCTCCCTGGCAGGGTTCAAGGCCAGGTTGGATGGAGCTCTGAGCAGCCTGGGCTGGTGGAAGATGTCCCTGCTGATGGCAGGGGGTTGGAACCAGATGATCTTCAAGGTCCCTTCCAACCCAAACCATTCTGTGATTCTATGATTAGTAGCAAGCTCACGTTTAAATTTTGGGCAACAGTGAGCTTCAGCCTGGGCTCTCCTTGGATCGGGGAGAGCCAGTCTAAACACAGTTGTGGGGGTCCCGTGTGTGACGAGATCTGTGCAATAAATCGGCGTAGACCAGAGGTTTGACCTCCCAGAAGGCACAAGGTTACGGTTCCGTTATGGAGCTCTCACTGCCAGTCGATGGATGGAAGGATGCCAACGTCTGGTGCTGCCGTGGCGTCACCGTGCCATGGGCACAAACTGAAGCAGAGGAAGTTCCGTCTGAAGATGAGGAAGAACTTCTTCCCTCTGAGGGTGCCGGAGCCCTGGCCCAGGCTGCCCAGGGAGGCTGTGGAGTCTCCTTCTCTGGAGATATTCCAGCCCTGCCTGGCCGCGGTGCTGTGCAGCCTGCTCTGGGTGACCCTGCTTGGGCAGGGGGTTGGGCTGGGTGACCCCCAGAGGTCCCTGCCAACCCCTGCCATTCTGTGATTCTGTGATTCTGTGACAGCAGTGCCATGTCCCTGTGCTGCTGCTGTGGGCACGTCCGTGAGCTGAGCAGTTGCCCACAGGTGGGGCACGATGTATTATCCAGGGTCCCACACAGCACTCAGGAACCACCAGCTCATCCTGTGCTGGTCCTCCAGGACATCCCAGGAGATGGATGTGCCTCAGAGGATGGGGCACTGGGAAATGGTGCCGGAGGGTTGACCGTGCCCCGGTAGCACAGCCTCCATCGTCCTTGAGGAAGACTCCTTCCAGGACTGAAGCTTGCTTGGGCTTTACCATGGCCAGCTTCTGAAGCTCCAGTCTGGACTAAAAGCACCGCTAAACTCTGGCCGTGTCTTTACGCAGAACGAAAGCTGGAAGCTGGGAGGGATCCTTGTGTCCAGCTGCAGCAAAGATGATTTCAAGAGTCACAAGTGTGGGAAAAAGTTCAGGCCCGTGGGATCACCTCTGTGGCACCTACTGCTTAGGAGCTTCCCGAGCAAGCAGTAAATCTGCAAAGGTGTGGTTGGTCTGTCGTCACGGAGCTGCCTTTCTGACTTGCCTTTTCTTTTCTTTTCATAGAAATATACTCGATTCCGATAACTACAGTCCCATCCCAGTGACAAATGAAGAGGTTTACAAGAGAATCGTCGGGCACTTCCCATTCCAGGACGTGGAACTGGAGAAGGTAAGCCTGCCATGGGGGAAGCGGCGCGGCGCGTCTGCTGGCGCAGGAGAACCCCGCAGCCTCCTCAGTGCCGTTGAGGACTGCAAGTGGAAGCAGCAGAAAGAAAAACCCCAAACTCAGAACCCCAAACCAAGTAAGAAAAACCCAAAAAAACCACGAAGCAAGGGAAGAGAGCGAGTAGACTTTCCGTGTGATGCGTTGCTCCTGGTGTGGCTGAGGAAAGGGCGTACGGCCGTACCCCATCGGTTTTGCTTTCAGATCGCCGTGTTCTCCTGCAGCTGAGCGGTCCTTGCAGTAGATGAGAGGCTAAAAATATCTGCTTCCACTGGTATTTTATTCCCACTTTATGAAGCGTGTTTATGGACCTTTATTTGGTTTAATCTTATATATTTTTTTTTAAAAGAAAAGCGCAGCAAAGTTGGTATATCTTGGCTTTCGTAGAAGTGTGTGCTTGCAAAACCGAAGTGCAGCCAGGTTTGACCTAGCCAGTGGCCCGTAAAAGCCTGCTTGGCCTCCCGCTCCACGTCTGGCAGCCAGCGAGCTCCAAGCCTGGTGAACTTCATTAAAACCAGGAGGGTTTTCGATCCAAGTCGAGTGTTTAGATTCCAGAAAGCCTGTGCCCTTCCCCAAAACGACATCGTGGGGGTCCACCTGCCAACCGTTCCTCTCCGCACCTCCCAGCCGCGAGCGTGCCATGGGTCAAAGCCGGTTGGAAGGGTTTGGTCGGGGACATCTGTTCCCTCTTGGCTTTTGGTGGTGTAAGCAAGGGCTCACCTTGGGCAGCAGCGGCCGAGCGAAACTCCTTGTGCGTGGTGGGAAGTCAAGAACTTCTCCAGCGGGGTTTTTCTGGTACCAGTTAGGGAGTTGGGAGAGGGAATGAGGGTCCTGTTGTGCCGCCTGCTCCCTCCTAGCTGCAAATCTCCTTCCAGCCCGTTTCAGACTCGAAATCCCTAATGCCATTTGTAAGTGATTATCTGGTCTTCCACTCGGCTGAAATGTTTATGTGATATACAATAAATGCTGGCTTGTTGTTTCGTCGCTGAGCTAAATACGAGAACTCATCTGACTGCTTGGAACACGTTGCTGGAGAGCGGTCGTCACTCCTGCTAAATATCTGTGCTTCAACTTGAATTCTCTCCTGTGTTTTACAGCAGCCGTTTCCAAAGAAGTTCCCCTTCTCGGAGTTTGTGCCGAAAGTTTACAGTCAGATTAAGGAGTTCATCTACGCCTGTCTGAAGTTTTCGGAAGACCTTCATCTCAGGTAGGGGAGGAGCGTGCTCGTGGTTGTGATGCGGTGGTTTGGGCTGCACTGCAGGATCTCAGCAGGTTTAAAACATGAATTCTCTTCCTCAACCCTTCGTGCTGCTCAACTGCTTGGATGTGGCCTGCCCAGGCTGGAGGTGGCTGGTGGTCTCCATGGAGCGGTGGCATCCTTCATGTACAAAAGGCAGGCCAGGTCTTCAAAAAGAGCTGCCCTGTGTAGGGAAAGGTAGCCCAGCACCACACCAGCTGTAGGAAAAATCACAGAATCACAGCATATTTGGGGTTGGCAGGGACCTCTGTGGGTCACCCAGCCCAACCCCCTGCCCAAGCAGGGTCACCCAGAGCAGGCTGCACAGCACCACGGCCAGGCGGGGCTGGAATATCTCCAGAGAAGGAGACTCCACAGCCTCCCTGGGCAGCCTGGGCCAGGGCTCCGGCACCCTCAGAGGGAAGAGGTTCTTCCTCATCTTCAGCTGGAGCTTCCTCGGCTTCAGTTTGTGCCCATTGCCCCTTGTCCTGTCGCTGGGCACCACTGGAAAGAGTCTGGCCCCGTCCTCCTGACCCCGACCCTGCAGATATTTAGAGGCATTTCGAAGGTCCCCTCTCAGCCTTCTCTTCTCCAGGCTGAACAAGCCCAGCTCCCTCAGCCTCTCCTCGTAGCAGAGATGCTCCAGTCCCCTCCTCATCCTCGTAGCCCTCCGCTGGACTCTCTCCAGTAGCTCCTCATCTTTCTTCAAGTGGGGAGCCCAGCACTGGACACAGGACTCCAGATGGGGCCTCCCCAGGGCAGAGCAGAGGGGAAGGAGAACCTCCCTCGCCCTGCTGCCCACACTCCTCTTGATGCACCCCAGGATGCCATTGGCCTTCTTGGCACCCAGGGCACGCTGCTGGCTCATGGTCACCCTGTTGTCCCCCAGCACTCCCAGTCCCTCTCCGCAGAGCTGCTCTCCAGCAGGTCCCCCCCAGCCTGTCCTGGTGCCTGGGGTTGTTCCTCCCCAGCTGCAGGACCCTGCCCGTGCCGGGGGTCTCTTCCCTCTGCGATGTGTCTGAGCCAGTCGCACTGAGTCTGGCTGGCTCGAGACAGAGAGCGCAGTCCTCTCGTCGTGGGGTCAGTGCCTGCTCTGCCATCCGCAGCCCCCCCTGTCCCTCGGGGACGCGTTGGCAGGGAAGCTCGCAAGGTTTGGATTTGCCCTGCCGGTTAATGAGTTTCGGCTGCTGGTTCTGGGGGTTTGTTTTTCTTGTTTCCCACGGGAGTTTATACACAAATAACCTGATTTTTTTTGTGTTTTTAAAGCCTCCAAAGTGTTCCAGGTGTTTACACTCCTTTCTCCATCCCAAGGTGCCTTGATGCTGGTTTTTCCCATGTGTTTGTTTGTGAGGTTGGAAGACAACCGTGTTAGCCAGAAGCTGCAAATTGGTGCTTTCTTCTGGCACCCAGTGATGTCTTCAACTTGGTAGAGGTATAGAAGTGAATAATGAGGTTTTTACTTCAAAGAATCACAGAATCACAGAATGTTCAGGGTTGGCAGGGCCCTCTGTGGGTCACCCAGCCCAACCCCCTGCCCAAGCAGGGTCACCCAGAGCAGGCTGCACCGCACCGTGGCCAGGCGGGGCTGGAATATCTCCAGAGAAGGAGACTCCACAGCCTCCCTGGGCAGCCTGGGCCAGGGCTCCGGCACCCTCAGAGGGAAGAAGTTCTTCCTCATCTTCATCTGGAGCTTCCTCTGCTTCAGTTTGTGCCCTTTGCCCCTTGTCCTGTCGCTGGGCACCACTGCAAAGAGTCTGGCCCCTTCCTCCTGACCCCCACCCTGCAGATATTTAGAGGCATTTCGAAGGTCCCCTCTCAGCCTTCTCTTCTTCAGGCTGAACAAGCCCAGCTCCCTCAGCCTCTCCTCGTAGGAGAGATGCTCCAGTCCCCTCACCATCCTCTTAGCCCTTCTTGAAGGAGAGATCCTTCTCCCCCTCTGACCACTCGCAGCACCCTCCTAGCGAGAGGTTGGACTGCGCGGGGGGGTTTCACCTCCTTTGGCACCTTCGTGTCTTGGCCATGGCCTGACACCGGACCTTGCCCCAGTGCTGATGTGGAGCTGGGGTGATGTTCTGGGGACTCACCAGTTGTTGCACTGCCTACACAAGGCTCTTCAGAGTTCTAATTCTCTTCTTTCGTCTGAGGATGGTGATTTGGAGAGGCATTTTTCTCTCCATCTTCTGCTAGAGGCCGTGGCAGCTTGTTGGTTGATGTGGAAGCACAAGATGTTTCTCACCCCGCGTTTCATCTCGACCTTTCACTGGTGGCAGGTTGTTCTCTTCAGTGGCTCCCAAGGCTCTTAACCTGTGGGTCACCATGAAACATCTCGGTTTCTAAAGCCGGCAGAGCGGTCCAATTTCACACGGACGCCGGTTTCACCGAACCCCTCCGTTGGCACTTCCCTCGCGAGTTTTGTGCTCTTCACCATTACGGAGATGATTGGGTTTGTCAGGGAAGGGAAGAAAAGTGTCCCCTTGGGTCCCTCCTCGGGGGTCCCCCTGGACACGTTATTAAAATTCCTTTCGACATTGGATTTTCGAGCCCTTTTTGAGGAGCAGCGTTGGTCTGGGGGAAGGGAGCCGAGCTGCTGGCTTTTCTAGCCGAACATTTGGAATGTTTCTCTGAAAACCCCTGTTGACACTTTCTTCATTTCACCCTGACAGCTTGAATTAGGTTTTATTAGGAAGCTCGGCTACAAAGCCGGCAGCAAGTTTTCTTTCTCTTCTCTTTCTTTTTCTTCTTTGGTTGTCATTTACCTTGCACCCTGGAGTGATGGGGGTCAGCCCGTCAGTCACGGGAGGCCTGAAGGTCATGACTACTGCCATGGGATGTGGGACATCAGCTGTCATTAGCCCAGACAGTTCGCTGAAATACTCTGCCGTCTTCTCCCGAGGAACAGAGCCGAGGGCAGAAAATGCAGCTTGCATATATATATATATATATTTTTTTTTTTTCTAATTATTTTTTCCAGCTAGTTCCTTGTATTGGTTGGACGGGAGCGTTCTCCCTTCCGTTGATACGTTTGTGAAATTTATTTTGCTTTTCAGGTGTTTGAAGAAAATTTGGAGCTTACTGTGCGTTTACAGGCGGGGCAGTTTTTTGGAGTTTGGCTCTGTTAAGAGAAAGAAAACCTCCTTTGTCTTTTCAGCAGTTCTGCCTCTGTTAAAAAGCGCGTGGTTGAGCTCGGCGAGGAGATGTCTTTAAAAGTATCCCCTCACTGGAAGGCTTCCACCAGCTCCAGTGGAATTTCCCATTGGAAAGATAGGGAATATCGTTGGAAAACAGCGGGCGGAGGGATGAGGGGTCGGCTCTAATCACCCACCATTTGTCAAACAAAGCACTGATCCTGAAAGCACTGGGGATACACTTTTTTAAGTAATTGAAGTACATCAAGCTATTAAAGATAAAATAAAAAATCAGCGGCTTGAATAACTAGATCAGGTTGGACCTTTGGAAGCCTGCTTTCGGAGAGGAGATAAATGTGGTTCCTTTGATAGCTCACGCTGTTGCTTCTGTGTTACAGGGGGTCTGTGGTTGTAGACCAAGCCTGGTAACAGAATCACAGAATCACAGAATGGTCGGGGTTGGAAGGGACCTCTGTGGGTCATCTAGTCCAACCCCCCTGCCCAAGCAGGGTCACCTACAGTAAGCTGTAGAGGACCTTGTCCAGGTGGGTCTTGAATATCTCCAGAGAAGGAGACTCCACAGCCTCCCTGGGCAGCCTGTTCCAGGGCTCCATCACCCTCAGAGGGAAGAAGTTCTTCCTCATCTTCAGCTGGAACTTCCTCTGCTTCAGTTTGTGCTCATTGCCCCTTGTCCTGTCACTGGGCACCACTGGAAAGAGTCTGGCCCCGTCCTCCTGACACCCACCCTTCAGATATTTGTAAGCATTTATTAGGTCCCCTCGCAGCCTTCTCTTCTCCAGGCTGAACAAGCCCAGCTCCCTCAGCCTCTCCTCGTAGGAGAGATGCTCCAGACCCCTCACCATCCTCGTAGCCCTGTGCTGGACTCAGACGAAGCTGGTAGATCACATTGGCTGCAGACGTGTGTAGTGAGTGGTCCACGTGAAAAATATTATTCATTTGGGGGTTTTGTTTTCTTCTTGCATATTGAGAGCTGAGATCCAACCTTTCTGTTGAGACCCAACCTCTTCTTCACAGTCAGGAGTTGGCACCATACACCTGACTGGTACCACTACTCTGTGCTAACTGGGCCAGTTAACTGGTCTGGGCTGTTGATGTGAGCTGCTACTTGGTTCATCGTTTCAGCTGGGAGAGTCCTGGGCAAGGCAGCACCCATCGCTCATGTTGCCACCTTGCTTACCTCTGCTGTTCAGCCAAGGAAGATCTGGGACGCTGCAGCCCAGCGCCTGGTCAAATCCTGCTCTTTGTTTTTTTTTTTCCCCAAGGAATGCTTCCATTTTGTGTGTGGACCTCATGGGAGAGGTCGCAGATCCTTCTGCTCCGGTGGAACCCAACCGCAGGCGTTACCAGGCTGCTTGACCCAGCACGTCACTGTAGTTACAGCCTGATTTTCTAGCTTATGCAGCCAACAGACAAAAGGAGAGTAGGAAACCTTGGGAAATGGTGCTTATATTCAGAAAAGGCTTGGTTAGAAAGGCTTTGAAGACATAAAAGTAGTGTGGAAGTGCTAAGCAGTATTATTAAGCACTACTTGTTTATCATTGAATCATTAAGGTTGGAAAAGACCTCTCAGATCATCAAGTCCAACCGTCAACCCAACACCCCCACGCCTGCTAAACCATGTCCCCAGGTGCCACATGGTTTTTGATCCCCTCCAGGGATGGGGACTCCACCACCTCCCTGGGCAGCCTGGTCCAACGCCTGACCACTCTTTCAGGAAAGAAGTTTTTCCTAATATCCAATCTGAACCTCCCCTGGTGCAACTTGAGGCCATTGCCTCTTGTCCTCTCCCTGGTTATCTGGGAGAAGAGACCAACCCCCGCCTCACTACACCCTCCTTTCAGGCAGTTGTAGAGAGCGAGAAGGTCTCCCCTCAGCCTCCTCTTCTCCAGACTGAACAGCCCCAGCTCCCTCAGCGGCTCCTCATGGGACTTGTTCTCCAGACCCCTCCCCAGCCTCGCTGCCCTTCTCTGGACACGCGAGGGGCCCAAAACCGAACACAGCACTCGAGCTGCAGATGGAGGCTGTCAGGGTTGAGATGTTCCTTCAGCTGAGGTGAGGAAGCAAACCCTCACCAGGCAAAGTGTTTGGTGGTTATGGCAACCTCGTGCCGTCAGCGCTGGCTGCGGCGTCAGACAGAGGCCAGCAGCATCCCGCTCCTGCCAAGAGCAGGACTGTCCTGGCTTGTTTGATTTCGACACCCTGATGACAGGTTGACGTTTGAATTGAAAAAAGCAAGCTTTTCCAGCATGACCTATTTGATTGCCACGTTGGTTTAGTGAGAAAAGCTGACATCATGTCCAAACCCCCACGTTTTTCTTCTGCACCTTCTCGGCTCCGGTAGATGCTGGGAGCTCCAGCCACCAGCTCCGCTTCCCACCTCGCCCACTCTGCACGTCCACCATCCTCGGGGACGGCCTCTGCGACTCCCCATTCCAGCTTTCCCAGGGGAAAATCCCGAAACGGCCGCAGCGCTTGTACAAAGACAGAACTTTGTGGATTGTTTGCTCCATATGAATTTTTTTCTTTACCCCCTCTGAGCGCGGATCCAGCCCTTTTTGCTCCCCAGCCCCTTCCCCGATTCCCACGCCGTTCTGGCAGCAGCAGGCAGCTGCCCCGGTGTCACGGGGGTCCCTTCGTAGCACCCCATGGCTTTAAATCTCCTCGGGTGTCTTTTTTACCATCTGCAGATGATCACAGGGTTAGATTTATTGTACTTGCTGTGTTTTACCATGCTGTTGGCTGGTGGAGGGGACTGGGGACAATCTGGTCCTTTCTGGGGGATGATGGAGAGCCTGGGGTTGTGTGTGCGTGGTGGGTTTTGGGCTTTGTTTTTTTATTTATCTTTAAGTAAAACCTTATCTGAGCGCCCTACCCATAGTGTAAACACCAAGAGAATTCTTTGGCTGGTTTCTTCTTCCCCCATGTGTTGATTTCTGGTGGACGACAGGTTAACCATGAGCCAGCAGCGTGCCCTGGCTGCCAAGAAAGCCAATGGAATCCTGGGGTGCATCAAGAAGAGTGCGGCCAGCAGGACGAGGGAGGTTCTCCTTCCCCTCTACACTGCCCTGGTGAGGCCTCATCTGGAGTCCTGTGTCCAGTGCTGGGCTCCCCAGTTCAAGAAAGATGAGGAGCTACTGGAGAGAGTCCAGCGGAGGGCTACGAGGATGAGGAGGGGACTGGAGCATCTCCCCTATGAGGAGAGGCTGAGGGAGCTGGGCTTGTTCAGCCTGGAGAAGAGAAGGCTGCGAGGGGACCTAATAAATGCTTACAAATATCTGAAGGGTGGGTGTCAGGAGGATTGGGCCAAGCTCTTTTCAGTGGTGCCCAGCAACAGGACAAGGGGCAATGGGCACAAACTGAGGCACAGGAAGTTCCGTCTGAACATGAGGAAGAACTTCTTCCCTCTGAGGGTGACGGAGCCCTGGCCCAGGCTGCCCAGGGAGGCTGTGGAGTCTCCTTCTCTGGAGATATTCCAGCCCCGCCTGGACGCGGTCCTGTGCAGCCTGCTGTAGGTGACCCTGCTTCAGCAGGAGGGTTGGAGTAGATGACCCACAGAGGTCCCTTCCAACCCCTACTGTTCTGTGATTCTGTCCCACACTTTAAAAAAATCCAAACGTGTTGTCTTGGACCACGCGTTAAAACTGTGCAAGAAGGAGCTGAGGGGTCCAGCTGAGACAGGAGGTGGGCTAGCCCTGGTCATCGCTGGCCCACGCTGCCCTTCCCCACTAAGCAGGAGGAAAACAAAGTCACAGGGATCATCGGTGGTGATGATCTAGAAGAGACCCACGCTAAGACTTTGGCTGATGACATTGAATTGGGATTATCAGGAGCTGGGTCCTGCCGAGCCGCTGACCCTGCTCCGCGTTGTCCAACTGGGAAGGGGACAGCGGTCAACCCTTGGCAGGGGCGTAGCTCAGGAAAGCAGCCTTCTAAACATCAGGGAAAAGGAAATGTTAGAGCAGCCTGTTGGGGAGCGCAGCGCGGCGAGCAGCCGCTGGGCGTGCGGGGAGTTGTGCAGCTGGGTTTTTCCTTGGGAAAGCTGCAGCAGGACACGGCTTGCTCGGTCTCGTGGAAATACGAGCGTGACTTTGCTCAGAGATGCAAGCGGGGAGCAATGTTTGCCACCTCTCCCGGGAATCTGGGGAATTTGAGTGCAGTTTTCGTGCAGCAGCACAAGGAAGGTCCAGAATAAGTTGAAAAATTGAGTTGCCTGAAGGATGCACGGCGCTCGGGGGGGGTGAGGGGGTTCAAGGGGTGCTGCTGTGACTGCAGGGTTGCCGTCGGAGAAGGCTCAGTCTTGCTTTCCCGAGCAGCAGGCGCTGATGGACCACTCGGAGCATCTGCTCTCACGTTAAGTCGGAGCTGGACACGGGCTGGCAGCACCCATCCCCGCAGCCGCGGGCACCCCGGCAGCAGCACCCCGAGATCCCCCGCCGTGGGGTAACTGCGAGTCTTGCTTTTGGTTCTCGTGTCAATCCCACCTTTGTAACCTGGCCCATTTGTCAGGTACAGCAGCAGAAGGAGCAGAAAGGTCACGGGCTTGATCTACCGGGAGCCTGAGAGTTATTAATGTTTCACAGCCTTCCAGTTGGGAATTTTCTTTGCCCTCGGCTGCCTGTCACTGCACTCCCAGAGCCAAAGCCCCGTGGTGTCAGGGCTAATGCAGGGCCAACGACAGATCAAAGGAGCCTGTGTCGGGGTGGGTTTCCAAAACCTCCCGTGGAAGGGAGTGGTTGCACCTTGCCGCTGTGCCCGTTGGAGGGGCAGCACGAAGCCAAGCCCCTGGACTTTGCTGCAATCACCTGGCAAAGGGCATGACGGTGCTGCAAGAGCTTCCAGTCTGATGGAGTTAAAGAAAAAGCCATGAGAAGGCTGGGGGCGGGGGGTATTTTGGGAAGTTTGATTTATTTGTATCCCCCAGTTGCAGGTCTTTGATCCCTTTCCCCTTGCGTGCTGAATGGGCAGAACTCCAGCGTTGTGTTCAACTTCTTCATCAATAACCTGGATGAAGAGTTCAAGTGCACCCTCTGCAAGTTTGCTGATGACACCAAACTGGGAGGAGTGGTGGATACACCAGCAGGCTGTGCTGCCATCCAGAGAGACCTGGACAGGCTGGAGAGTTGGGCAGAGAGGAACCTGATGAGGTTCAACAAGGGCAAGGGCAAGGTCCTGCACCTGGGGAGGAACAACCCCAGGCACCAGTACAGGCTGGGGCGGACCTGCTGGAGAGCAGCTCTGCGGAGAGGGACTGGGAGTGCTGGGGGACAACAGGGTGACCCTGAGCCAGCAGCGTGCCCTGGGTGCCAAGAAGGCCAATGGGGTCCTGGGGTGCATGAGGAGGAGTGTGGGCAGCAGGGCGAGGGAGGTTCTCCTCCCCCTCTGCTCTGCCCTGGGGAGGCCCCATCTGGAGTCCTGTGTCCAGTTCTGGGCTCCCCAGTTCAAGAAAGATGAGGAGCTACTGGAGAGAGTCCAGCGGAGGGCTACGAGGATGAGGAGGGGACTGGAGCATCTCTCCTCCGAGGAGAGGCTGAGGGAGCTGGGCTTGTTCAGCCTGGAGAAGAGAAGGCTGAGAGGGGACCTTTGAAATGCCTCTAAATATCTGCAGGGTGGGTGTCAGGAGGACGGGGCCAGACTCTTTGCAGTGGTGCCCAGCGACAGGACAAGGGGCAACGGGCACAAGCTGAAGCAGAGGAAGCTCCAGCTGAAGATGAGGAAGAACTTCTTCCCTCTGAGGGTGACGCAGCCCTGGCCCAGGCTGCCCAGGGAGGCTGTGGAGTCTCCTTCTCTGGAGATATTCCAGCCCCGCCTGGCCGCGGTGCTGTGCAGCCTGCTCTGGGTGACCCTGCTTGGGCAGGGGGTTGGGCTGGGTGACCCCCAGAGGTCCCTGCCAACTCCGACCATTCTGTGATTCTGTGTGCAGGGCAGTGGTTTGGCTGCAAGTGTTAGTGCTGGTGCTGCGGGCAGCTCTCCCCCGTGCAGGACCAGCCCCGCTGAGAGGAGAGGCTCAGGGACGTAGGTTTGCCCGCATTAGTCCCCTGTCCTTACCAACACACACACAAAAATGCCTAAATTGCTGGTATGTATTAGTACGTCAGTGCCTGTAAGTGGTCCATGGCTGATCAGGCATAAGCCAGCAGAGGATGAGGAAGGACACTGGGTGATGAGGGCTCCAGGTGAATTTCTTTTTATAGAGCAGTTGGAAAATATCTCTGTAAATTCTATTTTTCAGCTCCACCGAAGTTGATGATATGATTAGAAAATCCACGAATCTGCTGCTGACCCGAACGCTGAGCAACTGTTTACAGAATGTCATCAAGAGGAAAAACGTCGGGCTGACGGAGGTAGGACACGGCTCAAGGAGCCCCATTTCCAGGGCAGGGCGACGCAAGGGGGGTTTGTCCCTTGGAGCTCCTCACAGCACCTTGAGAGATGCTGGTTTGGAGCGTTGTTATAAAATATTGGGTTGGACAACAATAATGGAACCACACAGTGTTGCTGGACAAAGCAAGAAACTGCTGTACAAAGCAAGAAAGTGTGGTTGACACGCTGGAGGGAAGGGATGGAGTCCAGAGGGACCTGGACAGGCTGGAGAGGGGGGTCTGCATGAACCGCATGAAGTTCAACAAGGCCAAGTGCAAGGTCCTGCACGTGGGTCGGGGCAACCCTGAACACGAGCACAGGTTGGGTGGAGAGTGGCTGGAGAGCAGCCCTGAGGAGAAGGACTTGGGGGTACTGGTGGATGAGAAGCTCAACACGAGCTGGCGATGTGCGCTGGCAGCCCAGAAAGCCACCCGTACCCTGGGCTGCATCAAGAGCAGCATGGCCAGCAGGGCGAGGGAGGGGATTCTGCCCCTTGACTCCGCTCTCCTCAGACCCCACCTGGAGTCCTGCGTCCAGCTCTGGAGCCCCCAACATAGGAAGGACATGGATGGGTTGGAGCGGGGCCAGAGGAGGCCACGAAGATGATCCGAGGGCTGGAGCACCTCTCCTGCGAGGACAGGCTGAGGGAGCTGGGGCTGTTCAGCCTGGAGAAGAGAAGGCTCCGGGGTGACCTTAGAGCAGCTGCCAGTACCTGGAGGGGCCGACAGGAAGGATGGAGAGGGGCTTTTCACAAGGGGGTGCAGTGATAGGACAAGGGGGAACGGCTCTAAACTAAAAGAGGGCAGATTTAGATGAGATATTGGGAAGAAATTCTTCCCCATGAGGGTGTTGAGGCCCTGGCCCAGGTTGCCCAGAGAAGCTGTGGCTGCCCCCTCCCTGGCAGGGTTGAAGGCCAGGTTGGATGGAGCTCTGAGCACCCTGGTCTGGTGGAAGATGTCCCTGCTCATGGCAGGGGGTTTGGAACCAGGTGATCTTTAAGGTCCCTTGCAACCCAAACCATTCTTTGATTCTAAGAAACACTTTTTCTTGTGGGAAGGAGGAAGCTTTTATACTGTTAGCCTTGCCCCTCTTTTGAATTTGCGGAGCATTGCGTAGCTCACAGAAAGTCAGAGGACTTCAAGGAGCACCAGAGGAGAGCCAAGTGGGAACCATGAGAAGATGGGGAGGTGATCCCCACCTGTAGGTGACATTCGAGTCACGTTGCTACAGTATAAACTCTGTAATGGCATCTTCTTTATGCTTTTTTGTGCACAAAGTCAGATTTCTGGGAAGTTTGATGCACGTAAATCCCGGCTGTTTGGGAAGGTGTGTGGTACCCAGGGCAGTCTGGACACCTTAGTGGGACCTCTGCGTGCTGTTAGTAGATGAGTAGGCATTAATACAGTTGCAGTTGTTTAATTGATTGTACTGTAGAAGTGTGTCCTGTTCTCTGGACGCTGTAAATACCCTACGGAGGTGAGTTCTGGAGACTTTAGTGCATTTACACGGGTGTGTATTTACACATGATGCTTCCTCAGCCCTTCATCTCCCTGTCTGGAATCTCGCTGCTCCCTGGGGGCAAATTCCTCTTCCCTCCTGCTCCTCCCAAGGCTCCCTCCACAAAGAGGAATGCAACACTATCCCTGCACTGTCCATCCCCCAAACGATTACTTTTGCTGCTGTTGCAAAGGTTCCCACCATGTGACTGAGGATGATGAGAGTCCTGGAGCATCTCTCCTACGAGGAAAGGCTGAGGGAGCTGGGCTTGTCCAGCCTGGAGAAGAGAAGGCTGCGAGGGGACCTTCGAAATGCCTCTAAATATCTGCAGGGTGGGGGTCAGGAGGATGGGGCCAGACTCTTTCCAGTGGTGCCCAGCAACAGGACAAGGGGCACCGGGCACAAACTGAAGCCGAGGAAGCTCCAGCTGAAGATGAGGAAGAACTTCTTCCCTCTGAGGGTGACGGAGCCCTGGCCCAGGCTGCCCAGGGAGGCTGTGGAGTCTCCTTCTCTGGAGATATTCCAGCCCCGCCTGGCCGCGGTGCTGTGCAGCCTGCTCTGGGTGACCCTGCTTGGGCAGGGGGTTGGACTGGGTGACCCACAGAGGTCCCTGCCAACCCCAACCATTCTGTGATTCTGTGACTCTGTGTAGGAAGGGCAAACCCAGTGTGACAGCCCTCTCGGCCGCTTTTGACCGCTTTAGATGCTGTAGATGTTCCTCGGCATCTTCCACGTGGAGTGGAGGTGGTGCCTTTCTCTGGGCTGAGAGTGGCTTCTTCTTGTGCTGTGGAACTGAAGAGGATTCTTACGAGCAAAGCCTGCATAGCACAACTTGAGTTTAAAAGAAAGGTGTAGTACATCCAGAGATTGGTGTTCATCTCTGAATCTCTTCTCATATTTTCACCTTTTTACTTACCACTTAGCAAGGTACAACTAGGTCTCTGCGAGGTTATCTCTACCATCAGTTTTTTCTGATTTGGTGGAAGAAAAACACCTTAGAGCATCCTCATCCCCTCCTGCCTCTTTGCCTTGTGTAACCATTGACCTGTTTGTCCAAATGGAAGCATGCTGCGTTTTCCTTCGGAGTTTCACAAATCCTTCCCACTTAAGAAAAGACGTTGATGCGACTGTGTGGAGCACAGGAATTAACGGGCACGTTGAAGAGTCCCAGATCATATACAACCATAGCCCAGGTTTCAAAAGTGATTGCAAAAGATGTTGAAGTACCTTGCGTAACTGTCACTTCCAAGATTTATTTTTTGCACAAAGCAACGCTTTCTGTTTCTGGGCGCTCCGGTGTCATCTTCCAAGCAGTGGACAAGGTAATACATGGCCGTGTACCAACCTTCCCGGTCTCTTAGCCCCTTTAATTTATTTTTCATTGTTGTTTTTTGGGTCTAGCTCTGAGCATTCGATGGTGAAGTTTGTTACCAAGTATGGTCCAGGTAATCCTGGTGTTTTGAATAACCCTCAACAAGAGAGAGGGAAAAGATGCGACTATTTTTACATTTAAATACCCCAATGAGAAGGTCTTACCCCTCTGAGTTCAAGAGAAGATCAGAAGTCGAAGGAGCTGGGGAGGGAGCAGGAAACCTCGTAACAAGTGGTGGAAGAGAATCAAAGCCATCGGGGCCATCAGGTTTGATAGCCCATCTAGAGCAGCAAGTTGTGATGATCAGAGAAGAGGTTCCGGCGGAATTTCACGCAGCTGGAAATAGCTAATATTTAATTAACTTGGCACTATAGAAAAATATGTCCCGGTCATGATGCCAGGGCTATCTGACATGGGGAAACTCAGATGAGCTCATCTGAAGGCAAGAATCAACAACAGAGTTAACAAGGAATTCAGAAATGAGAAGCCCCCCTACGTACCTGTGTAATACATTTCAGGGACCAAGTACAGAACAGGAGGAGTGCAAATAGATTGTAATTTGGTTTCTTAACAACAAAAACCTGACTGAAATTGCAGAAGCGTTGGCTGGAAGGGACTTCTGGAGGTGCCCATCCTGACCTCCCACTGGAAGGGGGATCGTTGCTCACTCGGATCACGCCAACCATGGCTTTCCCTACCCAACTTTTAATTTCTCCGAAACAAAGGTCCCACAGCTTCTCTGGGCACCCTGTTCTGGTTCTGCACTACCTTCCTAATGATACTTTTCGCTTCTAATATCCAAGCTGGACTTCCCAAGTGGTGGCCATTGCCCCTGCTCATGTCATCTGGCACTAACAAGAGTTGGGTTCTACAACGGTTGTAGCGTTCCTTCAGTGGTTCTGTGCCTGCAGCACTCAAACCGGTGATTAATCCATCTCATTCAGAAGATTTGCAAGTCTTTCAAAAGAATTTCTTCAGAGGAGGTAACTGCAAACTACCACACCATACTCCTGCAATCAAATTATGTCAGTCAGAGCATTATAATGCCTTCGGTGTCTGTAAGAGAACTGTGTTGGCACGGTATCCGAGCTAGACATTATTTGGAAAGGTTTTGTTATAGCTGATGTTGCACCTTGAAAATATTTGCGGCAGTCTGCTTGGACAAAAAGTATCTGCTTTAGGAATTAATGATGCTTCCAAGTCAGCGATACCAAAGTGGAAGCCCGGATGGGTTTGCTCCGGGTTGTAAATGTTTGTGTTGGTTGCCTTCAGCAGAGGCTTTTGCTCTGCAGTTGCCTTTAATGCCCCGAAAATCGTGCCAAGCGAAGGCAGCTGAGAAGACAGCAGTAAGAAAACTGCGGGTAATGGTGGGGATGACAACCGAGAAGATACCAGGGTGGGATCTGCTGTTCACCCACACCACCCTCAGAAAAGTAAAACCTTGCGGTTTCTTTGTTCGATGCCTTAGTTTGAGGACGTTCGGTGTCACTCAAGATACAGGTTGTTTAGGGTTCATTAGCGGACGGAATACTTGTGATTTGACATGGCATTTTTTTGTAAGCCTGTTGTATTTGAACTGCGCCGAACTGAGCCCTGACTGACAGCTGAATGTAGGAAAGTCGTTTCAAAAAACGAAAAAAAATCTTTTGTGGTATTAGTGGCTGTCATGGGAAATGCTTTCCCCCCAAAATTATCTCTTATTTAAGTTTCTGATGTTGTTAAAGGAGGAGAGCCTTTGAGCGTGTAGCAAAGCTTACTGTGTTTGTACAGCGTCAGCTTTGCATGCCAGAAGTTCTTCTAAATTGGCATCCGTTAACCTGGCGTGTCCCTGGCTTCAGGAGCACGGTGCTGAAGACCTGTTTTGCCTTTGCAGCTTGTACAGATTATTATAAACACGACCCACTTGGAGAAATCCTGCAAGTTCCTAGAGGAATTCATAACCAATATCACGAATGTGCTTCCAGAAACGGTCCACACTACGAAACTCTACGGGACCACAACCTTCAAGGTGAGCAGGCTGGTGGGTCCACCACCGGGGAGCTGCTGTTGGGTTGGAGAGCATCTGCTTCCAGGGCGCGTGTGGGGATGTGTGGCTGTAGCTAAGCTGAGCTGAAAGGTGATGTTGTGTCATGGGAAGCCTACGCCATCGGAGTAGTTTTCGGGTTTGTCCTGCAGAGAGCTACTTCTGTCGAGATCGTGAGCCTTTGGAGCCCTAATTTATGGGCTGTGACTGCAGCGCCGATTATCTAAAGGGTTAAGCAGCTTTTAAACAAAAGCCTGATTTGTGTTGTTGGGGTTTTTTTGAAACAAATTTTCGTTTTGCTGTTTGAGCACCGTACAGTGTTGCACACGTCTGGCCATGAATGCAAGCTCTCCTCTTTCACCCAAGAGGAGAACAGATTTGCAGAACTGCTGTGTCTTTCCACTCCTTTTAACATTATTCCTTAAAATCCAGGGCTGGCAGAAACTTCCAGACTTCTCGGTCTTTAAAACATAACCCAGGAGTGTCCACTCACATACTTCATGTGAAATCATAAGGCCGTAGTTGGGTCAGCTGTGGGGTGTCTGAATTGTGGCCTGTGGCTGGAGAGCAGGAGATGGGAACAGCGCTGAGGACTCGAGCAGCAGCAGGGAATTGGTTAGGTCAGGCTTGCCCTTGGGATAACTCAGCAGAAGACAAAGGACCTGTGTCCCCAGGGAAGTCTTTTCGTTGTCCCTTCTGGCATGGTCTATGTATTTGGCCTAAGGGTGAGTTTTCCTACCCTTACTCTGGTGGAGGGCTCCGCTGGGGCCCTCCTGCACCCCATACCTCCACACATTTGGGTAGCTCTCAACGTTTTTCCATATGGGACGTTCCTCTCCAGTCTCTCTCCCATCCTGCACTAGATTTGTCCTCCTGGTCCCCAGGGTGCATCGGAGGCAGACACCAGCTAGATCTTGCCTACCACTGACCTGGTGGCACATGTCCCACCAGTCTGAGCTAACCTGAAGCCACGCTAGCCCCGTTGCCTACAGGCGCTTTGTCTTGTGCTACCTTGAGGGCTAAAGGTTGGGTCAACCCCCTGTCCTGTTACTTGTGTAGACGTGCGGTATGGAGACTCCATCCCCTGTAACGTGGTCTTGTTTCCCAGGACGCCCGCCATGCTGCCGAGGAGGAGATTTACACCAACCTCAACCAGAAGATAGACCAGTTCTTGCAGCTGGCGGACTACGACTGGACGGCCGTGGAGCCGGGCAGCAAGGCCAGCGACTACCTTGTCGATCTCATTGGCTTTCTCCGCAGCACGTTTGCTGTGTTCACCCACCTCCCGGTAAGCGACCTCCATCAATTTGGTTTCTTTTTTGGTCCGGGGAGCGCACGGACATCCCGCAGCACCGTTGGAACTCAGTCATTATGGAGTGTGATGGAACTGGGGCCTCGTACCTTTGAGTGTTATGAAATAATAAATCTATTTATCAGGGAAGCTGTTTGACGTGTTACCAGAAGCTGGGCTTCAGCGAGAGTCTCCCCGAGTATTTGCAGATCTACTTGTACATGAGTGAGGGAAGTACCACTGTCCACCATGTAGGATCATAATTCATGAGCCATCTATATTTTAGATACGTTAACTTTCAGCTTAGTGGACTTTCAAGAATTTTTCCAAGAGATCCTGGTATAAGAGTGTCTGTTATTTGAACTGCCAATACATTTCCAAATGTCGGTGAAGTCACTGGATGCCTTACATCAAAATATTGCTCTGTTGGAAGGCAGCATGTGTTCCTTTCTTTTCTCTGCTGTCTAAAATATGACTGTGTTTATGCTGTTATTGCAATCAAAAAATGTATTTTATGGTGTTTTTTGCAGTTGGCTGAGTAGCGTCCCGGAAAAATAGAAACATCAGGGAGTTTCATTTTTGCTCAAGCAGCTTTTTTTTCCTTGAAATAAGGTTTATTCTGAGCTGTGTGGATATATACTTAAGAGTATCTTCGGTCAACAGGTATTTTGGAATAACAAATCCACCAAACACTCTGTTTGCCCTAAAACCAATTTCACAGAATCCCAGCATGGCAGGGGTTGGCAGGGACCTCTGTGGGTCACCCAACCCAGCCCCCTGCCCAAGCAGGGTCACCCACAGCAGGCTGCACAGCACCGCGGCCAGGCGGGGCTGGAATATCTCCAGAGAAGGAGACTCCACAGCCTCCCTGGGCAGCCTGGGCCAGGGCTCCAGCACCCTCAGAGGGAAGAAGTTCTTCCTCATCTTCTGCTGGAGCTTCCTCTGCTTCAGTTTGTGCCCGTTGCCCCTTGTCCTGTCGCTGGGCACCACTGGGAAGAGTCTGGCCCCGTCCTCCTGACACCCACCCTGCAGATATTTAGAGGCATTTCTAAGGTCCCCTCTCAGCCTTCTCTTCTCCAGGCTGAACAAGCCCAGCTCCCTCAGCCTTTCCTCGTAGGAGAGATGCTCCAGTCCCCTCCTCATCCTCGTAGCCCTCCGCTGGACTCTCTCCAGTAGCTCCTCATCTTTCTTGAAGTGGGGAGCCCAGCACTGGACACAGGACTCCAGATAGGGCCTCCCCAGGGCAGAGCAGAGGGGCAGAAGAACCTCCCTCGCCCTGCTGCCCACACTCCTCTTGATGCACCCCAGGATCCCATTGGCCTTCTTGGCAACAGGGGCACTTTCCAGTCCTTCTTTGCTGGACCGTTACTTGTTTCTTGTTAGTGGGTGCCCAGGGTCACGGTGCACCGGCACACACTGAGCACCTTCCACGAGTTTGGGTATGAACAGAAAGAAAAGACTGATCGTGCACGGGGGCAGTTCCTTTGCTCCAGCCCGGTGGTTTGTGCCACTGCGATTGCTCGCCCAAAGGATGTTCAAGCCCTCCAGAGCCATTGTAGGAGACATTACAACCCCCAGATGTTTCAGCCTTCTGCAGGGCTCTTGTCTCTCTAGCACAGCAGGAGGGTCTGGTAGCAGGATGGAAGTCAGGACTGATTTGCTGTGGAAGGAGAAGCCACCAAAAGAGAAGTGAAAGTGGCTTTGCCGGTTCTCCGTACCTGGAGGTGTTGTTGAGGAGCAGGTGCTTTCTTGGCTCTGTTGTCACTGGAACAACCTGCTAGATAAGGTGTTGCCTCCTGTGCAAGGAGGTTGGGATGGCTTTCATCCATCTTCTTGTTCAGGCCAGGTTCATTGCCAAAATGTCCCCTCCATTAGCAACCCTGAGCAGCGTGGCTGGTGGCCACGCAGGAACCCATGGGGTGGGGGTACTCTGGGGTCAGGAGGAGCCTGGAGATGGCTGGATTCCTCAGCTGCTGGTTTTCTCCTTGAAAAAGGAGATGTGCCTGCACTGGGGTGGGTAATCTCCTGGAGACCGCTTCCACAAATCATACTGGGAGTACTTACGCAAGCAGGTAATGGAATTTGACAGGGAGATTGGTCTCTGCACCGGAGCATGAAGCATGGCTGGCAGGAGAGATCAGGATGTGGAGAGATGCCTACAATGATTTATGAGATGGACCTAGAGCGATTTATCTTCCTTAATGTTTCCTTTTTGAGTGAGTCAGAATTGTTTTGGAGACTGGAAGGACAGCTAATTGGTCTAAGAAGGACCAAGAGAGATCGAAGCAGCCTTTTCTCTTCCAGAACTGGATTAGAAAGGACCCAGCTGAGGAGAAGATTGTTGGCATTCACAGTGCAGCACCTTATCTTGAAAGCATTGCCATCTGGTTTGTGAAGCTGGAGATCGGGTTCAGTGGTTTGTAGGAGGTGTAGGTTGGGGAATTTTTTTATATACATGGGGGTTTCTTCCTTTAGAGGAGTGCTGTGAAGATGCCATCACTGAACATGGCTGACGGGTCCCCGGTACCCTTGCAGGCAGCGGTGGGTGAGCACAAGTTGGGAAGAATCAGGGTACATCTAAAGGGCACCCAGCTCCTTTGGTGTCTCTGCTGGTTCGTTCTGGTAGGGTTCAAGGGCCTTTTTCCAGTGGCTTATTGAGAAACACATTGAAATTTCTGCACTTTGCTAATTGAAATTTAATGTGTGTCAAAACCCACATCGGTCTAAAGCAATGCGGAAAAAAGATGGAGGTGTTTGTGAAAGCACCAAAAATGTGGGCTGAGCTTCAGCTGTGAAAGGAAAGAGCAAGAGGGGTTCGAGGGGGCAAGGAACTATCTTCTAAAAGGGTGAATTATAATTTAAAGAGGCGATTGCAGGGTTGCTAGTGGCAAGGTAGGGCTGTTTGTGTACTGCTGGTCCAGATCCAGCCCAAATCGTTAGCACCACAGCAGTAAGAGGAGGTGCTGCCCTGCGTGACATGGGTTTGCAGCCTGGTCCAGCTGTGAATTATAGGATCTCCACACTGCCAGTAGCTCAAGAAGAAGAGCAAGTGACTGCACACCATCCTTGGATGAGGTGTCCTTGGAGTGCCTTCTCGTTCCTCGAAGTGGACTCCGTGCAACGCTGTCCCCTCCTGTCCTCCTGTCCCTTGATGGTTTGGAAATGCCCGAATCCTCCAGAGCTGATAACTGGGTACCTTCGTGTTGAATTTATACAGTTTTTAAAAACCACAAAGCATTCTCCTGGCACTGGAACTTGCAGAGTTTTTTGGAAAAAACGAGTGGCAGCCTCAGGAGATGAGTAAGTGGCAGTAGCTGAGCTGCTCACCTGCCTTTTGTCACGACAGTAATTACACCGAGAAAAGCCTTCACCTGCTGATCAAAGAAACTCAGCCCGGGCATGTCGGCAGTTACTGGGCTAAAATTACACCAACAAAAAGCGCTGTCCTGTAACAGAACGGAGCCGAAAGTCCTGAGCCTGCAAAAATGCAGGTGGCTCCTTAACTTGACGGGTGTGAGTAATCCCATTGCCTCGGACAAGGCTGCTCCTCTGCAGGAAACCTCGCTGGGGTCAAGGCTCCAGCTGGCTGCAGGGCAGGTCAGATGGCCTTGAAGGGTCCGCTTGACTCAAGTCAACGTTTCGGAGAGGGGGTGAAGAGGGGTGGAGATGCTGAGCGAGCTAAAAGGCGACTCTGAGTCAAGATTTGGGGATTAGGCTTTGTGTTTCCCATTTTGGATACATGAGGCTGATCTTTTCCTGTGTGTACTGGGGGGAATCCCAGAATGGTTGTGGTTGGAACGGACCTATGGAGGCCACAGAATCATAGAACGTTTTGGGTGGGAAGGGGCCTTTAAAGGCCGTCTAGCCCAACCCCCATGCAGTGAGAAGGGACATCTTCAACTGGATCAGGTTGCTCAGAGCCCCGTCCAACCTAGCCTGGAGTGTTTCCAGGGATGGGGCATCAACCATCTCGCTGGACAAGCAGGTCTTCTGGTCCAACCCCCTGCTCCAGCAGGAAAAATCACAGAGTCACAGAATCCCAGCATGGCCGGGGTTGGCAGGGACCTCTGTGGGTCACCCAGCCCAACCCCGTGCCCAAGCAGGGTCACCCACAGCAGGCTGCACAGCACCGCGGCCAGGCGGGGCTGGAATATCTCCAGAGAAGGAGACTCCACAGCCTCCCTGGGCAGCCTGGGCCAGGGCTCCGTCACCCTCAGAGGGAAGAAGTTCTTCCTCATGGTCAGCTGGAACTTTCTCTGCTTCAGTTTGTGCCCGTTGCCCCTTGTCCTGTCGCTGGGCACCACTGGAA
Source organism: Opisthocomus hoazin (assembly GCF_030867145.1). Taxonomy (NCBI): domain Eukaryota; kingdom Metazoa; phylum Chordata; class Aves; order Opisthocomiformes; family Opisthocomidae; genus Opisthocomus; species Opisthocomus hoazin. The sequence continues at coordinate 1,757,990 of NC_134418.1, read as the reverse complement.
AGAGTCTGGCCCCGTCCTCCTGACCCCCACCCTGCAGATATTTAGAGGCATTTCGAAGGTCCCCTCTCAGCCTTGTCTTCTCCAGGCTGAACAAGCCCAGCTCCCTCAGCCTCTCCTCGCAGCAGAGATGCTCCAGTCCCCTCCTCATCCTCGTAGCCCTCCGCTGGACTCTCTCCAGTAGCTCCTCACCTTTCTTGAACTGGGGAGCCCAGAACTGAAATCGCCCAGCCCAAAGCTACCCCCAGCTCATGGAGTGGCACAGGGAGCCTCCACTTTCTCTAGAGTTCAAGCAGGAATTGCAGTCCCTGATTTTTCCTTTAGAGCATCAGAGCAGACATTGTGGGAGACGGTGGAAACCACTTGATATGAGGAATCCCTGGAATCGGTTTGCTTCTTCCAGCTTTACTTCGGGAAGCAGGCTGCGAAGGGCACGCCGGTGGGTGCAGCGTGTGCCGGGAGGGAGGAAAAGTTCATGGTGAAGTTGACGGGGTTTTGGTGCATACCACTGCTGCATGAAATTTTCATGGTGGTTTCGAGCCACGATTTGAAAATCCTCCGCTATGTGCCTAGAATGTCTCAAAGCAAAGAACGCGCCGGTGGAAATCAAAGCAGAATTAACATTTGGCTTCAAGGCTGCCCTCTTCCTCCGTTAACCAGGGAGAGTCGGTTGCTGCTGCTGCTGAGCTTATTACCATGGGATGCTCGGGCCTCCTTTAAAAGAAAACAGGTTTTTTTTTTAAGGAAAAAAAAAAAAAAAACTTAGAAAATTTTGAGGGGGGGAAAAGTGGTTTCTGGTTCTCAGCAAGTAAAGGGCCACGGCCTCAAAAATGAACATTTCCAGCATAATACTTTTAAAAGAATGACTGAAAAAGCCTTTTGTCTTTGATGGCTGATTGTAAAAACATTTCTTGTTAGACAAGTTAATGTAAATCGCATTGACAGGGCTACTCCAAACACGCTGATTTGTTGACGTTAAGCCTCTCGGAGACGGAGGGTTGTGTCAGCACCCACGGCGAGTGCCGGCTTCACGGAGCGAGGGTGTTCGCTTGGGGGAGGGGAGCCGAGCTGGGGGGGGGGGGAGAGGGGGGGCTGCTTTGTTTTTATTTCCAGTTTCCTTTAATCCTCTGTTAGTCTTGTATCTCGATAACCTCCTTTGGAAGGTGATCGGGGCGGGTCAAGAGGTGATGCTGACCCGGGAAGGGGAAGCGATCTTTCAGCGATTGAGCAAACTCGAACCTCTGCCGGCCTGAGCAGTTCGGCCTCAGCTCTCTGCAGAGGGGACTTGGGGTTGGGTGGGTTGGGTTTTTTTATTTTTTTTTCTTCCTTTTGTGCTTATTTTTGCCAGATGGCAGGCACAGATTTCAGCTGGGGCCGTGCGAGTGCCACGGCCGCGCTGCCTGCAGTGTTTTTTGCCTCGTTCACCATCTTGGCATTACTCTTCCCAGTTGCAAATAAATACGGCCACGGCAGCTCTTGCTTTGGTAGAAAGAGCTTTGGAAGCGCTGATTTTCTTCTGAAAGAGAACATTTACCTATGTTTTTATTTAAAAAGCCCTCTGTAATATTTTAAAAGGCAAGGCACTGTGCATGGGAGTAAAATGCCTTGAACTTCGCACCAGCCGCAGCCTTGACCACATTGAGAGGGACCCAAGTGGAAAATAGCATCATGAAAACATCCTGTGAGCACCAAAGACACCCTCTGTGGATTTACACAAGTCCTGTCTGTGTTCAAAGAACGTCCCCGTGCCCTCGGAAGAGCTGAACAAGTTTTGCTTGAGCTGATCCCTGCTGTTGGGGTTGGACCTCCATCACCTCCATCTTACAGGTGGGGCAGCTGAGGCACGTGGATGTCGACTTGCAGACCGTACTTAAGAGCAGTAAAACTGGTCTTGTGGTACTTTGATTTGCTCCTCATCCTCCTTAGACCACGTGCAAGGAACCCGTATTTTGCTTTTTTAATACTCTACCAACTGCGGAGCAGCCGGTGCCTGGGTTGGGGCGTTGGTGGGTTGTAGGCGCCCGCGGGCGATGACCGATGAGAACCTCTCTGCCTTTCTCGCTGCTGCTTTGCTCTCTTCTGCATTTGACTTTTAAACTCCCTGTGTTGTCCTCTGTAGGGGGATGTAGATGTCCACTCTACCATGTCGGTGAGTACAAGACTGCGTGTTGTGCGCCTTTGGTCTGCTCTGCTCGCACCTCAAATGTTAGAGGGTGAGTTGACCCAGGAAAGGTCCTGAGTCTCGGAAGGGAGGAAAGGAAAAGATGGAGTAGAAGTTTAAATCAAGAAGATAAATAAGAGACAAGGGGAAAGGGTTTCTTTCCAGACAGGTCACCCACAATGCAGTAGCTTTGCTAAATTGTTGCTTTTAGAGCACATCATCGCATTTAACTGGCTCCTTTTATCCCCAGTGCATCCCTAAATGTGTGGGGAGCCAGGGGAAGGAGCTAGGGAAAGCACGATAGGATCTTCAGCCTCTGCTTGAAAGAGAAAAGATCTTTGCAAAACCCCTCTGTTGTGTTGAGACAAATCCCCCATGGGGATTTCAGCCCGATGTTCCTCCTGGGCTAAGTGCTCTGACCTGGGGCTTGGACCGCTAAGCCTTCCCTCCGGCTGGAGTGGCAGAATAGGATTTTATCCAAAAAATGGCATGGGTTCTTGATCTTTGCTACCTCCCTATTTGGATTAAGGCAATTAGCCCAACGAAAGCGAAGGAGACCTTTCGGACCTGCCTCCTGGTTCAACGCACGCCTCTAACGGTCGTCATTTCTGCTTGTTTCGTGCGCGGGAGACAAAGCTGTGGCGTTTCCGCGCGTCGCTCGCAAACCAAGTGCTCTCGAGCTCCCTCGTTTCCTCCGTTCCCGTGTCTGCAAGCCAAGGCACGCGCGAGCAAAGCCCGTGGCGGTCGTGTGATGTGCGATGCGGCCAGCACCGAGGCGTAGCCTCCACCCCAGCTTCTGCTTTTCCACCCGTAACCCCCCCGCTCGCCGTGTTAACGCTGAGCTGCCGTGGTGGTATTGATATTTCACGCCGCGGTCGGACGCTTGTACCCCTTTTCCTGGAAACCGAGCCTAGCTAAGCCTTGAGTATTTGCAGGCTCTGGGCACCTGGGGGTTTCTAAGTCAACACCGAGGTCTCAAATCAACGCCAGCTTCTGGAAAGAAAGAGCCTCGTGAAAGCAATTTGAGGCCAGCTTCCATCAAAGCCCTGGCTGGGCTGCTGGTGGGGCGGCGGGAGCTGCCGGGGAGCAGGCGGGGAGGCTTCGGGCATCCCCCTGCCGCTGCGGGTTTCCAGGAGCGGGGTTGGATGTCGAGCATCCTACGTGGTGTCCTTAGGGCGTACCCGAAGAGAGACAGATGCAAGAAGTGGTGTTGCCGCTGGTTTTTCCAAGACTTTCAACCATTTCGAAGGCAGGCGTATTTATTTCTTTAATTGAATCCAGTGCCTAGACAGCTACGGAGTCAGCTTCCTATGGAGAGGGGTGCATTAGTTTCATTAAGGTAAATCAATGAAAAATAATACCTGGAGGTCCCCTGGAAAGGGTCAGGAATGGAGTAATCCCTTTATACGGTGGGACTTCGCCAGCCTGCTCTTAGTTGGTTTTGTTTTTAACTGCAACGGCTTCTAATTTTCCTTTTAACCCCTCTAGTTTTCTGTTCTCTAGGCAGTTTGTGTGAACTGGTGGAAATAAGTCACTAATCTGTCTGTCTAAAAGAGATTGGAAAATAAAAATCTGATTGAGCAAATTAGCAGGACAAAGGGGTAATTGTAACGGAGTTTAAAGTGTCCGGTGGGAAGCAGCTGTGGCTGATCCTGGAGGTTCCTTGGTGTTGTAGACCCAGACTCACGTTAAAAAAAAATGAGTTGCCTGGGATGCAGACATGGATAGGGCGTAAGCAGCATCCCAAACCCTCCCTGTATGGCCCTCGGGGGGCTTCCTCTGCTCTCCAGAGATGATCCGAGTCTCTCGGAGGGTTGCTCGGAGCAGCTTGCCCTGGAGGTTGGGCACCTGACGATGAGGGTGCCTTGGTGGGGAGAAGCTGGGCTGGGGACTGGCGAGGAGCAAAGCATTCAGAGACGGTGGATTTGGCTTGGTTGGCTCGGGAGAAGGCTGACCTCTGGTTAACCCGGGAGCGCTAGTGAACTCCAATCTGGGTAAGCCAAGTTATCTGGTAATTACATGGTTTCTCGTCTGCTTTCAGCGCTTTAAAAATGAATTGGAGCTAAAATGCCCGGTGCCATAATTGCTTTGAACCAGGGCGTGCACGCGTCCCGAGGTTTTGCTTCCCTTTGTGTAGTCACCTTGGCGTGATTGGCTTGGAGTTTTATTTTACAAACTTCGATGTGCAGAGCTGTTTTGTGCTTACTTCTGCGTGCACGTACGTACACAAAGAATCAGATGTGCGGTAGGGGGAACTTGGCAGCTGAAAATCCATCCTCAGCAGAAGGAATTCAAACATACCTGCCGCCTCCCGCGCCAGAGCCCCAGCGTGTGCCTTCCAAACACCCTGACAGAAGTGAAAGTGTGGGGGTTTTTTTCCAACTTATTCTCAAATTTAAGTGAAACAGTAGTGTTTGCAACTATATACTTTCCTCTTATTTCATCCACTGGCAACCTGAAAGCTTGTGAGTCTTCTCTTACGTTGTGAACGTGCAAAGGAGCATGTCCAGAGCAGGGCAGCAAGGCTGGTGGAGGGTCTGGAGAACAAGTCTGATGAGGAGCGGCTGAGGGAGCTGGGTCTGTTCAGTCTGGAGAAGAGGAGGCTGAGTGGAGAACTGCTCACTCTCTACAGCTCCCTGACAGGAGGGTGTAGTGAGGTGGGGGTTGGTCTCTTCTCCCAGGTAACCAGCGATAGGACGAGAGTCAATGGCCTCAAGTTGCGTCAGGGGAGGTTCAGATTGGATATTAGGAAAAATTTATTCACTGAAAGAGTGGTCAGACGTTGGACCAGGCTGCCCAGGTCAGTGGTGGAGTCCCCATCCCTGGAGGAGTTCAAAGAACGTGTAGATATTGCACTTCGGGACATAGTTTAGCAGGCATGGTGGTATTGGGTTGATGGTTGGACTTGATGATCTTGGAGGTCTTTTCCAACCTTAACAATTCTATGAATGTCAATGGACACCACATCTGCTTCCAAAAGCTCAGGTTATCTTCTTTTAGCTCACCGTGGGAGGAGACATCCCCCTGCCCTAGAGTAGCTCAGCTTTCAAGTGCAATGTCCTTTGGGGTCCCCGTGCAGAGGGCACTGGAACTGAGGTTGCACAGAGAGGCGTTGGGAGCTGGTGCCCAGCATTCAGAGCCGATAGCCACAAGTGCAGTTGAGTGCTGCTGGTATGGTTGAAGTGGCTGCAGTTAAGGACACGTCGTTTCATGGCCATCGTAGGGGTGCCTTTACACAGAGGTGTCTTCTCCCTACATCTTGCAGCCTTGCTTAGATGCAATGGCAAGAGAGCAAGAGGAGCATTTAGAAGTTCAGATCCTTATGGAATTCTCCTGATCACTGTGGTCTTTCCTCATTGTGTTTCGTGAACACCAATAACTAAGGAGAGCCCAACAGTTAATTAAAAAACAAGATAATGATAATTTCTGCATCTATCACCATACATCTTTTTTTTTCCTCTCTGTTTTTCAGCTATAAAGTCTCAATATTGAAAAACCATGAGGGTGGTGAAACCCTGGCCCAGGTTGCCCAGAGAAGCTGTGGCTGCCCCCTCCCTGGCAGGGTTCAAGGCCGGGTTTGATGGAGCTCTGAGCAACCTGGTCTAGTGGAAGATGTCCCTGCTCATGGCAGGGGGGTTGGAACCGGATGATCTTTAAGGTCCCTTCCAACCCAAACCATTCTATGATTCTATAAAACAAGAAATTATGAGTTAGATTTTGGACAAACGTAAAATGAGCTGGAGTTTCATATGCTGCTTGTGTTGGTCACTCAGTGATCAGTTCTGCTTGGGAAAGAAAATATCTCCCGACTTGGGCGTTGGTGGCTCGTGGAGTGGAAATGCAGTGGGTGGGTGTTTTGGGGGTTTTTTTTTGTTGTTTTGAGCTCATCCTTTTTTCCAGTCTGTTCAACATCTGGGCCTGAAGTCGTGCGTTAGTTGCGTTTCCACCAGGCGGCCGTACGTCACGGCAGCACGCCGAGACCCTTCCTCCGGCAGCTCGGCGAGCAGGAGTCTGCGTAAGGGGGAATCTGGAGCATCCCCGTGTGTGCAAAGGGTGAGGAGCCCTCGGGGTCAGCGTGCCGGAGGGCTCTGCCGCGAGGATGAGTGAGGCGTGCTCCGCTCCACGCCTCGAGATCCTTCCCCTTTAATTTATAACATCAAATTATAAGTATAAAATTATATAGCAAAGATAAATCAGTTCAGTTCACTCTCTTTAAGTCTTCCTTCTGCCGTAATTAGCAGATGCTTTGCCCTGGTAGATCAGCAGAAAGAAACGTGGTTCTAGCTCTTCGTACATTAGGGGAAAAACAAAAAAATCTGTATTTAATCAACTTTTTGTTTCCAAAATGGCAGCTGCTTTGTATTTAATGGAAAATCAGGCTCTTCCCAATGGAAAGAATGTTATTCCCAAAGCGAATACAAAAGAAAATAAAAGCCACAAAAGAGGAGGGTGAAATATGCCATTTATTTTTTTTTTTTTTCTCGTTCGTTCCAGTCGTGGAGCCGCGCGCTCCGATCACGGTCGGGCCACGGCTCTGCTTTGCGTCAAGCAACTCGGAAAGTCTCCGGCCACGGACACGGGGACCGGGGAGAGAGAACCTCGCTCCGCGTTCGGAGGCACAAACAGGACTGAGAAAAATTAGAGCTGCTTCCTGCTGCCCGTGTTCGTAGGGAGACTCATTAAATGCAGGTTATTTATGGGTTTAATTGCTTTGCAGGCTGAGATGCCTCCGCTGTTGGAGCACCACGTTTTTCCCTTGCCACCTCTTCTTGCAGGGTCTCGGTGTCTTGTTTTCGGAGGTCCATGATCTTGGTGGAGACCCAAGTGGTGACCACGCCTGAGCCCACCCGGCAGGTCCATGGGTCACCGTCCGCTCCCTGGGGTTGCAGCAGATCTGCAGCACCCTCCTTTCTCGCTCTGCTGCTTGCGTCTGCTTTCAGTGTTTGCTCTGAAACGCATTGAAATATTAAAAAAATAATAATATAGTGCTGAGGGGAGGCTGCCAAACTGCCACCGTGGCAAGTAAGAAGCCCAAGGTTTGTACAGTTTGGTTTAGGGTTCCCTGCTGCTGCCCAGCCAGGGGTGTCGAGCCACGCCGTGAAGATACCTTCTGGGGGAAGGAACAGCGGCGTGAGCTGTCGTGACGCTCTCTGCAACTGCCTGAAAGGAGGTTTTAGTGAGGCGGGGGTTGGTCGAATCGCGTGTTCGGTTTTGGGCCCCTCATTTTGGACCCCTCACTCCTTCTTGGACATTGAGGGGCTGGAGCGTGTCCAGAGAAGGGCAGCGAGGTGGGGAGGGGAGAACAAGTCTGCTGAGGAGCAGCTGAGGGAGCTGGGGCTGTTCAGTCTGGAGAAGAGGAGGCTGAGGGGGGGACCTTCTCGCTCTCTACAACTGCCTGAATGGAGGTTGTAGCGAGGTGGGGGTTGGTCTCTTCTCCCAGGTAACCAGCGATAGGATGAGAGGCAATGGCCTCAAGTTGCACCAAGAGAGGTTTAGGTTGGATATTAGGAAGCATTCTTCACCTGAGGAGTGATAAAGCATTGGACCAGGCTGCCCAGGGAGGTGGTGGAGTCCCCATCCTTGGAGGTGTTCAAAAACCATGTAGATGTGGCACTTGGGGACATGGTTTAGCAGACATGGTGGAGTTGGGTTGACGGTTGGACTTGATGATCTTGGAGGTCTTTTCCAACCTTAATGATTCTGTGATTCTATGAAGTTCTCTGTCTGTGTATTTAGGATTCTGCGTGGGTTTTGGTAGCTGCTTCCCCGCTGGCCCCTGCACCTCCTGGCATGTGGTCGTAACAGCGTGGAGTGTTTGGAGAGCAGTTGGATGAGACTTCTTTATCTTTTAGTGTTTGAAAAGCAGGTCATGTGAAGAAAGCAGAAGGCAGCAAATTCAGAACGAGAGTTTGATGCCACGGGCTGAACCTCCAGCTTGGTGGGAGAGTCGGGGTCGGATGCTTACATGATTTATGAGAGCATCTGCAGTTACATCAAGTGGCTAAGAAGGAGAAAGCAACTCATGCCTGGCATTGCTCAAAGCATAACGCTGTCCTACACCTGACCTGGACTGAGAGGAGTGCTTTCCCACCCGTGTCCAGCGCGAAGGTCCTTGCGCAGATCTCTGGAGCGTCTCAGGAGACCAGGCAGCAGCTGGATGCTCCAGCCCAGGCGCTGCTCGTTTCGCGTGCGCCAGGCTCCGCACGCAACTGTTTCCATGCCGCAGACTTTTCCGGTTAATTAAAAATATCCTGCCAAGCGTTTGGATGGTGTGCAAGGAGAAGGACGCGGATCTTGGAATCTTCTATTTCCTTGGCGTTTTTTGCATATGTATACAAAAAAAAACCGCAAACCCTCAGCAGCTTCCCAGCTTGGCTGCAATCTGCTGAGCTCCTGCAGAAGGACCCCTGCTCCGTGGTGCCTTTGTGTGGCCTTCTGTAAGGCTGCAGAGAAACTGCCCCCTGCTCCCTCCTAACAGCTGCGTCCTGAGGTGCTTCCCTTCCCCACCCTCTCCCTTTCCTTCACACAGCATCCCAGAATCCCAGCATGGCCGGGGTTGGAAGGGACCTCTGGGGGTCACCCAGCCCAACCCCCTGCCCAAGCAGGGTCACCCACAGCAGGCTGCACAGCACCGCGTCCAGGCGGGTCTGGAATATCTCCAGAGAAGGAGACTCCACAGCCTCCCTGGGCAGCCTGGGCCAGGGCTCCGTCACCCTCACAGGGAAGAAGTTCTTCCTTATCTTCAGCTGGAGCTTCCTCGGCTTCAGTTTGTGCCCGTTGCCCCTTGTCCTGTCACTGGGCATCACTGGAAAGAGTCTGGCCCCATCCTCCTGACCCCCACCCTGCAGATATTTAGAGGCATTTCGAAGGTCCCCTCTCAGCCTTGTCTTCTCCAGGCTGAACAAGCCCAGCTCCCTCAGCCTTTCCTCGTAGGAGAGATGCTCCAGTCCCTCCTATTTAAAACAAAAAATAATAAAGTTGATGTCGCTTGTTGACTCTCACAGCGCAGCCAGGGTGAGGGAGGGATCTTGTGTTCCCGCACACGCTCTGACCCTGGATCCTCATATATCCTGGATCCCACCATTGAGCGTGGCTACGGACCCCCTTGTCGTCCCTTCGCTGTGGGGTGCATTCGCTCGTGCCTATGAGCAAGCAGACGCAATTTGTAGCACCAAGACCCCTATGTAGGAAAAACCTTGCCGTGGAGCTGGTTACTCCACAAATCAAGTGACATTTTGTTAAAGACCCCAAAACAGAATCACAGAATCACAGGATGGTCGGGGTTGGCAGGGACCTCTGTGGGTCACCCAGCCCACCCCTCTGCCCAAGCAGGGTCACCCAGAGCAGGCTGCACAGCACCGCGGCCAGGCGGGGCTGGAATATCTCCAGAGAAGGAGACTCCACAGCCTCCCTGGGCAGCCTGGGCCAGGGCTCCGTCACCCTCAGAGGGAAGAAGTTCTTCCTCATCTTCAGCTGGAGCTTCCTCTGCTTCAGTTTGTGCCCATTGCCCCTTGTCCTGTCACTGGGCACCACTGGAAAGAGTCTGGCCCCTTCCTCCTGACCCCCACCCTGCAGATATTTAGGGGCATTTTGAAGGTCCCCTCTCAGCCTTCTCTTCTCCAGGCTGAACCAGCCCAGCTCCCTCAGCCTCTCCTTGTAGGAGAGATGCTCCAGTCCCCTCCTCGTTCTTGTAGCCCTCCGAGGGCTACACCCAAACCGAGTAAACTAACATTATATATAGAAGTTATATACAGAATTATATATAGAAAAAAAAGAAGCGTCAAGTGCTTTCCAATCTGCCTGTGGGCACTGGCTGTGACCGCGTGCCCCTTGCCGTGACCTCCGCTGTGCTGCTCGGTGGGAGAGCCCCGAGTCTCCCACCAGCTGCAGCCGCAACAGCCTCCAGCTGCTGCCCTGTGGCGTCTTCCCCGCAGCCAAACTGGTGGGATTTTTCCTCTTCGATTGGAATGCGAGGGGTTTTGTGTCAGGGTGCCGTGGTCGGCGTAACCGGCTGGTTGATGTGTTGTGTGGTGAGGATCGTTGCCGCGTTTGCTTTCTTTGCCCCCCCTTTTTTTTAATTTCTCTGGTCGCCTCTAAGCTGCTGGTGGGAGCTCAGCTCTGCCACGCGTTTGTCTCGCTGCCGTGGCTGTGACAGCCTTTCGTGCTCAGAATAGAATGGAAGCGGTGAAGGTTTACTTCTGAAAACGACACCCCGTCGATTTTTTTAAATACCTCTGGAAGGCGGCCACCTAAACATGAGCTTGGGCTCAGCTTCCGCAGGAGTTTGAAAGCATTCCTGCTTCAGTCAGTGGACGGTGGCCTTCCAAGGTTGGTTGGAGCAACTGCTCTATTCGCTCTTCAGATGCCGGCGGCTCTCCAGGTGAGTGGGTCTTGGCACAAGACAAATTCCACTCGAAATTGAGTTGGCACTGCTTGAAGATGTTGCTCCTCACAGGTTTAGTATGGTGAAGCGGAGATATTTCAGTGGGGGAAGGCTGTCTCTTGAACCAAGCTATTGCGTGACAGGGTCCAGAGGAGGGCCACGAAGATGATCCGAGGGCTGGAGCACCTCTCCTCCAAGGACAGGCTGAGGGAGCTGGGGCTGTTCAGCCTGGAGAGGAGAAGGGTCCGGGGTGACCTTAGAGCAGCTGCCAGTGCCTGAAGGAGCCGACAGGAAGGATGGAGAGGGGCTTTTCACAAGGGGGTGTAGTGATAGGACAAGGGGGAACGGCTCTAAACTAAAAGACTTCAGATTTAGATGAGATATTAGGGAGAAATTCTTCCCCATGAGGGTGGTGAAACCCTGGCCCAGGCTGCCCAGAGAAGCTGTGGCTGCCCCCTCCCTGGCAGGGTTCAAGGCCAGGTTGGATGGAGCTCTGAGCAACCTGGTCTGGTGGAAGATGTCCCTGCTCATGTCAGGGAATTGGAACCAGATGATCTTCAAGGTCCCTCCAACCCAACCCATTCTATGATTCTATAAGGGATGGTTGAAGTCATGGGAAGAGCAAAATCCCAGTTTCACTCAGAAAAGGCTACGACAGTGCCTCGGTGGTGATAATCTCTTTAAATCTGGTGATTTGCTAGTGGCAACGAAGCTTCTCCCGCAGGTGACTACAACCTGCCCTGCTCCCAGCCCAGGTGATCAGGTGTAGAGGGAAGGGGAGCAACGCCTGCAGCTCGTCCTGTGCAGAGCATCGATCGTCCTCCTAAACCAGAAACTGTTGTTCATCGGGTCGCGTCTGGCATGGCAGATCCTGGGGAGAAAGAGGCCTTTCTTACTCCTGGTAAACCAGGGCTTCTATGCCTGTCCCATTCGCTGCGAGTAGCAGGGTGATTTTGGGGACTGTTGGAAGGGAGGCTGTTGGCATGAAGGCAACGCCATTGACCGTTCCAGCGGGTCCCAGCTGTGCATTGAATCCAAAATGCCTTCCTCAAACGTGTGTGCAGTCATTGCTTCTCCTTTTGTAAGTCTGGGCGTCAGGAAACCTTGAAGTTCGTAATGCCAAGCAATATGAAGACCTTATGGGGGTCCACAGCTGGGGAGCGTCCCATGGGTCCAGGGCTGAGGAGCATCCTGGGGGTCCAAGGCTGGGGAGCACCCTTTTCCCCAGCGGGCATTGCTGTGTGCTCAGGAGCCTTGGCCCACAGGTGTTGCCCATCGCCAACCTTCTCTTGTTGGCTTGAAGGTTCCTTTTTTTCCTTGGCAAATTTCAGAACCACATGAACGTCACCTTCTAGCTTGGTGCCAGTCCCCTTCTTCCAAATCCGTAAGTCAACACACTGGCTTCAGTGTTTAGTTCTTGGGACGACTTCACAGAGCCAGAGATCAAATACGGAGCTTGACAGTGGCTGAAATCAACAAGCGACCGCTGATGTTCCCACATCAGTCACCTCTCGCGTCCCACATGGGTCACATCTAACGCAAAGTGACAGAGCTCAGCGCACAGCCTGGTCCCTGCTGGAAACCAGGAACCGGTCGGCTCCCGTCCTCTTTCCGTAAAGCAAACTATTTTAGGAGGAAAACATGATTTCTTCTTCTTAAGAAGGGTTCTGCAAAGCCAAGTGAGTAGAATTAATTAATTCAGAGTTGCTCTCTTGATACCTAATCTGAAGGTAATACTTTTAGGGATGGATTTGATTCTCGGGGATGCGTGGTGTTGTCTGACTGTGTAGCACTTCCAAGTCGAATCATCTTCTGCGCAAAAACGCTGCATTGATTCTCCTCCTATATATTAAACGTAAAACTTCTTAGAAAAATTACTTTTTCTTTGCTGATCTGTGTTCTTCCCAGTGATCTGATGCTCATGCTGGTGTGTTTTAACTCCATATGGTTGCTTCCCTTCTTGCGTCTTAATCTGGGCTTGGTTTAGCTGTGGTATCCTGCAGTTGTCCAGATCAGCATCTTCTCTCTTTTAAACACTGGGACAGATGTTTTCTCTGCCTTTCACTCAAGCTCCTCAGTGCTCTGAGGCCACGAAAAAAGGGACATCAGTTTAGGAAGCTCCCCTGCCCCTTGTTTCTCCACTCAGTCCATGCGATCCCGTCCTGTGGGTCTGCAGGTACAAGCTTTGGGTTTGGACCACGCTCCCAGTGCCGTTGCCTCTCCACGCCGTCAGAGAGGCACCCGTGGAGGCTGGTGTGGCCAAGCTGGTCAATGATGCTGGCTGAGCTCCTACCTTCAGAGAGGGCATCTTTGGAGACCACCCCACCCAGGGCTTGGCCGGCACAGAGAGGGATGCCTCTGCTTGACCGTCCGTTTTGCTTGGGGCTCTCACACGTTGCTCCTGGACCTCTTTGTCCTGGATACACTCACTTCTGTTTGCAAGACGTTGGGTGCAGATTCATAGCTTTTTCTTTTAAATAATAAAAAAACTTAACCAAACAAACGAAAAAACAACAAACAAAAAAACCTATCCCAAACCCAACAAAAACCCAACCAAAACCCTCCACAAAACCCACTTTGTTGAAACTGAAGATGGATTTCTGGGCCGTTCATAAGAGCTTTGTTTGTTTTTTAAGTAAACCTCTGAAAACCAGCAGAGGACTCACTGTACATCTGTTTTCACTGTTTGAGAAGTGTTAACGTATCTGGGTAGTGGTTTGGGCTTTGTTGCCATCTTCAGTGGCTGAAGAACAATTGGGTTTTTTAAAAAAAAAAGAAGGCAATTAAAAAGAATGCGTCAGGGTGGTGTTCAGACCCTGGCAAATCAGGATGGCACGGGCAAGCCAGGAAATTTTCCTCTGAAGAGTCAGAAGAGTTCATGGTTTTCTGAGATGTGGGGCTCCAGTGCTGCAAGGGCAGTCCAGAGGTGACCAGGGCAGGAGAAGATCACGCCTGGAGCTCCACAGGGTGTGAAGTCTCCATCTGTACCTGCACAGAAAGTGTCCGCTGGGTTTGTTACTGGTTTTATGTTGCCAAACTACTGCTCGTTATTACAGCATCGCACTTCCATTTATCTGCAAAATATTCCATCAGTCACAGAATCACAGAATCACAGAATGGTAGGGGTTGGAAGGGACCTCTGTGGGTCCCCCAGCCCAACCCCCTGCCCAAGCAGGGTCACCCAGAGCAGGCTGCACAGCACCACGTCCAGGCAGGGCTGGAATATCTCCAGAGAAGGAGACTCCACAGCCTCCCTGGGCAGCCTGGGCCAGGGCTCCGTCACCCTCAGAGGGAAGAAGTTCTTCCTCATCTTCAGCTGGAGCTTCCTCTGCTCCAGTTTCTGCCCATTGCCCCTTGTCCTGTCGCTGGGCACCACTGCAAAGAGTCTGGCCCCGTCCTCCTGACCCCCACCCTGCAGATATTTAGAGGCATTTCAAAGGTCCCCTCTCAGCCTTCTCTTCTCCAGGCTGAACAAGCCCAGCTCCCTCAGCCTCTCCTCATAGCAGAGATGCTCCAGTCCCCTCCTCATCCTCGTAGCCCTGAGCTGGACTCTCTCCAGTAGCTCCTCATCTTTCTTGAAGTGGGGAGTCCAGAACTGGACACAGGACTCCAGATGAGGCCTCACCAGGGCAGAGTAGAGGGGGAGGAGAACCTTCCTCGACCTACTGGCCACACTCCTCTTGATGCACCCCAGGATCTCAATATTGCATTATGAGTTGGAAAAGTCAGCAAATTCAGTGGTGAAATTTTTGGGACAACTCGTGGTGTTTATAGAAAAGTGGAGATTTAATATTGAGGAATTCCAATTTTTTGGCCCGCTTTGCTGCTGTGTGAAGTCCATGGATTTGCGTGTCTAAATACACTTAATCACATCAATCCTGCTGCTTGCTGCGGATGAAAAAGAAAATCTGTTGGTAGCAAAAAAAAGAAAAATAAAAATATTAGAAGCTCTAAGACCGTTTGAGACCCATCGGGCTTCGTTTTTCATGGCAATGCTGCGTTTGTTCTTTGGCGAGTTGGTGGAAGCGTTCTCGGTGCTACGACAGGACTTTGGTTTGCGTTTCAGTCACCACGTCGCACCAAATTTTGGCCGAGCGGGAAGAGGAGGCACGGGCAGGTTCCTCCTCAACGGAGCTGGAGGTGCTGAAGGGTGGGTGTCAGGAGGATGGGGCCAAGCTCTTTTCAGTGGTGCCCAGTGACAGGACAAGGGGCAATGGGCACAAACTGAAGCAGAGGAAGCTCCAGCTGAACATGAGGAAGAACTTCTTCCCCCTGAGGGTGACGGAGCACTGGAACAGGCTGCCCAGGGAGGTTGTGGAGTCTCCTTCTCTTGAGATATTCAAGACCCAGCTGGACAAGGTCCTGTGCAGCCTGCTGTAGGTGACCCTGCTTTGGCAGGGGGGTTGGACTAGATGACCCCCAGAGGTCCCTTCCAACCCCTACTATTCTGTGATTCTGTGATTCTGTGCTCCAGCAGGGTGGTGGGATGGGGCCCCTGGGACAACCTACTTGGGTCTCTGCTGGGCCCCTCGGCTTGGTAGCCGTTGCCAGCTCGTGCCACCACCGCGGTGGCTCTGGCAGTGGTCGGTGTGTGCCGAGGAGCCCCCGTTTCCCCCGCCGCAAGGTGGGTAGCGGCATCATGTTCCTGATTGCACGTTAAGATTAATGGGTATTTATTTTAGCAACCATTCCGTTTCAGTAGCTTTTAATGAGTCCTTTGATAGCAAGTTCCTTAATTAACAAGGCAGCCTTTCAGCGTTTCCGTTCCCTAATTGTTAACATATTTGCTATTTTCAAACAAATGCGCTACCGTGAGCAGTGCTGGCTCCGTAGCCTCCACGCTGACCTTCCCTGCGGTGGCTGCCCGTCCTCCTGGGAACCCAGAGGCTTCAATCCACTGCCCGAGGATGAAATACAGACGAAAAGAGATGATTTCATGGCTGATCTGAAAAGTGATCAGCTCGGTTGGCTCCATGAGGAGTAGCCCATGGAGACGTGCTGCAGTAGGTGGAGATGTGCTGCAGTAGGTGCCCCTTGGCTGTGTCTTTGGGAGAACTTCAGAGGTCTGGCTCTGCCTTTTCACTGGTTAGCATGGCCACAAGAAACCTCTGTAGGTGTCCTACCCATGTGCCCAGAAGAAGCGTTGGTGGGACAGGGAGAGCAGCATCACTTTGAGAAGTGTTGTGGAAACCCCAACTGCAGACCCCAGCTGCAAAGACGTTGAATTGAAGGTCACGGAGAGCTGGTTTCATTGCCAGAAATGTGGCTACAAACTGATCTGAGCCTCAAAACGAAAACCCCATGGCTTTTGCTCTGATAATGTGCTCAGAATTGTGTAGTTTTCACTGAATGTTGGACCGAACTGGAGCTTGGTGGACGTGGCTGGGCGGGCGCTTGGGTATCTTGGCCGTTGAGCTCTGTCAGCTTTCACTCATGACCCCTGTTCTCCCTGATGGAAATCCAGTTTGTTTTTAATGAGGTTTTTAATGAGGTTTGCAAAGGTCTTGAAGAAGTGAGTGATGCTACAGAGGTGTTCCTGGAGTTGCTTCATGAAATTTTAAGCTCTTCATGGAATTGCTTCATGAGATTTTAAGCTCCTCAGTTTTCTGTCAAGGTGGTAAATCATGGAATTCACAGAAATGAATTCATTCATAGAAATGAGCTATTGGTGACTTTAAGGTGGGTTTTTTCCCCCCTGCTCTGCAGACAGTTGGGGTCGTGGTTGCATTCCTCCTCCTTTGCCTTCCTCTCCAAATCTCATCTTGCGTTTTAGATAAGTTGTTCCTGAGCTGGAGGGACCGCGGCGTTTCAGGCAGGTAAAGAGTTTCTGAAATACAGGCAGGGAGCGAGCTGGTTTGGAGCCGCGCCTGGGAGCGGGATTTCTCGGGGCGCTGGCGCGGGGAGAGCCTGGGGGTGTGCCACCGGTTCCGCCACACGCTCGTGAAAATCATCAGGGTAATTAGGAGGAGGTCTGAGCCGTCCCGGCGGCTCCTCTGAAGCGTGGGGTTTTCTAGGAGCAGCGACGTCTAGGGCTGACATCTCGGAGGCATCCAGCTCGGTCTCCATGCCAAAGCACATGTCCCGACACCGCTGCCGTGGGTGGTGCGGTGAATGATTTCAGGAGCGGGTTGAGGCTGGTGGAAAACACGTCCGTCACGGGCTCAGCTCCGCGTGTCGGTGTGCCGGGTGGGTGCCCCGGGGCGACGCGGGGGCTCTTCCTCCCAGTGCTGTGGGAAAGCTGAAAAATGAACCAAGCGGGGGAAAAAAGAACACTATGAAGTCAACCTCGATGAGAAATAAATGCCGAAGAACCAAGATGGGCACATTGTGGTAGGAGGAGTGCTTGATATCTGCGGGCGTGCAGCCCAAGCCCTCCCAAGGGCGAATGCCAACAGCCTTCTTCACGTGCGGCCGCAGCTTATTAGCGGTGATGTATCAGTGTCACAGAATCACAAAATCACAGAACAGTAGGGGTTGGAAGGGCCCTCTGTGGGTCATCTAGTCCAACCCCCCTGCCAAAGCAGGGTCACCTACAGCAGGCTGCACAGGACCTTGTCCAGCCGGGTCTTGAATATCTCCAGAGAAGGAGACTCCACAACCTCCCTGGGCAGCCTGGGCCAGGGCTCCGTCACCCTCAGGGGGAAGAAGTTCTTCCTCATCTTCAGCTGGAGCTTCCTCTGCTTCAGTTTGTGCCCGTTGCCCCTTGTCCTGTCTCTGGGCACCACTGGAAAGAGCTTGGCACCATCCTCCTGACCCCCACCCTTCAGATATTTATAAGCATTTATTAGGTCCCCTCACAGCCTTCTCTTCTCCAGGCTGAACAAGCCCAGCTCCCTCAGCCTCTCCTCGTAGCAGAGATGCTGCAGTCCCCTCCTCATCCTCGTAGCCCTCCGCTGAACTCTCTGCAGTAGCTCTTCATCTTTCTTGAAGTGGGGAGCCCAGAGCTGGACACAGGACTCCAGCAGTGTCCTGGTGGTGGTTTTTCTCCTGTCAACAGCAGCCGCTTATCAAGCAGACACTGCACTGTATTTCTGGGGAAATAGCCTAAAATTGATGTTCGTAAGGCAGTGCTGATCTTACGAGGAGCTGCTGTAAGTGGGCGTCTGTTGCGTGGAGTGTAGGGATGAGGTAGAAGAGGATTTGGTTCAGTCTTGTTTATGAGGTTCTGTTCAGTCTTACTGATAAGGTTCAGTCCAGTCTTATTTATAAAAGTGGAAAACATCAGGTCTGGAAGGGTTTTAAATCTTGGTGCCCACGGAGCGAGATGCTGGTCAACCCTGTGGGTACCACCTTTTCCCTAGCCAGACATTTAGCACAATGGTTTAAACCCCTGTGGCATCTCCAACCCCTCTAACAGTAAATGTAAGGAAAAATAGATTAATTAAATAGATTAATGCTTTTTAGACTTTAGTCTTTCATCCAATAATATTGGATCTAAACTAGGAAGCATTTGTATGTTCTTAAATCTAAGGTGAAAGAGCGAATCTTCTTTAAAGCAGAAAGGTTTTTAGCTGTTTAACCCGTAAGGATAATGGAAATAAAAGGTCAGGTTCTCAGCTGGCATGAGAAGATTCAGCCTCAGAGCTTTCAAAGATGCAGTGGACATTTGCACCTGGAAAAAGTTTTGGGCCTGGCCAAATTGTGTGTGAAAAAGGAAGGAGGATGAGGGACGGACGGCTGAGCCAGAAGCTTCTCCTGGGCTTGTGGGTTGGATCCCCTTTGCCATCTCTACAACGAGCCGCAGTAGAAACTACTCGCAAAGAACGTCCTAGAGTAGCGCTTACACGCTGCTTTCGCAGCGAAGACTCAGCAGAGCTGTTGTGCTGTCAAGCCCTGATGATTAAATTGCTTTTCCCATCCCGTCTTCCTCGCGTTCGGCTTATTAACTTGACATTTCATCGCAATTATTTACTCTTCTTCACGCCCTCCCGGTGTCGCTTGTCAGTCACTCGTTATTCAGGCGAGTCTGGCTGGCCGGAGGAATGCGTGCGCCGGGGCAGGCGTGTGTGCTGTGGTTGTTGTAGGCGTAGGTAACCCTTTAGGTACCTCCACACCTGCTGCTCAGACCCTTGCTTGGTGCTCAAGAAGGTTGCTCCGCTCAAGTTTTTGTCAGCGGGGTGAAAAACCTTCCTCGGGGGAGTTTCATTTTGACTTCACAGAATCACAGAATCCCAAAATATTCGGGGTTGGAAGGGACCTCTGTGGGTCACCCAGCCCAACCCCCTGCCCAAGCAGGGTCACCCACAGCAGGCTGCACAGCACCGCGGCCAGGCGGGGCTGGAATATCTCCAGAGAAGGAGACTCCACAGCCTCCCTGGGCAGCCTGGGCCAGGGCTCCGTCACCCTCAGAGGGAAGAAGTTCTTCCTCATCTTCAGCTGGAGCTTCCTCGGCTTCAGTTTGTGCCCGTTGCCCCTTGTCCTGTTGCTGGGCACCACTGGAAAGAGTCTGGCCCCGTCCTCCTGACCCCCACCCTGCAGATATTTAGAGGCATTTCTAAGGTCCCCTCTCAGCCTTCTCTTCTCCAGGCTGAACCAGCCCAGCTCCCTCAGCCTCTCCTCGGAGGAGAGATGCTCCAGTCCCCTCCTCATCCTCGTAGCCCTCCGCTGGACTCTCTCCAGTAGCTCCTCATCTTTCTTGAACTGGGGAGCCCAGAACTGGACACAGGACTGCAGATGGGGCCTCACTAGGGCAGAGCAGAGGGGGAGGAGAACCTCCCTCGACCTGCTGCACACACTCCTCTTAATGCACCCCAGGATGCCTTTGGCCTTCTTGGCCCCCAGGGCACGCTGCTGGCTCATGGTCAACCTGTCATCCACCAGGACTTCGCCTGGGGTTCAGTGTCTCCGAGGCTTCTCCAAGGGTTGCAACCCTCCATGCAAACTCCTGGTGATGTGCAAGCATGAGCTACTCGTTGGGATTGTCTCCTGCCCTTCCAAGAAAGGTGAGGAGCCCTGTCCCCCCTGCTCAGCATGGGTGGGGGTCCCAGGGCACAGCTGCAGAGCTTCGCTTTCTCATCTTCTGCTTCCATCTGGGTCTTCTGCTCAATAACACATCAAAACTACTCGGTCGCAGCAAAAACTCCAGTGTCTGTTGGAAGTAATGAAGAAAAATCACAGTTTGGTAGCAGCGCGCTTCCCGCCGCCGTCAGGGACGAGGAAATGGCACGAGCAGTGTTTGAAATAACCGAATGTGTCAGAGGGGCACACAGAAATGATGAAAAGCAACGAAAAAAAACCCCTGGGCTCCGCTAAACTTTATGCTCACCATGCTTCATCTTAATTTTAGCGAAGGTGTTTGTTTGGAGGTGAGTAATGAACACTCCTGGAGCCTGGGAACAGCGGTGATCCGTGGAGATGAAGGACCCTGCCCCGTAATGCATGGCTCTGCTCTTTTTCTCTCAGTAAAAAATGGCTTTTTTTCTCCTCCTCCTGAAGATGAACACGGCCTGAAGATCCAAAACAACTTTGCAGAGCTGGCAAGAACGCTTCCCAGCACACGCACCAAACGATTGCTCGTCTCCCCACGCCGCGGTAACTTCGCTCGAAACACCGCCTCAACCCCTTGCTTTAATCCCAGTTTAAATACAATTTGTAAAGCGCTTGTAAAAAGCTGCGAGATGTCCAAAGCCACTCCTTGTTCGCAAGAAAGCGTGTTAAAGTCTTTTGTGTGCGTTTGAAGACATAATCTACTCCTGGAGCTGTTTTCCTGGCAGCACCATTATCCAGAAATGATCGTGGGGGTTACGGACGTGGACAGCAGGATCGCGCTGTGCGGCGTCGGCCGAAGGGTTTGTGGGAGTCTCTGCTCTCGTGCTGAAGGATCTCCCCATTTTTAGGGATTTAATGTGTGTTGCAGACCCGTGCAAATCTCACCTGCCAAATCTTATCTACCCTAATCTTATCTGCCACAAGTTTTCAACGGGACATCACCCACTCTACTCAGCCATGGTGAGGCCCCATCTGGAGTCCTGTGTCCAGTGCTGGGCTCCCCAGTTCAAGAAAGATGAGGAGCTACTGGAGAGAGTCCAGCGGAGGGCTACGAGGATGAGGAGGGGACTGGAGCATCTCTCCTACGAGGAAAGGCTGAGGGAGCTGGGCTTGTTCAGCCTGGAGAAGAGAAGGCTGCGAGGGGACCTTCAAAATGCCTCTAAATATCTGCAGGGTGGGGGTCAGGAGGATGGGGCCAGACTCTTTGCAGTGGTGCCCAGCGACAGGACAAGGGGCAACGGGCACAAACTGAAGCAGAGGAAGCTCCAGCTGAAGATGAGGAAGAACTTCTTCCCTCTGAGGGTGACGGAGCCCTGGCCCAGGCTGCCCAGGGAGGCTGTGGAGTCTCCTTCTCTGGAGATATTCCAGCCCCGCCTGGACGCGGTGCTGTGCAGCCTGCTGTGGGTGACCCTGCTTGGGGAGGGGGTTGGGCTGGGTGACCCCCAGAGGTCCCTTCCATCACCGACCATTCTGTGATTGTGTGAATGGGGGAAATGTTTTGAGCTTTTAGAAGTGAAGCAGGTATTTGGATAGGTTGGAAAAAAAACGCTTCCACGTGTTCAGTGCCCCTCAATGGTGCTTGGCTTTAGTTCGCTGGGAGCGTGGTGCCTGTAACCTGGGAGGCTGGCTGCTGCGATGCAAAATAATTGCAGGAAAAGTAAAAGAAACCTTGGCTTTGTAAGCGTTGTGTGCCTGGGGTGGTCTGAGCTTGTGCAGTGGCCTTATGGATGCTTTGGTTTTCCTTTTATGCTTCTGGTCAGTCAGCTTGGATTTTCTGAAGCACTTGGCTGAATGCAGAGTGTGCTCCCGGCTTGCTCCTGAGCCTGGTCCTGGGCAGGACCTGGCTCCTACGAGGCAGAGGATCTGTGTTGTTCTTGGAAAGGTCTTCTCTTCCTCTGTCCCCTTGTGGCATCTCAAGAGGATCAAGAACCTGTAGGTCTTTATGGAAGATCTCGGTTCTTCACCAAGATCTTCCATAAAGATCCGTGCTCCTCAGCTTCCTCTGCTTCCAATGGTGGCCCTCCTGGTAGCTGGTGCTTTAGCCAGGTCAGGGAGGGGGTACTGGAGCTCAGTGAGTTACTTAAGGCCTTTCGCAGGAGATGGAGCTTTCTGAGCACCCATCTCCCTTTCTCCCATTCCACAGCCCATCCCTAACCCCACCATCATCCCTTGCCTTCATGCTGCCCTTCTTTGAACTTCGTAAGTCATTGGAGACGTCCTGGGCTTCCTACCTGACAGCTGAATTCTGTTGATGCAGGGGCTTCACCCGGAATTTGAAAATCAGCTGTTTCAAATTCCACAGCTCAAAAATTTAAGCATGCTAATTAGATCATCTGTCATGATTACTCTTCGCTTGCCTTGCAGTTGTCTCTCGGTTGGAAAATGGAATGCTGATCTAGGGTGACTCCTCTTGCTGCAAACTGTCCACATGATTTATGGCTTGAAGTCTCAGTTGTTCCTCAAAAGTGAAACAACTGTGGCAGCTCAGAGAAATGCATTAAAAACGAGTATTTACTGCCAATGTTCTCAATTTGCTTAATAGCTAAAACTCATAACTTCTCATACTTTTGTTATAGATATGAACATTTTAAGGGATTTGAGTAGTTTCTCTCCATATGGCAGCCTCAGCTTCCTCCCTGTAGACCCCCTGTTTAGTTGCCATGGGTTAGGGATGGCTTGGGAGAAGGCAAGCGTTGATAACGGCGTTCCCTGTGGTATGAGCAGGCGCAGGATGCGGCCTGGGGTCTGAGGTTGTTCCCCACCACCCAGCCCTGGGGAGCAATGCTGTCCGTGTAAACACATGTGACTTCTTCCATCACCTCCTTGCCTTGATGCTTCCTTCTCCTCTGTCCCCGTTGGTGTCTGGAAGACGCTGCACGGGGGTGGAAGTGGGCTGAAGAGCCTCAACGTGCTAGAAACACCGTTGTCACAGTGGTGTGGCCCCAGCTCTCTGCTCCGTGGTAGAGAAGGCTAAACCTTGAACTATGAGCCTCTACTGTTGGAGATGGTTTTTGAAATTCCTGTCTTGGAACATATATAGATGCTGGTTTGGTTGTAGGCTGGAGTCTGGAATGGCCATCGACACTGTTTTGACCTGTCAACAAGGTTACTTCAGGCAATCTTAGGTAGAATGTCAAATAAAATACGGTGTATTGTCTTGCTCACATTAGGACGCGACAATGAGAGATGCTTGGAGTTCTAAAGATCTCAAGGTTTTTCTGGGTTTGAGTTGCTCCCAGGAGCTCTGCACCTGACCAGGTCTGACCCTGATAGCAGCAGTGGGCACTCCTAGATGGTGGGCACTCCTAGACGGTGATTCCCTTGAGAGATGGTGGTTATGACGCTGAGCTCTACGTGAAGAGCTCTGCTCCTGACCAGGTCTGACCCTGCTAGCAGCAATGGGCACTCCTAGACAGTGATTCCCTTGAGAAATGGTGGTTGTGATGCTGAGCACTATGTGAAGTGCTCTGCTCCTGACCAGGTCTGACCCTGCTAGCAGCAATGGGCACTCCTAGAAGGTGGTTCCCTTGAGAGACGCTGGTTGCGACACAGCACTACGTGAAGGTCCCGTAGCAGACAGGAGACGTTACAGAGGTTGGACTGGCGAGTCTTGGGCTGAAGAAGTTCCTCTCCCATTTTGTGCTCGCTGGCCTGACCGAGTCTCCCTTTTCTCTTGCAGGGGAAGGTGGCGCAGACGGCTTGCATGTCGGCGTGCAAGCACCTGTCCACCTCGCTGATGCAGCTGCTGCTGGAAGCCGAAGTGCGACAGCTGACGCTGGGCGCCTTGCAGCAGTTCAACCTGGACGTGGAGGAGTGCGAACGTAAGATGCAAAACCGTCTCGTTTTCCACGTCTCGCTTGGCCCGTTTGCGTGTCGGGACCCGAGCCAGGGCTTTTAGGGATGCCAAGGATTTGGGGCTGGTGAACGCCTGCAGAGCTCGCTGGGGCTGTCCACGGTGGCTCTTGGTGATGTCTTCAGGGCAGAAGCAGCCTGGTAAACTCTTAACAGATCAAAGCTTTACTCTTCCTTTTTCTCTTTAATGCCGCCTTGATGCTTTCCAGACCATCCCTGCTACTTGAGATGGAGTATTTTAAGAATAGGAGGGGTTAGAGTGGGTAAAACACGAGAAGAGCTAACAAAAATCAGTTTACTAATGACTGTTTCTGAAAACAATAACTGGCTCATGTTCTTAAGAAGTTCTGGTCCTCTCCTGACCTCGCCTGTTTGTCTTCTCTATCTGCTGCAGGGAATTTTTTCTCAAAGCAAACCCTTTTTGCAAAGTTACTGTTCTGGAAAAGAGATGTCTTGCGACAAAATAACTGCATCTATTCAGAGGTGTGTGTGGAGCATCGCCGGGCCAGCACCGTGGCTTTGCTCTCAACCAGGCTCATCATGGTTCATCTAGCTTGCACCTGAATTAGCTCTGAAGTCCTCAGGTTTCCCTCAAGTTGCTTGTTCTCATGCTCAACAGAAGGGTTGAAAAAACATAGCACAAAACTGAAAAAATGCTTTTTTTCTTCTTATTTTAATAATTAAGCTAAAGCAAAGCAAACACACTTCTGCACAGGAACCGGTCTTCCTTGTGAGGGGGATGGATTTATTATTGGGACTAATACTGGGATGGATTAGCGACTGTGGCTGTGGAAAGCACAGAGCTTGGTAGGGTTGATAAAGAATTCAAGAAATCCTTTATTTCCAGAAAGAATAAAGTATTTGGGGGAAGCTTTTTTATTTTTTTTGCCAAATACCCACCTTCTTGGCTTTCTGGGTTGATGTGGAGATGGCGATGTACCTTGTTTAGAACACAATGAACTTGTTTACTGCAGCATCTTCTGAAGCACTCTTTGGCCCAATGTGGCTCCTGTTAAACCCCACAGCGAAGTAGTCCCTGGCCTCAGCGTGAAGGGTATCAGAGCCTGAAGAGCTGGGAGTTTGCTGCTCCTGGCTCTGATAGCTCCATGAAGTCCGTTGGGATGGTTTCATCCTGCACTTGGCAGTCGCAGGATGTTCTTCCACACTTTGTAAAACGTTTCGCTGAGCGTGTTTTAGTTCAGCTGCGCTCATCGATAGCGAGATCAAACTTAATTTCTCAGAAAGATCACCCAGGAAGATTTTTCATGTTTTGTTGGGAGTGTATTTTTATTTTTTAACGTCCTTTTGCTGATTTGCAGCACTCAGCTGTGTATCCTGGGAGAAGGATCCCTGGTTAATCAATCGTATCCAAAATTTGCAGCTATATCACGTGTCGAAATGCAAGCGATGCCTGATTTTTCATTCAGAGCCCTGAATTCTTGCTGTCCAATTTGTGTCCCGTCAGCGTGTCGGGGCTGTGCCGGCCGCGGCTGTGTTGCCAGTCGGTGTCCACAGAGGGACAGGCGATGTTGCTGAGGATAACAGGGAGCATTGCTCATGAAGAAGAGGTTCCTTCTTTCTCTTTTGGCGGCAGACGGGCTCGTAACCCTGCCGTTTTCTGCCCCGTCGATAGCATGGATCACTAAACAGCATCTCTTCCCTAAAAGCCCCTGATGCTAAGTAAAACAGATGACATTTAAGATCGGGTTTAAAAGCATGACTCCTTAAATTCCAGTTGTTTGGCGAGACAAACCCCGGAGCACTCAGACACTGAAGAGCGGGTGACGCCAGGCTGAGTGGCAGGGCAGGCGACCGGCCTCCCCGGCCCCGGCCAGAGGTGCCGTCGCGGGCAGGGAATGGAGACGGATGCCGGTGCTGTAACCTCCCGATCCATCACTGTCAGCCTCCGGAACAGCAAACCCAGACAAAGTCATCGTCTTCCTTTTTGGCAGAAAAATTCATTCCCTCGTCCCTGCAGGTTTGTCTGGCACCAGGGATAACTTTAGTTCTAGTTTTGAGAAGCAGTGTGTGAAGATTTCATTTTTAAGAAAAGCCAGTCTCAAGAGTGAACTGGTATATTCAGAAAATATGTTTCAGTTCCACCTGATGAAATTCAACAAGGACAAGGGCAGGGTCCTGCACCTGGGGAGGAACAACCCCAGGCACCAGGACAGGCTGGGGCGGACCTGCTGGAGAGCAACTCTGTGGAGAGGGACTGGGAGTGCTGGGGGACGACAGGGTGACCATGAGCCAGCAGCGTGCCCTGGGTGCCAAGAAGGCCAAGGGGATCCTGGGGTGCATCAAGAGGAGTGTGGCCAGCAGGTCGAGGGAGGTTCTTCTCCCCCTCTACTCTGCCCTGGGGAGGCCCCATCTGCAGTGCTGTGTCCAGTGCTGGGCTCCCCACTTCAAGGAAGATGAGGAGCTACTGGAGAGAGTCCAGCGCAGGGCTACGAGGATGAGGAGGGGACTGGAGCATCTCTCCTACGAGGAGAGGCTGAGGGAGCTGGGCTTGTTCAGCCTGGAGAAGAGAAGGCTGAGAGGGGACCTTCGAAATGCCTCTAAATATCTGCAGGGTGGGGGTCAGGAGGACGGGGCCAGACTCTTTCCAGTGGTGCCCAGTGACAGGACAAGGGGCAACGGGCACAAACTGAAGCCGAGGAAGCTCCAGCTGAAGATGAGGAAGAACTTCTTCCCTCTGAGGGTGCCGGAGCCCTGGCCCAGGCTGCCCAGGGAGGTTGTGGAGTCTCCTTCTCTGGAGATATTCCAGCCCCGCCTGGCCGCGGTGCTGTGCAGCCTGCTCTGGGTGACCCTGCTTGGGCAGGGGGTTGGGCTGGGTGACCCACAGAGGTCCCTGCCAACCCCGACCACTCTGTGATTCTGTGATTCTCAAGGGTTTTGTTTGGGTTTTTTGTCCTTTACCTGAAGGCGCAGGTGCGAATCTCAGCATCCATATTATACCAGTTGCATATTTGACTTCATGTCTCTGCCTCCAGACCCCCAAGCCTTACCTAGTTTAGCAGCTTTAGCATGCACTTATCATATTAAAATAGGATTTTATAGCTGTTTGGAGCACTTCCAGCGAGTTCTGTGCGGCAGGAACGGGACTTCAGAGTTTTGATCCCGGAATTTATTGGGCTTTTGATTAAGTCTCTTGTGAATGCCAAAGGTATAAGCTGGTGAAGAGAGTGGCGAGGCAAATTAATGACAGGACTTGGACATATATTAGGCATGGTTTGAAGGCAGTGCAGATAATTTTCTCTCCGTCAGAGTAGATATAATGCACATTAGAAGAACATGTGTTTATATGTACACTAGGTAACAACTGTAGAGGTTAAAAAAAAAGGAGACATGGGCTTGAAACAAGACACCCGTAGATAGGTTCTCGAGACTTATAGGTTCATAAAAATATTTCCTGATTTATAAATGAGCTGCAATCCCATCGGCGTGAAAAGGGTATGGCTGCGTGAACCATTGCGTCAGGCTGAGGTTTGGCACCAGGCACGCGCAAGCCCGGGTGGTGCTCTGGAGAAGCAGGAGGTCGTGATGGGACCCCTTCCCTGCACCATAAATACCCCCCTCCATGGAAATGTGCTTGTTTTGCATCTTCAAAGTGCAAAATATACAGTTTATTAATTTTACGACCTTCAAAAAGAAAGCTTTCAGAGGACTGGGAAGAAGTAGTAAATTAAATAAACATGAAGAGCCAGATCTTGGGTGTCTTGGTCATATGAATAGTCCTGTATACGTCAGCAGCATTTTTGGTGTGAAAGAGGCAGGAAAGAGCGGAGCTGTTGTAAAAATCCTGTTAGGTTGCTTGGGGTGAGAGAAACCTGGGACAAATGGGAGCTGTTTTCCTGTGGTGTTAGCCCCCCAACGTGACCGCGATGCTGGAGCCTGCGGCTGGACGAAGCCCTCGCGCAGACGCAAGGTGCCTACCCTGCCTGTCGAGGTTGGACATTGTCTTTTTTTCCCAGCAAAAAGCTGTTTTCACAGAATCACAGAATCCCAGCATGGTCGGGGTTGGCAGGGCCCTCTGTGGGTCACCCAGCCCAACCCCCTGCCCAAGCAGGGTCACCCACAGCAGGCTGCACAGCACCGCGTCCAGGCGGGGCTGGAATATCTCCAGAGAAGGAGACTCCACAGCCTCCCTGGGCAGCCTGGGCCAGGGCTCCGTCACCCTCACAGGGAAGAAGTTCTTCCTCATCTTCAGCTGGAGCTTTCTCTGCTTCAGTTTGTGCCCGTTGCCCCTTGTCCTGTCACTGGGCACCACTGGAAAGAGTCTGGCCTCATCCTCCTGACCCCCACCCTGCAGATATTTAGAGGCATTTCGAAGGTCCCCTCTCAGCCTTCTCTTCTCCAGGCTGGACAAGCCCAGCTCCCTCAGCCTCTCCTCGTAGGAGAGATGCTCCAGTCCCCTCCTCATCCTCGTAGCCCTTCGCTGGACTCTCTCCAGTAGCTTCTCATCTTTCTTGAACTGGGGAGCCCAGAACTGGACACAGGACTCCAGATGGGGCCTCCCCAGGGCAGGGCAGAGCAGAGGGGCAGGAGAACCTCCCTCGCCCTGCTGCCCACACTCCTCTTGATGCACCCCAGGATCCCATTGGCCTTCTTGGCACCCAGGGCACGCTGCTGGCTCAGGGTCACCCTGTCATCCCCCAGCACTCCCAGTCCCTCTCCACAGAGTTGCTCTCCAGCAGGTCCACCCCAGCCTGTACTGGTGCCTGGGGTTGTTCCTCCCCAGGTGCAGGACCCTGCCCTTGTCCTTGTTGAACTTCATCACGTTCCTCTGCACCCAACTCTCCAGCCTGTCCAGGTGTCGCTGGATGGCAACACAGCCAAGAGGTGTATGGAAGGTTTGAAAGTCTTTTGGTGCAGGTTTACAGTGACGTGTGTGCGTGGATGGCACGGTTGACGTCCAGGGGAGGGCAAAAGTCATTTTTAAAGCGCCTGTCGTTGGCCAGGTATTAGTTGTACCTCTTGTTCTTATTGCTTGGTTTTGCATAGCTCTTTCTTTATGTGGTCAAGAGAGGTTCTCTCACCTCTTTATTTCAATCTGAAGTGTAAGGAGGCATAGAGGTTCAATGAATTGCCCAGAAAGGCACAGTAGGGCACATCTAATTATGTCTCAATTTAGGAGTGAGTTCTGGCTCCAGCCCAACGAGCCTGCTTGAGAAGAGGGAAAAAAAAAACCCAGCAACTCTGGAGACAACAAAAACACCCAACACAAATATTTCTGTGAACCTGTAAAAGGAGGAGGTGATGTTTTTTTGTCAGAGTAGGCATTTGCTTTTTAAAATGGGTTTGCTGTCTTCCAGAATACGTCCATGACCCAAGATTGAACAGTGTGTGCTGTGTGGTTTTTGTAATTACTGTGTGCCTTATAACCCAGTTCTCTACTGTTTTTTGGACCTCCTGGTGCTGGTATATATATATGTTTTTTTTTTTTTCCATATCTCCTGTACCTCAGAGGTAGTGGGAATCAAATGTAAAAACCCAGATCTGGAGATTACGACCGAAAAAGCAGAAAGAAAAGGGGCTGCTCTCGCTCCTACGAAAGTGTTTCCCAGCTACGTAACCGATTCCAGCAGTTGGTCAAGGCGGATTGTTTTTACAATACTTAGATCATAAAATAAGCAATTCCGTAATCTCTAAAGTCTTTTAACTGCTGCTTTATGAGAAATTAAAAGCGCCGTAAAAATTATATTTAAAATTTCATTAAACTCCCAATTTTTGTTCAGCCTGCTCCTGGGGGCAGTCAATAGGAAACGCAGATGTCTCGGCCAGTTTGGGGAATCTCCAGCCCAACGCCGGAGCGTGCCAAAATGTGCCGCTACGGGTCCCGGCGCAGCCGTTCGCCGCCTCCTTGGCCGCGTTACCTGGCTCCGAGGACTTTCTCACGTGGAAATCCCATTATTTGTGTAAGACGCCGGGGTCTGCCCACCACGCCGAGTCCTCTCCCTCGAGCGCGGGCCGTTTGCACCGTGCAAGCCCTGCCCGATGTCCTTCCCACCTGCAGCCCAGCGGGGATCAGCGTGCAGGGTGCTAGCGGTGAGCACGGTGGTTTTGAGGCCAAACTCCCCGATTTTAGGTTATTGCACTGTGTGCTTGCTGGTATCCATCCTGCCACAATGCACCAGCGAAAGCTCATATTCTGGGGGAGAAAAGGGGACGTTGCGACGAGCAGAGGGAAAGGCTTGAGCAGGTCACGTCAGAAGAGGACTCTCCATGCCACTGGTGCTCTTCTCTTGATGCACCTCGAATCCTGTGTTCAGTTTTGGGCCCCTCACTCCAAGAAGGACATTGAGATGCTGGAGCGTGACCAAAGAGGAGCAACGAGGTGGTGAAGGGTCTGGAGAACAAGTCTGATGAGGAGCGGCTGAGGGAGCTGGGGCTGTTCAGTCTGGAGAAGAGGAGGCTGAGGGGAGACCTTCTCGCTCTCTACAACTACCTGACAGGAGGGTGTAGTGAGGTGGGGTTGGTCTCATCTTCCAGGTAACCAGCAAGAGGACAAGAGTCAATGGCCTCAAGTTGTGTCAGGGGAGGTTCAGATTGGATATTAGGAAAAATATCTTTCCTGAAAGAGTGGTCAGGCATTGGACCAGGCTGCCCAGGGTGGTGGTGGAGTCCCCATCCCTGGAGGTGTTAAAAGGTGTATAGATGTGGCATTTAAGAACTTGCTTTACTGGTGGACTTGGTGGTGTTAGGTTAACAGTTAGACTTGATGACCTTAAGGGTCCTTTCCAACCTAAAAGATTCCATGATTCTTCAGATCCTGCAATACGTGATAGCTCTTTATTACATGAGTGGCTGACAATCTCAGTCAGGTGCCTCTCCGTGCCACCCAGATGCGTGCTTAAAAAGATAAGACACAGGTTTAAAAGAAATTAGAGCCGCAGATCCTCCCGAGGCACAGGGCTCATACGTAGGGTTGAGTTGCTGCAGCTGGTGGTGTATCTGTGCTGGCTGAGCTGGTGGTAACCACATGTGTGAGCTCCTCACCCATGGAGGCAACAACTTTTATTAGCCCATGACGAAGGTCAGAGCTACATTGTGTGCATCCTGGGTTGTGATGGTGTGAAAGGACCATGGCTGTGGTTCAGATGGTTGGTCGGGACTCCTTACACTGCCATATTGGGCTTGTAGGAGTTTGCAGGCTGGAGCGACGGCAGTCGATGATGGTAGGTGGGTGGCAGATGAAGCTGATGAAAGAGCAGGGAAGAGGCACGCCAGGTCGTGGGTGAGTTTGCCACCTGCCTTGCAGTGCCTGAAGGCCGTGTCCTCCAAGCCAGGGGTTTCCAACCTTTGTTTTGGAGCCAAGTCTCGCTCAGAAAATTGGCCGTTTTCCCCCCGTGCTGGCTCCGGTGTCTGCCCTGTCCTGCAGCACTCATCACACAGATGCTCCTTCGCCACGGGCTGGGACTGCTCTTCCTCTGCCTCCCACGGCTGGGACATCCACGACGAAGCCTCGTGGAGATGGAGTCTCCTTCTCTGGAGATATTCAAGACCTGCCTGGACAAGGTCCTGTGCAGCCTGCTGTAGGTGACCCTGCTTCGGCAGGAGGTTGGACTAGATGACCCACAGAGGTCCCTTCCAACCCCTACCATTCTGTGATTCTGTGATTCTGTGATCTGCTCTGGGGATGCTCTGCTCCGTGGGAGGCTGCTTTCCTCCACCGCAGCATGGTCAGATTCTCCTGCTGTTTCAGCATCCCTGGTTTCCCTCCTGGTGACTTTTCTTCCCTAAATTTCAGCTCGTCGTAGCGCTCGATAATGCTTCGTTGCGCACGTCAGGAACAAACACGGCTCCCTCCCTTGCGTTCCCTCTGCAGGGCTGGCCCGGGGTCGTGGGTTGGCACCGCATCCCGGAACATCGCAACCTGGAGCGGGGCCAAGCGGCAAGAAAAACAGGAATTCTGGCAAAAGGGTGCTGAGCTTCCAGCGTGCGTGGGTGTATTTAGTGTATGGGTGCACGACTGCACCAGGTTATGGGTTTTGGCAGCTTAGAAAGCTGCTGCCTGTTGAATCCAGTGCCCTTAGTGTCCTAGACTGTCCCAGATACACGGTTGCAAGAGCTGCCCACACGGATGGCTCGAGGAGCTACTGGAGAGAGTGCAGCGGAGGGCTACGAGGATGAGGAGGGGACTGGAGCATCTCCCCTTCGAGGAGAGGCTGAGGGAGCTGGGCTTGTTCATCCTGGAGAAGAGAAGACCTTATAAATGCCTATAAATATCTGCAGGGTAGGGCCAGACTCTTTCCAGTGGTGCCCAGCGACAGGACAAGGGGCAACGGGCACAAAGTGAAGCAGAGGAAGTTCCAGCTGAACCCAAGGAAGAACTTCTTCCCTCTGAGGGTGCCGGAGCCCTGGCCCAGGCTGCCCAGGGAGGCTGTGGAGTCTCCTTCTCTGGAGATATTCCAGCCCCCCCTGGCCACGGTGCTGTGCAGCCTGCTCTGGGTGACCCTGCTTGGGCAGGGGGTTGGGCTGGGTGACCCCCAGAGGTCCCTTCCAACCCCTGCCATGCTGGGTTTCAGTGAAAGAACACCTTTTGATTGTGGAGCAAGCCCGTGCTAGCACGTCTTTCAGGTCATCCCCAGGAACCTGCAGACCCTCTGTGTGCCCGGTGCCGTACCCAGGCCTCGCTGTTGCTCGTCATGCCGGTGACCTGCGCCGTTCCCTGGAGGACGAGAGGAGAGGATCGCTTCCCTCCCAACCTCTTTACCTGTCAAAGCTCAGCCCTCATTGCGAAGCAAAACTTTGCATTTTCCTGCTGTTAAGATGGAGTGGGGTGATTTGTTCTGACAGCAGAGCTGTCTTCCGAGCGCTGCCGTACGTGCTTCCTGAAACGGGAAGGGTAAATTATTGGTGCACCGAGTGACAGAGGGCATGGAAACGGGAGCCTCTGGTCCACGGCTCTGCCGCTTTCCTGCACTTAGATTTATCCTCTCGTATTTCTCTCTGGATTTGTTGCCCTGGGCATATTATTAATTTATTTATTGCTGCCTTCGTTTCCCTCAGCTGACCTTTCGTAGAGGTTGCAACGTACTCGCAGTGGCAAAGAGAGCGATGCCCGGTGAATTAGTGCGTATAAATATGCATGGAGGAGAAACGCATGACTCCCCATCAATGAGCCATCAAAAAACATGTCCTTTTTGGTTACAAGTTGGTGGGAAGTGTTTGGACAATGCTCCCTACTTTAGCATGGTGCTGAAGTAGTCTTTGCAAGCCTGGCTGGAGCAGATCCGGAGAGTTTGCATGGCGTCTAGAGAGGAATGAACGTCTCTCCAGGCATTTCACTTTGCCCCTGAACTGAGACCTCCTGCCTGCTTCTGCCATCTCTAGCCGTCTTCTGATTTCTGCCTTAGAGTCTCCCTTCATCCGTCCTATAATCCATCACGTGGTCTCCTTCAGCGTGTTAGCTTAGTGTTGCTGTCTATGCCCTCTTTCTCTTCTGTCTCCTGTGTAAACCTGTTGCTAATGCTATGGTGTCATCTCAGCCTCTCCTGTCCTTTTCCCTCCAATTTCTGCTGTCTGCTGCAACAGTTGGATATCCGCCATCTCCAACACCTTCCCATGTTCTCCTTTGTTACCAGGATACCCACTGGTATTTATTTACCCATCCTTACAGTCCTTTGCAGCTCTAGGAAGAGAAGACCCCTCTGTCCACACCTAATTTTGTTTAAGCAGTTCTAGGAGTGCACAGTTCCTTAGCTCTGCACCCACCTTCCCTTCCCCACTCGTCATGGACACACAGTGTTGATGCTCGTCAACCTTTGCAGCTCGAATGAGCTGATGGTGAGATGCGTACGTTCCACTTTTCCTAGTATTAGTATTTTAATGGAGCTGAGAACTTCACATCTGCTAAGTGACATCCATTATACATCTTCGGTTATGAGTCTGGGGACCTGTATAGATCTGTAACTTGATTCTGTAGACCTGTCCTACGGATTGGCAGGGACCAGATTTTTTGGCATGCATCTCATACAGTTTCTTCTGAAGAGCTTCCTTTCCTTCTACTTGAAAACATGAAGTAGTCCAGCAGTGAGGAGTTCCTCTCTGGGACTGTGGATGCTCCTCAGCCCTGCCAGTGGACCATCACGGCCCCTGGAACCACTCGTTTCTTCGCACGAACAGGACTCCAAGCTCATCTTTGTTCCATCAGAGGAACAAATGACGGAGAGGAGTAGAAATTTTTATTTGATCTGACCCAGTTCAGTGTATTTTGGGTAATTCCTCCCTCTCCCCGCAGCTCTCTGGAATTCCCCAGATGGGGATGAGCTTTGATAATTCGGCCTTTAATGGGGAACAGCTTCAAAGCAGGGCTGTGTGGGAATGGTGTGGGTGAAATATAAGCTCAATATGGAAACTGGGATCTTCTCTCTGTTCCTCTTGTCTCAGTTCCTACCATTCAGTTCTCGCCTTTTTTCTCCTGTGAGCTTCTCCAGAGTCCACGCAGAGATTTGTTCTTCAGCTTGGGTGTCCTCAGGGTGTCATTTTGTGCCTCTGGGTAAGGGACGAGAGGTCTTGGCACTTGGCTTTTCTAAGATAGTCTTCCAAGGGTTTGTCTAAGGAAGGTGACTTGGAGACCTCCATTCTTCATCGAGGAATGCTGAGATGATTGTTTCCCCAAACACAAAGTCTTGTTCATGGCTGATGCAACCGCAAGTGGGTTGTCCAGGTTCCCCTCAGCAGGAGCCGCTGTAACCTCGATCCCGCAGGTCTGCCATCATGGATTCTGGTGGTGTCGTGTAATTTAGAGAAAAATTTACCCTCAAAATGATCTGTTTGAGGAATGAAGTTGCCAGCTGTGTTTGAGCCGCACGATACGTGTAAGACTCCGTCCCTCTGTGCGTCGCTGTGGACAGTGTACCAAAAGAGATTCGCCCGTTCTGTATAATTAATTTACAGTGGATGTCTCTTTTCTGGTGTGCGTTTGAACTCTTTATTCTTTGTTCATTGTAAAGGGCTTAACGGTTCCTGTTCCTTGATTCTTTCATCGGTGAAATGTTTTGGAAGCGGGGTTAGAGTCCCCCTGTGACCTGCCCTGGGTGGCCCAGGCCTGTAGACCTTGCACAGACGTTACTTTTTTGGCCTGAACACAAGCCCCTCAACCCTTTAGCCTGGCTAAATGCTTCGTACAAACAGCCGCATACTGATCTGCTCTATTCTCTCGTGATTTTCTGCTCGAGGGGCTGTACTGAAGGCGGCTTGCTCTGTTTGCCGCTCGCCGTGGTGGTGGAGACCGTACAATGAAGGAATCCGACAGTACCGAGGCCAGCACTGTGCTTGGTCGCGCCGAGAAAATTATCCTGAAATCTGGTTGAAGAGATTAAAAACCAAGAAGAACTGGCTGTGTCTTTCCTCTAAAGCTCTGTTCTCATCTTTGTTTCTTTATTTTTCTTGAAGACTTTGCTCATTCCTCCTTCAAAAGAAGTTTGTGGCATTGGTATGTAAAATGTGACCTACGGTTACAGAAGGTGCGGCTATTTTTATAACAGCCGTGGGGTGAAGCGTTGCATTCATTCCTCTTCGGGCTCCTTGCAGCCAAGAGCTGGAGCAGCTTTCTTCTGGCCTCTGAGCCGTATTCTTGCTCTCATTTCTTCCGTAATATAAATAAGATCTCATACGCCGTTTCACTTCTTGGACATCAAGTGCGTGATTAGTGCGGTGGAGACTCCAGTCCCTACTTTTGGTGGGAGTTACTGCTCAAGCACACGTTGGGTTGATGCGTGACCGTCATCGTCATGCGCGGCGTTGAAGGGCAGCGTCGCTCCGTAGCTCTCCCAGCTTTGCTCCCCTACGGTTCCTTAGCAAGGGCCGGCTACAGGTGAGCTGCTAACGAGCAGCCGTGTCTTGGGATGAAATCTGTCTCGGTTTGCTCATGAGCAGATGACAGTAGTGATAAATTCACGAGTCTTGTGAAAAAAAAACTCAAGACCCAGCCACAGGCATTTTCTCATGAGGATTTGAAATTCCTGCTTTTGGGAAGATCTTAAATTTCACAACTCTGTGTGTGCTTCTAAATCGATTCCTAGCAGCTGCGAAGCCCTTAAATCCAAAATAGAAATTTTCTTTCATTGCAGTCCTTTCAGGCTTCCCATTTTCCAGTGTTTCTTCAAATATAATTGGTAACATGATGTGACCCCATCCTTAGAGCGTAGGACGTAGCGGTTCAGCCAGTTTGTTGGGTACCTCAACCCAGGGACGTCTGTGACACCGAGCTGCCCAAGGGCAG
Organism: Opisthocomus hoazin; assembly: GCF_030867145.1. Lineage (NCBI taxonomy): Eukaryota > Metazoa > Chordata > Aves > Opisthocomiformes > Opisthocomidae > Opisthocomus > Opisthocomus hoazin. The sequence continues at coordinate 1,722,380 of NC_134418.1, read as the reverse complement.
TTTCGTCTCTCGAGAGGATGCTCAAATGCTGCTTCTCATGTCTCAAAGTTTTTAGCTTCTCAGGTACGTGCTTTTCCAGAGTGGGGGTGTTTTAGGATTGATGTGGCTTTGGGGATAATTTTTCCAGATGAGACAGTGGGGTGTACAGCGAATGTGTAAAGATGATTTATGCCTTGCAGATCAGAGTCGGAAAGCTTGCGTTAGTCCTCCCTTGCGTGCTGGCATGGGCAAGCTACAGTCAAATTTTATAGCAAACGTACATTAAGATGACTTTACAGTTAGAGTTAATTAGAAAAAGTTTTTGAGAGTTGAATGTAAACTCAGTTTGGACTAAAAGAGGGCAGATTTAGATGAGATATTAGGAAGAAATTCTTCCCCATGAGGGTGGTGAAACCCTGGCCCAGGCTGCCCAGAGAAGCTGTGGCTGCCCCCTCCCTGGCAGGGTTCAAGGCCAGGTTGGATGGAGCTCTGAGCAACCTGGTCTGGTGGAAGATGTCCCTGCTCATGGCAGGGGGTAGGAACCAGATGATCTTCAAGGTCCCTTCCAACCCTTACCATTCTGTGATTCTATGAGTCTGTTTGCAACCTAAAGATTGCAGCATTGGTCAGTGAAACTGGCTGGAAGCTGAGCAGCTCCCATCTTTCTTTGGTCCTGTCCTGCACAAAAGAGGCCAACGGCCCATAGGCACAACCATGGATGGTTTCTCCTGGCTTCATTTCATGCTTTTCCTATCCAAAATCTAAATGTGAACAGTCACATACATACTTTCTCTCTTTATTTTTTATTAGTCGTTTCTAGTAGTAGCGTTGGATATAAGTAATGGGTTTACCACTGTGTTCGTTATTGTCCTGCAGCAGTTGTCACTTGAGTGATCACTGCAAGGATGAGTGATGGTTTCAATCTTAGAGTTCTTCTGGCATCTGAAAATATTAAAAAGCAAAGCTGTGGATGCCTGAAACTGGCCGCTGCGCCCCTGGAGGTACCTGTGTCAGTGCTGAAGGATGTTCTCCATCCCAAGGTTGTAATGGAATATGGAGCTAAAAAGCTGACAAATAACCCCTCTCTGGTTTCCAGAAACAAGGCGGTTGAGGAGCAGGGCTGAATCTCAATGTCTAATTCATCAGTCTCATCTCGTTAGAGCCATGGGGACTGCTCAGTTGACCAGGCTGCTATAGGAAGTCCTTAAAAATAGAACTGTGATGATTTGTTTTCCTTCTTTTGTGGCATTCACTCGAAAATGAGAGAACTTTTGGAAGGAGAAGCATTCAAGGAGAAGGCCATATGTCAAGAAATGACTCTGCTTGGCGTTTAAGGACAGGACAGGCTTTGTCCTTTAGTACCTCGGTGCAGTCGTGGAGACAGAAGGCAAAATCCTTCTTCCTTATTGCCGAGCCGTCCTTAGTCCTCAGCTTTGTGAAGCTGCAGGAGCTGTTTTGAAGGTTCTTCTATGGTAAAAACCAGAACAGTTGGGCGATAATGGGCCATACATAACTTAAAAATCTGAAGGTTGGTGTATAATTTCTGTCTCTTCTTCCATTCTGCCATCACACTCAGTTGTGTCTCAAGAAAACATTTCATTCCAGCGTGCAGCATCTTCAGCGTCTGCAGGAGCAACAAAATTCAGCTGAAGGCAGAGGCTCCTTCTTGAGTCTCTTGTGATGTTGAGTTGTGGCTTCACAAATTAGGTCCCTTTGGTGATGAAAGTTGCATGGAGAGCAGAGATAAAGCTGTAATTAAAGAGGGTAAAAATTAAGTGAGGGTGGGTAAAATCAAGCTCAGGCATGTCTTTGAAAGACACGTGAATAGGTGCAGTCGTCGGCTTCATGATCGCTACCGAGTAAAAGCTGTTAAATGGCATGGAAGAGCTAAGGTCCTCTAACGTGGATTCATTCAAGTCCCCCTCAGTGGTGTTAGACTTGGTTTAAATAATGGGTTAGAAGAAAAATAAATGACTTAAGTATGAAATTTTGGCCAGATTACACTGGAAGGTGGTAAGTATGGCCTTGGAAATATTCTCTTTGCTTTAGAAGCCAACGTTATTCAGCTGTCAGATGTCTTCATCCAACATCAATAAATATGCGACATAATGGCCGCGATTCTTCCCATTTGGGGTGACTGTACGCTGGCAATAGCGCGCCATACCAGATAATGCAAATAATCTGCTGCCGAATAATTAATGATGCGGCTGGGCATATTTTTTTGATGAATGCTTATGGAGCCTGGTGACAGGCGTGAAATTAGAAAATTCCTTCAGCGCCCTAAAATATAAATAGCTTTCGGAACTGAAAGGAGTTTCACAGCTGAAGATTTTATTGTGTTGGGAGGAAAAACTTTTCCACCCCCCATCCCCCCCTTTCTTCTCGGCGAGTTGTTTGTCCATTCACAAAACAAATACTCTGAAGCCCAGTACGGCTCATGGGAATAAATTTCAGGTCGAATTAGTACAGTTTCCTTGCTGTCAGGACGGTGGAATTAATGGTGTTTTGATGACACGAATTTTGAAGGGCGAACAAAGACGCTGAAGGGAGGGAGACATGACTCCTTAGAAGCGCGGTCCTCCTCTCCCCCAGCCTCTCTTGTCTTCCCTGTCATCCGTCTGCCAATCTCCCTGTCCATGGTTAGTTAAAGGCGCTTTTTATCCTCTTTTCTTTCCCACAGAGTTTGCCAGATCCGGCCCAGTGCCTGGGTTCCAAGGGGACACGCTGCAGTTGGCCTTCATCGACTTGAGACAAGTAAGTCTTTGTGTTTTTGTTTTTTGTTTTTCTTTTAAGATGTGTGACTGAAGACCATCAGGTCTTAAGGAAAGGGAGAGGAGGGGAAACGGCGTCGGTAATTTACGCCAGAGACCTATATTTCCCCCCTCCTCCTCCTTCCTGCGCCTCGAGGCCACCTCCTTATTGAGCGCTCCAGGGTCCTGGAGATGATGGAGGTGAAAAGGGCTGGTGGTAAGGGGGCGAGAAAGAAAGCCATGCCTGACCCTGGCCGATGGGGTCCATTGTGCTCCCGTTGGCTTCTGCAGACGCGGCAAAAAGATAACTCGGCGGCTCTCCCGGCTGACGCCAAGCAGGTGGTGCTAACAGAGAGAGCAGTGATGCAGAGACCGCCCGCCTCGAGGACTTTTGTTCGCAGATAATGCCCGCAGAGGCGTTCTGCGAGGGCGGAGGAATTTGCATTCGGGCTTGTGTGGGGAGGGTATGAGTGTGTGTGCGCCCGTTTGTGTCCGTCTTTGGCTCGGCTCCCTCCCCTTCCCCGGTCCCCTCTTCCGCAGACGGTCCCCAGCCATGAATGACAAAGTGGCTGTTGGGGAAGATGATTGGGGAAGGCTCCACCCATTGGTGTCCACCTCTCGAGGGGGCCCCATTAGAGCCAAGTTGACCATAGCAGGTACTGAGGCATTTGTGGGGCTTGGCAAGCCAGTTTAGGGAAAAGGGCCATTCTAGCGAGTCATTTGTTTGGGGTAGAAATGGGCATTATTGATATACTAGGCTGGGGGGAAAAAGTGAGGTGGTCCTGTCATCTCTTGGCACTGAAGATGGATGGGTTGGATAGAAAGTCTGAATGAAGTAAGACTCAATGACTGATGCTTCTCTCCTATTAAAACAATCTTTTTTTGTCTGTTAAACCCCCCTGGCTTTGTCCCTCCTGCCATCATGATGCAGTGCCTCTTGTTTTCAGGGTTGACATAGTTTGCATTCTGAAAACTTTTGGGTGCCGAGGGTATTTCTTAAATCTGCATAATCCCTTGTATCGATGATCTCCTTACCACTGGGACTCTGATTCATGCCGGAGCCGCTTTTAACCCGTAAGGGTTTGAGAACTTCTCTGAATCCAGTTGACGTGCAGGGAGCAATCTGTCATCCCATGACACTGCTGCAGACCAGCAAGAAGTGTAATAACGTTGAGGTGCCGCGCGTTCGCTTTTCGGACTTGGGCCTGACAGCAACTGCCAAATTTGTTTGCAAAATGGTCAAAATAGCGACATGGGAAAGGTGTGTGTTATCACAGCTACGCGTTGACACTTTCATCTTCATTAGCTTCTTGGCACTTTATTGACTGCGGTACACAACGCCCTTGCAGCCTCCTGGGTATAAGGAAATGTGGAGGCTTTGGTCCTTTTCCAAGCACGAAGACTTGAACGCGGGGATTTTTGAAGAGGAAAGCTGTGGCTGTTTGAAGGGTGAAATGCCTTAAAAACGCTCGGTGAGGTTCAGCTGGGCTGAGCCAGTGAAATGTTTGTATGGTTCCTAAGTGCAAAACGCAGCCAAACGAATTCAGGTCGGGCGAGGAGAAAGCTACACAGTAGCCCTCTGCGATTCTTCCTCCTCTGTCAAATGGTCTTCTGTATACGTAACATTTTCTTCTTTGTTTTGGAAGGTAGTCCTGACTTCTTTTCTTGCATTTAGAAATAACAGCTTTTCTGAATGTTGCGAGGAGAAAGGAGAGATCACAGAATCACAGAATCATAGAATGTTAGGGGTTGGAGATGCTCTGGGCTGTTGAGTTTCAGGTGAGGACAAGCAGTCCTAGATCTTCTGGATAACAGGGATGCTTGTTGATGCCAAGTATTGTAGAGATAATGGACAAAGTCTCATTGAATCATAGAATCATAGGCTGCAAAAGACCTCTAAGATCATGGAGTCCAACCATCCACCCAACATCACCACACCTACTAAACCATGTCCTGAAGTGCCTTATCTACACGTTTTTTGAACCTTCAGGGATGGGGACTCCACCACTGCCCTGGGCAGCCTGTGCCAATGCCTGACCACTCTTTCAGCAAAGACATTTTTCCTAATACCCAATCTAAACCTCCCCTGACGCAACTTGAGGCCATGATGAACTTGAGGTTCTTGTTGGACAGCAGCTCCAGCACAGGGCCTGGGAGCGGGGGAGAGCTGGTAGGGCAGATGGATGAAGATACAGCAAGGAGAGGTCTTCAATTTGTTCTTCAACTTGTTTTTAATTTGTTCTCTTTGGACATTGCATTCTTTCACTTAAGACGCTAAATGTTAACACAATATTGACTTAAAGCTATGAATGGGGAAAAGGTCCCACCAGAAAGTGTTTGTGTTTCTGGCTGTTTTCCTTTGCCCGGGAAGGAACTCCGGCATAGCTGGTAAAAGAGGCTTTCCAACCTGAAATCCAGACAAGCTGCTCAAAATGTTACAAGTAATTTCAGGTTTATATCTCGGGTAGGTTTATACTTACCGTGGAGCTGTCCTGTCAATTGGTGTGGCTTTGGATGAGCAGGCAGAAGCGGTCTGGCTTGGTTATGTAGGGAGGAAAAATGCCTGGGCAAAAAATGCACCGAGTAAGTAGTGAATTTAAAGAGATTTCCCCCTCCCTTCCCAATGTATTTCAGTATTAGCTGTTACAGAGCAATTGTAGAGGAGAAAAATTTTTAAAGTAATGTGGGATGATTGAAGTTTAACGGAATGGCCAAAATTAATTCTTAGTACAATAAATTATAAAATGATAGAAAAATGTAGTGACTGGGTTTCTGTCTTGATTATTGATCCCTGTAATGGAAAATAAGCTCTATAAGAAAGTCATTGTCCAGGAGCATCAGAGATCCTCCTTGCTCAGCGCAGCAGACTCCAGTGTAAGATCCCTCTGCTCATCGAAAGCCCAATTTTCCCCTTGTGCTCGAGGAAACTGGGAGCAATTTCATCACTGTACGGTAAAGAGGAAAAGAGTCAACCCCACAAAATCAAAATCTCTATTCTGAGCAGACAGTAATTTAAAAAGTGACTTTCCTTCCCATCCTGAGACAGTTCTAAATCCATAAATACCTTTAATGAAGTGATAACTATGTCACATCTCAAATCCTTCTGTAAGAGCCCTTTTACAGCCAGGCTCTGACAGCAAGACTCCAATATTTAAGGCTTTGCAAGGAAGCAAGAGTTGCTTTTTCCCCTTAATCTTTGCTCTTATGCACTCAGTGCTAGATGTTAGAAATCTGAAATAAATTGAGTTCCATAAATAACCTTGCTAAAATATGAAAGGCGCCTGAAGAGTTTAGTCTTCTGCAGCGTCCTTCCAGAAGGGATTTAGGCACTTCTGTCCAAATACCACTGAATGTCCAAATACCCCTGAATGTCCAAATACCCCTGAAGATCTCCAGGAGCCTTCACATCGTCCCCAAGCCTGCACACGCAAGAAGTTCACTCTTCTCTCCGCAGCTTCTGGCCAGCTGGAAATGTTTTAGCTTTTCATTTTCATGGGGTTATTAGAAGAAGGTTGCCTGAAGAGGAAGGTTTGATGTTTGTCTGCGAAGTCGCTGCAATCCACAGCCATGCTGATCTCTCCTAGAAGCCAGATCGACGCTCGTGGCCGCCCGCCAAGGAAAATCTGTCTCCAGCACTCGAAGAATTTCGCTCTGGGCTCTAACAAGGGATGGATTAGAGCTCCTTACTCTAGGCCTCTCTGTCTGTCCAGTGAATTATAAATCCTGTGTGTTGAATTTCCTCCACGAGTGCAAACTTCAGCGTCAAGGGAGGTTTAGAGAAAGGCAGGCTGGAGCCCGTCGTGTTGGAGGCATGCGGAGGTGCAAGGGATGAGGACAGGGAGGTTCCACTCTTCTGCACCATCATTTTTCTCTTTTACTTTATGGTTGCAACCTGACAAAGGTTATGAATTTGAGCATCAGCCCTTCAGACCCCATCCGTGAAGTTACGACAGGCGGGCGCTACCGTTGGGTGTGGAACAGCTCTCCTGCTTACCGCTTGTAGCAAACATTTTGTGCATCCTTTTACTCTGCTCGGAAGCCAGTTGTGGTTTGTGTGGGTTTGTGCTGAATGCCAGCCAGCTGAGCAATGAGAGGTCTCCCTCTGATGCATTAATTTTTCCCGATTCCCTCTGATAGAGATGCTTAATAAGAGAGCGTTCCCCTCAGGAACATGATTCCTTTCCGTCCCCGCTCTGTGCCCTGCTCTTCCCTTCATGCAGGTTTTCGATCTCTTCTGCATTGTTTGCATAGTTACTGGAGTTTGTTTTTTTAATTTAGAAGACGTGAAATACAAAGTTAGGCAGGAGCTTTTAGCCTTAACACATGTGCAGTTGTTCTGTCTTTGTGTCTCTCTCAATTTCCCCCAATGACTTCTGAACCTTCGGGCCTGTTTTTGGCCATTTTTGGTTGGTGGGCTTCAAAGGTAGACCAGCCCTACGGATTGTTTTGAAAATATGAGCCGAGATAGAGGAGAAAAGCTGCAGTGTGAACCCATCCCTAAGACTAAGCCTTGAGAGAGATCCGTGGGGAAACCTGGATTTCTTGGTTCTGTGCTTGGTTTTAAGGAGCCGCCTGCTCTGTTGGAGGGAACAGAGAACTCTGAGGTTGCGTTGAGACAGCCAGTAGTGCCTGACCAATCTGATAGCTTTCTATGATGACATGACTGGCTGGGTAGACGAAGAGAGAGCCGTGGATGTTGTCTACCTCGACTTCAGCAAGGCTTTCGACACAGTCTCCCATGATATCCTCCTAGGGAAGCTCAGGAAGTGTGGGCTGGATGAGTGGTCGGTGCGGTGGATTGAGAACTGGCTGAATGGCAGAACTCAGAGGGTTGTCATCAGCGGCGCTGAGTCTAGTTGGAGGCTGGTAACTAGTGGTGTCCCCCCGGGGTCAGTACTGGGCCCAATCTTGTTTAACTTCTTCATCAATGACCTGGATGAAGAGTTAGAATGTACCCTCAGCAAGTTTGCTGATGACACCAAACTAGGAGGAGTGATGGATACACCGGAAGGCTGTGCTGCCATTCAGCGTGACCTGGATAGGCTGTAAATTTGGGCAGAGAGGAACCTGATGAGGTGCAACAAGGGCAAGGGCAGGGTCCTGCACCTGGGGAGGAACAACCCCATGCATCAGTACAGGCTTGGGGTGGACCTGCTGGAGAGCAGCTCTGCGGAGAGGGACCTGGGTGTCCTGGTGGACGACAGGTTAACCATGAGCCAGCAGTGTGCCCTGGGTGCCAAGAAAGCCAATGGGATCCTGGGGTGCATCAAGAGTGTGGCCAGCAGGACAAGGGAGGTTCTCCTTCCCCTTTACACTGCCCTGGTGAGGCCTCATCTGGAGTCCTGTGTCCAGTGCTGGGCTCCCCAGTTCAAGAAAGATGAGGAGCTACTGGAGAGAGTCCAGCGGAGGGCTACGAGGATGGTGAGGGGACTGGAGCATCTCTCCTACGAGGAGAGGCTGAGGGAGCTGGGCTTGTTCAGCCTGAAGAAGAGAAGGCTGAGAGGGGACCTAATAAATGCTTATAAATATCTGAAGGGTTGGTGTCAGGAGGAAGGGGCCAGACTCTTTGCAGTGGTGCCCAGCGACAGGACAAGGGGCAACAGGGACAAACTGAAGCAGAGGAAGCTCCAGCTGAACCCGAGGAAGAACTTCTTCCCTCTGAGGGTGCCGGAGCCCTGGCCCAGGCTGCCCAGGGAGGCTGTGGAGTCTCCTTCTCTGGAGATATTCCAGCCCCCCCTGGCCGCGGTGCTGTGCAGCCTGCTCTGGGTGACCCTGCTTGGGCAGGGGGTTGGGCTGGGTGACCCCCAGAGGTTCCTGCCAACCCCGACCATTCTGTGATTCGGTGATTCTGTGGTGTTCGTGGATGTCCAGCTTAGCTTCTTATCGAAACAGTGGATGATAAAAACGGGTTTTAAAACTCCATCTCACTTGGGTGTTGGCTGCTTTAAAGGCACTTGGAGGCTTGGACTTGTACAAGGTGAGCCTGTACTGAGTGAGACGTAGCCCTGTCTACAGCTACCATGAGATCCTGAGCTTCCATATCCAGCCCCAGGCATGGTGACCAAGGGGAATCCCGTGCAAATTTGGGCTGAAGGGCGAAGGCCCCATGGGTCTGTGCCTTGACGTGACACTGGAAGGCTCTGGCCGCCTCGCTACTCTGTTACCTGAGGCAGTTTGTGGTAGGAAGATGGAGATGGTCCCTCCAGGAGCTCTGGGGCAGCACCCAGGGCAGCATACAAGTCCGTTCCCACCAGGCGGGAAGCCCCAGGTTGTTTTCTTTAGCTTGTCTGCATATTTTGCAGTTAAATGTGGTTTCCCTGCCCTGCGAAGTCAAATTATCCGATGAGCAGCGTGAAAACAAGGCATTGGGTGAGCCTTGGAGCCAGTCCTGAGCCTGCTGAGAGAGGGACTGCTGGTGCCGTGAGTGTTCAGCGGCACGGAGAGAAGCTTGATGGTGTGAAACTGATTTGGCTGATTTTTCCCCACTTGTTTTGCTGGTAGATGCAACAGAAGTTGAAAATCGTATTAGCGGGAGGATCAATTAAGTTAACTGCCTCGTCGAGATGTCTCCACTTCGCGTGTACTCGCTTGCTTCTTCGGAGCCTGGGTTTCTGTTGTAGGAGAAGCTGCAGACAGAGTAGCTGCCGCGTTAATCATCGGGCGCAGTACGGCAGAGATGAAAAGGTGACTCACGGGTTGCAGCTCATCTCCTTCCATGCCAGTTGTTATTTTCCATCTCCAAATTGTTCTGTAGGCTGCCGTGCCCCTGGCCCTGCCTTGCCCGCCTTCGGCCTCACAGCTCGGCTGGTTCTCCCGAACGCCCGCTGCGCTGCTCCGGCCGAAGGCTGCGGCGTGGGGGACCTGTACACTGGTTTTTCTGAGAAGCACCCTTGTACGTTTTGGTTTCTTATCATCTTTAGTGTTTAATGCCCTTTGCAAGGGGACATCTACCATGGGAAGACAACATTTGCATTTTACATCTCACTTAACTTCTCTCTTCTCCTTTGAACAGCATCTGTTTACTGGTGTGTGAGAGGCCTCATCTGGAGTCCTGTGTCCAGTTCTGGGCTCCCCAGTTCAAGAAAGATGAGGAGCTACTGGAGAGAGTCCAGCGAAGGGCTACGAGGATGAGGAGGGGCCTGGAGCATCTCTGCTACGAGGAGAGGCTGAGGGAGCTGGGCTTGTTCAGCCTGGAGAAGAGAAGGCTGCGAGGGGACCTAATATATACTTACAAATATCTGAAGGGTGGGTGTCAGGAGGATGGGGCCAAGCTCTTTTCAGTGGTGCCCAGCAACAGGACAAGGGGCAATGGGCACAAACTGAAGCCTGGGAAGCTCCAGCTGAAGATGAGGAAGAACTTCTTCCCTCTGAGGGTGATGGAGCCCTGGCACAGGATGCCCAGGGAGGTTGTGGAGTCTCCTTCTCTGGAGATATTCCAGACCCACCTGGACAAGGTCCTCTACAGCCTACTGTAGGTGACCCTGCTTCGGCAGGAGGGTTGGGCTGGGTGACCCACAGAGGTCCCTTCCAACCCTGACCATTCTGTGTGTGATTCTGTGTGTGTGTGTTTACCCTGTATTCAATCCTTGCTTAATAGTGCTTGCTTGAATTATTTGACCGTTGCTGCGTGGCCTCTGCCACGTTCTCCTCCCCAGCTCAACCATCCAAAGCCCTTCACTGGCTCTTGAGAGCGGTCCTGTGTGCCCTGCCCCAGCTGCCTCCCAAGCGGTGTCGAGCGAAATGTGGAGTTCCATTAATCTTTCGTTGCCCGTGTCATCTGGTGGTTCGCTCAGGGAACAAGAGGTGTGAGACACGTGTTCCAGTCGCAGCCTTTTCTTAATTACCCGGCAACGATGTGTTTCAGCCAGTTTTATCATTACCCTTAAATATAGGTATTTATTGTTAAGATCATATCTCCAGGCTGTTAATTACTTCTGTTGCTCCTCTCTGAGTCCCTTCCACTGATTGGTATCTTTTGGATAATGCATCCACCATTATTAATCGCTTTCATTACAGTAGTGCCTGCAGGCCAACTAATAACTGCCCATTTTGCTGGGTCTTGTGCAAACACGAAGACGTGAAGAGCCCAAACAGATGATGGAGACCAGAAGAGGCAGGCCAAGTGCGTCTGGCTTACAGCTGACTGCATCACAGAATCACAGAATGGTGGGGGTTGGCAGGGACCTCTGTGGGTCACCCAGTCCAACCCCCTGCCCAAGCAGGGTCACCCAGAGCAGGCTGCACAGCACCGCGGCCAGGCGGGTCTGGAATATCTCCGGAGAAGGAGACTCCACAACCTCCCTGGGCAGCCTGGGCCAGGGCTCCGTCACCCTCAGAGGGAAGAAGTTCTTCCTCATCTTCAGCTGGAGCTTCCTCTGCTTCAGTTTGTGCCCGTTGCCCCTTGTCCTGTCGCTGGGCACCACTGGCAAGAGTCTGGCCCCGTCCTCCTGACCCCCCCCCTGCAGATATTTGGAGGATTTTCTAAGGTCCCTTCTCAGCCTTCTTCAGGCTGAACAAGCCCAGCTCCCTCAGCCTTTCCTCATAGGAGAGATGCTCCAGTCCCCTCCTCATCCTCGTAGCCCTCCGCTGGACTCTCTCCAGTAGCTCCTCCTCTTTCGTGAACTGCGGAGCCTAGAACTGGACACAGGACTCCAGATGGGGCCTCCCCAGGGCAGAGCAGAGGGGGAGGAGAACCTCCCTCGACCTGCTGCCCACACTCCTCCTAACGCTCCCCAGGATGCCATTGGCCTTCTTGGCACCCAGGGCACGCTGCTGGCTCATGGTCACCCTGTCGTCCCCCAGCACTCCCAGTCCCTCTCCGCAGAGCTGCTCTCCAGCAGGTCCACCCCAGCCTGTACTGGTGCCTGGGGTTGTTCCTGCCCAGGTGCAGGACCCTGCCCTTGCCTTTGTTGAACCTCATCAGGTTCCTCTGTGTCCAACTCTCCAGCCTGTCCAGGTCTCGCTGGGTGGCAGCACAGCCTGCCGGTGTATCCACCACTCCTCCCAGCTTTGTGTCATCAGCAAACTTGCTGAGGGTACACTCTAAGTCTTCATCCAGGTCATTGATGAAGGAGTTGAACAAGACTGGGCCCAGTACTGACCCCTGAGGGACACCACTAGTTACCAGCCTCCAGCTAGACTCAGCGCAGCTGAGGACAACCCTGTGGGCTCTGCCATTCCATTCTGCCATTGATTACTGCCAATTAAATGGTCTTTTGTTTCCTAACACCCGTGAATGTGATAGATGCTTGTTGAGGCATCCAGAAGCCAGTGCCCTGTCACCTTCCCAGAAGTGTAGATGATATCGCCTTTGTCATCTGTCACACCTCGCTACTTCCACAGCCCCAAACGGGTCTGGTTTTTCTACATGCCAGATTGCCTGGGGCAACCAGTTCCAGAGCTGTAGTCTGGTGTTAAGTTATGGTGGACTTCAGTGGTGTCTGGGCCACTGCAACGTCGTGCTGAGCTTCCTCTCGAAAGTTTCCTGCAAGGGGTAATACAACAATTTTGTTAACCAGAGAAAGACTTGTACCTTGGCTTTCTCTCTCGAGAAATGCCTGGATTTGTTTTCTATATCCGTGTTTGGAATGATGCTACCTTTGAAAATGTTTGCTGTAACCACATGGTGCAAAGTAACAGTTTGTGTAAAGTTATAGATTTATTAAGGCCCGTTTAAAACTGTGAATTTCACCTGCTTGTAATGTATGAGTTGTCTGCTCTTTGGAAGGTGGAGCTGGCCATACCCTTCAGTTCGGGGTAGAAACATGCTGTAGTGAGAACATGGTACCTGCTTCACCTGTGGACAAGGTGTGCCTGAGGCCCCCAACAGCTGGATTTCTCATGAGGACGTGTGAACTATTTCCACTCTACCCCTTGTGCTTCAAATGCCCTTTTGATTTCCGTTAGTCAAGGTATTTACGTGCCTCCATCCATCCCGTATCTCTGTAGGAAACTTGGAAGAGGTGAAGAAATGGAAATAGAAGATAGAGGGAATGCCTTTAAAAAAGCCCAACCCAAAATTAACAAACAAAACCCTAATAAAGGGCCTTTTTGGCCTTACACCATGCTCTGAATACCACCTGATCCTTCTGCCTTGATGTTAGCACCATCCATTTGAACGCCTGTTGGTAACATCAGAGCAAGGTGCTTTCTCTTTTCTGGAAACCATTTGGACCTTGATTAAAAACTGTCTCAGAGCGGTGATGACACATCTAAGAAGTAGCACGAGATGCTTTGCAAGCTGTGTTGGAACCTCCTAAAGGCCACAGTGGACTCCAGTGCATGGACGTGATTTTCCAGGCATCCCACACCTCTGGTGATGTTCAGCCTACCCAGAGTACTCATCGGGAAAGGTGCTCCGTGGTGGGGACCCATCACAGATGACAGATAGAGGCATTTTTTCTTCTGCTCTGATGCATCATGATGCAAATGCCCATGGAGACGTGCTCAGACATGGATGGTCGGGCTGGCATAGCCCAGGGAGCCGTGCAGGAATCCCCGGGGCTGCAGCTAACCCAGCACACCAGGAAGGACGTTCCAGGGGCTTGGCCAAACCACAGTGTTTCTTGCTTGTTAGGCTCAGGGTACGTGCTTTTTGTTTTTTAGTGCCTGAAAAACCAACAATATTTGAACAGGGCACATGAAGTAGTTTGTTTATTTTTGAATCAGTGTTAACTGTCTGACTCACAAAGGGAAGGATGCTTCAAAGTTTGTGCTGAAAATCCAAGCTGCTCCTCGCTGTGCTCTGCAGAAAGGGGATGGGGAGAGGGAAAGACGCAAAGCCATGAGCTGAGAGCGGATTTAGAGCCTTAACTCTGAATTTCCTTGCTTTGGTGGGCTTAAGCTGGTCTTAGTGTCACTTTACACATAGCCTTTTGTAGTTCAATTATACTGAAATCACGCAGATCCCTGGTCCATTTGGCTGCTCTGACTCGGTTGAATCCATCACTCAATCCAGGAAGGATGTTTTGGCACGGGGAAGAATTAAAAGTGCCCGGATGCTCCCCGGAGCCTCCAAACAACAAAAAAAAATGAAGAGTGCAAACATATTCTGTTAGCACTTCTCTTACGCGGAGAGCGCTGCCTGGGTTTCTTTCGTTAGGGCATGGGAGTGGAAGTTGTGGAGCCTGTCGACACTCTGCAGGCTGGAACAATAAAAACAAACAAATAATCAAATCCTCTTTCTTTTGTAGATTTTTGAGCTAGACAAGAGAAATAAAGGGAGGAAATGAGGAATTTGAAAGCCGGGAGTAGACTTCTTTACCTCGTGGCTGGGAGATAAATTCCTTGAGCTGACACGTAAATAGTGCACCAGGCTTGTTTAGGTGTTGAAATCACAGAATCCCAGCATGGTCGGGGTTGGAAGGGACCTCTGTGGGTCACCCAGCCCAACCCCCTGCCCAAGCAGGGTCACCCAGAGCAGGCTGCACAGCACCGCGTCCAGGCGGGGCTGGAATATCTCCAGAGAAGGAGACTCCACAGCCTCCCTGGGCAGCCTGGGCCAGGGCTCCGGCACCCTCAGAGGGAAGAAGTTCTTCCTCGGGTTCAGCTGGAGCTTCCTCTGCTTCCATTTGTGCCCATTGCCCCTTGTCCTGTCGCTGGGCACCACTGGAAAGAGTCTGGCCCCGTCCTCCTGACCCCCACCCTGCAGATATTTAGAGGCATTTCTGAGGTCCCCTCTCAGCCTTCTCTTCTCCAGGCTGAACAAGCCCAGCTCCCTCAGCCTCTCAGAATCACAGAATCACAGAATCACAGAATAGTAGGGGTTGGAAGGGACCTCTGTGGGTCATCTAGTCCAACAACCCTGCCAAAGCAGGGTCACCTACAGCAGGCCGCACAGGACCCCGTCCAGGCGGGTCTTGAATATCTCCAGAGAAGGAGACTCCACAGCCTCCCTGGGCAGCCTGTTCCAGTGCTCCGTCACCCTCAGAGGGAAGAAGTTCCTCCTCATGTTCAGACGGAACTTCCTGTTCTCCTCGGAGGAGAGATGCTCCAGTCCCGTCCTCATCCTCGTAGCCGTCCGCTGGACACTCTCCAGAAGCTCCTCATCTTTCTTGAACTGGGGAGCCCAGAACTGGACACAGGACTCCAGATGGGGCCTCCCCAGAGCAGAGTAGAGGGGAAGGAGAACCTCCCTCGACCTGCTGGCCACACTCCTCTTAACGTACCCTCAGAAGATGTTGAGACGGGAGATCCTTTTTCTCACCTTACTTGGTGCTTTGGGCTGGCCCTTGGGTTTTGCTCAGGAATGACTGGGCTTTTCGTGCTGTGGCCACCCCCAGGTCGGGGTTTCGTTCCCTTTCACCCCTCCCCACTGTGTCCATCTGCTGAGCCTAACACAGAAATTACGTTTTTCTTTCCAAGGCTGTGTGCCAAGAGCGATCCAGTAGAACATTATGCAGTCATTCATGATTCCTTTCTCTTGTTTCCATGTGTATTTTATGGTAAAACAAGCAATGCAGCCACTCAGGCGGGACTGTGTGAAGAACCTCAGCAAAAGGGAACCTTGCACCGGGATGGGAGCCTGTTTCGTGGGGTTTTATTCCTCTGAGACTCAACTGTAGACCCTGCGTCCTCCTGAGCACCCTCAGCTCTGGCTGCTCGCGCTCCGTCCACCCTGGAGCAGGTTGCTGTTACTTCAGCCATGAACAGCAGGAGCTGGTCCGTGCTGGTGGGAGGGGAGATGAGGCATCTCCTCCCCGCCGTGCCCTCTTAATTGCGGGAGGCTGCGAGGCCGTCATCCGACCAGGGAAACGGACACCGCTGGAGTCATAAGGCCCACTTTCACCTTTAACCTGCTGATTGAGGCAGGATTGATGGGGAACAGAGGGGGCCAGAGGTGGTTGCCCTTCACCTCAACGTCCCCGCCTGTGAAACCGAATCCGCTCCAGCGAGCTGTGAGCGCTCGGGAGCTGTCACTCTTGAGCTGGCGAGGAGGAGCTGCCCATAAAGAAGCCTTTATGGAGCTGCCTTTCATGACATCTTAGCTTCACCTTGCACAACGTGGGGCTTTCCCCCTTCCCCCTCCTGGGTGCTCCTGTTGCCGCTGTGAAAGTGAAGAGTCACTCAGCTCAGCTGCTGGGTCTCCGTGGAAGGCGTCAGCTGGACCTTGGTGGGTGGCAAAGTCAGTTTTCAAGAGCGGTCTTGTCTTTGAAGCCGTAGGGAAACAGTATCCCAATGCATCCGTGTAATTCTTCTCCTTGGGATCTCTCAAGAGCAGCTGGATCGCTGGTTGTCATTTCAGAGCAAGGAAACGGTAGCTCGTGGGAAGCCTACTGTGATATCTTGCCGGTCAAGCAGTCACCTTTCTGAAATAACACGCGCCAATCAAAAAGCTCCCGGTGGCGTGAACATTGGAGGAAAGCACACAAGACAGGACCACCGGTGCTTTTGTCCATGAAGGTGACTTCGATTACAAGGCAGTTGTTGAAGAAGCCTTCGGTACGCCGGATCCTTCAGGAATGAGCTGTTAATTGCCTCTCAGACAACGGGTCCCACAGAATCACAGAATAGTAGGGGTTGGAAGGGACCTCTGTGGGTCATCTAGTCCAACCCTCCTGCCGAAGCAGGGTCACCTACAGCAAGCTGCACAGGACCTTGTCCAGGCGGGTCTTGAATATCTCCAGAGAAGGAGACTCCACAACCTCCCTGGGCAGCCTGTTCCAGTGCTCTGTCACCCTCAGAGGGAAGAAGTTCTTCCTCATGTTCAGACGGAACTTCCTGTGCCTCAGTTTGTGCCCATTGCCCCTTGTCCTGTCACTGGGCACCACTGAAAAGAGCTTGGCCCCATCCTCCTGACACCCACCCTTCAGATATTTGTAAGCATTTATAGTCCCAGAGCAGTCTGTTGTCAGACTCTCCCATTGATTTTTTTTTTCCATTCGATTTAAAGAGTACGCATATTGACTGGCATTTATGTAGCGCCGTACGCGTCGATTAAGAGGTTAATAAATGAGATAGATCAGGTTTGTGAGGAAAGGCAGGTGACGCTGGGGTGTCAGAACCCTATGAAGGAGAGAAGCCGGAGGAGAGGGAACTTGACCTCTTCATGCTTCAAGCTGAAGCAGTGGAGAGCAGATGCAGGAATGCCAGCGATGCTGGAGTTGTGGAAGAACTCAGCCGAGAGGAGATGTGTCCTCCAAACAAGTTGCGAGTCGGGATCTTGGGACTGTGCTTTAAGAGTTCCCTGAAGCTCGGTCGCTTGAGGTTAACGTCCTGCGCATCTCACACAAAACCATGAGTCCTCCACAGCTGTCCTTTTTATTGATGAATTGACAGCAAGGTGGCACTATACAGCAAGGAACATGGCAGTATGATTTATTTCGACTTCTCCGTTAGTTCCCCTCCATCCCATGGCAAAAAGACTGGCCTGTATTCCTGTAGGTTCTGTTGGTTCCAGGGCACATGTGTTTGTTTTTAAACACAACGCAATAGTTGCTGCTGTGAAATGTAGAAATGGGTTCTTTTCTAGGTTGGTTCTATTAGGAGAGTTTCCAGATTGATCTGGTGGAAGCAGGAAGTTTTGTGCTCTTGCTCTAACTCATTGCTTCAGTGTTGAAGTGCAGTTTGCCTCTAGGATAGGAGGGGAGTGATACAGGTGTCTAAATGTGGATGTCGTAGAAGCCCAGAGGTATCCTGGATGTCCGCAAGAGACGGGTAGTAGGACACAGGCATACACAAGATTTGTGCCTTGCTGGAGAAGCAGCTGGTGACCTTAGATGCCTAAAATGGCACCAGATACCTCTCTTTAGGACCTGAGCTGCTCTGTGTGGCTGGTGGTTGGTTCATTAGATGTATGTCAGCATCCGTTCTAGTGACAAAATTAAGCTTTGAGGTAGCACCTCTGCTACTCGTAGAAGTAATGGAAGATGAGATGGGGTTTGTTCTAGCCCATGACTGATCGTGTTCCAGGTATGTGTGCTAATGCAGCTTCAGTTTCTGTCCTTAAATGTAACTGTGCAATTTCAGAGGGCCGGGAGTTGGGAACATGGTCTCCAAAAGGCAGTTCTTTTGGAGGATGAGAGGAAACAGCCTCACACACAGAATCCTAGCATGGGAGGGGTTGGAAGGGACCTCTGGGGGTCACCCAGCCCAACCCCCTGCCCAAGCAGGGTCACCCAGAGCAGGCTGCACAGCACCGCGGCCAGGCGGGGCTGGAATATCTCCAGAGAAGGAGACTCCACAGCCTCCCTGGGCAGCCTGGGCCAGGGCTCCGTCACCCTCAGAGGGAAGAAGTTCTTCCTCGTGTTCAGCTGGAACTTTCTCTGCTTCAGTTTGTGCCCGTTGCCCCTTGTCCTGTCGCTGGGCACCACTGGAAAGAGTCTGGCCCCGTCCTCCTGACACCCACCCTGCAGATATTTAGAGGCATTTCGAAGGTCCCCTCTCAGCCTTCTCTTCTCCAGGCTGAACAAGCCCAGCTCCCTCAGCCTCTCCTCGTAGGAGAGATGCTCCAGTCCCCTCCTCATCCTCGTAGCCCTGGTCTGGACTCTCTCCAGTAGCTCCTCGTCTCTCTTGAGCTGGGGAGCCCAGAACTGGACCCAGTACTGCAGATGGGGCCTCCCCAGGGCAGAGTAGAGGGGGAGGAGAAGCAGAAGGGTTGGCAAGAATTGGAACAGGCTGCCCAGGGAAGTGGTGGGGACACAGTCCCTGGAGATATTTAAAAGACGTGTAACCATGGTGCTTAGGGACGTGGTTTAGTGGTGGACCTGACAGGGTTAGGTTAACGTTGGACTCGATGATCCTAAGGGTCTTTTCCACCCTAAAGGATTCTATGATTGTTCATGCCCAGTGGTAAAGTGAACAAACCAGAAATATCCTCAGTGGACTTTCTGGTTTTTGGGTTGCCTGTGCATTCCTGCCCATTAGTATAACGAACACTTAATCCTAGAAATGTAACAAACTTCACCAGAGCATCAGGGATTTAACAAGCATTAGAAATCCGGTGTGCGATTTTGACTAAATATTAGAAGAAGTACCCTTATGAATGCCTATTTATATACATATCCAAAACAACATCCTGTGACTTCCAGGATGGGATGTGAGAGCAGCAGAGTGCTTAGAGGGCTCTTTTTTCTACCATAGGTAGGGAGGAAGAGAGCAATTAGGCTAATGGTCTTTAATTGGTAATGATTGAGGTGGTCTGACCACCAGCGCCGAGGAGTGGGAGTTTTCTGCTCCGGGACTTGTTGGAAAAGCTGTCTGAAGGTGAAACCAGTGTGGCACACACACAGATTTTGCACCGTGACCTAAGAGCAGGTATGAAGACTGAAGAAAGCGAGAACAGGCTCCTTCTGGACCATGAGGGCTTCCTGAACTTTCAGGACTCTGCAGGCACTGCAGAGGATAGTAAATGAGGGTGAGAGGAACACTACATCTGTGTGTGTGGCAATGGAAGTGGCCAACTGAGGAGTTTTTGGAGACTGTGCTGGTTGTGCTCTGTAATGGTTCGCAGTGCATCCCATGTTGCTCACCATAGCTCCTGAGGTGAGGTGAAGCCAAGGGGCTGAACACCATTTTGCAGGCTCGACCCTTTCTGAAAGGGGTTGATGGATCTCGAGGGGCTATTGATGTTCCAACTGAGATGAGCTTTCCTCTGGAAATGGTTGTGGCATCCCTATGGCTTCTGACGGGTCCAAGCAGAAGACGTGCATCTCAGCTGAGGTTAAGTAATGGAAGAACCATGAAGTCTCCTCCTCCACCTCCCACTCTCTTTGAATTGCTAATGGCAAGACGTGAACGCCTTTCAGACCACGTACTACAAAGCTTTCTGCAGGAGGCCCTTTCAATGCTCACAGGGAGGGCGGTTAATGCCCCTCTTGTCGAAAGAACGTGTTTTCTACTGGTTTTGGACCTCTGACTCTTCTGCACCGAAAAGCAGAAACGTCTGGCTGCTCTCCGCAAGGGTCAGGAGTGGGGTGGTTTCCACCGTGGGCTTTCAAACAGGCCAACCTCAAAAGTGGAGGAAGAGAGGGGAGGGGAAGGGAGGCGTATGGCTCCAGACAGTGTTTATTATATTTAACTGTCATCTGTTCATTTAGCGCCTGTTATTGCTGGATGCTTCAACGCGTTCTTAGGCACCGTGTTCGCATCGGTGGGGCTGTGTCGAGATGCCAGACAGGTTTCTACTGCAGAGACCCATCTCCAGCTTACGGTGATTTTTCCCATGGTTGTCTTGGATAATCCCTCGCCCTCGCTACCAAATCTAACAAACCACACGAGGTGTGGTGTTTATTCGGCTCAGGTGCTCACAAATATTAATCTCTCCAGCCGGCTTGTTCACAGAATCACAGAATGGACGGGGTTGGAAGGGACCTCTGGGGGTCATCTAGTCCAACCCTCCTGCTGAAGCAGGGTCACCTACAGCAGGCTGCAGAGGACCTTGTCCAGGTGGGTCTGGAATATCTCCAGAGAAGGAGACTCCCCAGCCTCCCTGGGCAGCCTGGGCCAGGGCTCCGTCACCCTCAGAGGGAAGAAGTTCTTCCTCATCTTCAGCTGGAGCTTCCTCTGCTTCAGTTTGTGCCCGTTGCCCCTTGTCCTGTCGCTGGGCACCACTGGCAAGAGTCTGGCCCCGTCCTCCTGACCCCCACCCTGCAGATATTTAGAGGCATTTCGAAGGTCCCCTCCCAGCCTTCTCTTCTCCAGGCTGAACAAGCCCAACTCCCTCAGCCTTTCCTCGTAGGAGAGATGCTCCAGTCCCCTCCTCATCCTCATAGCCCTGCGCTGGACTCTCTCCAGTAGCTCCTCATCTTTCTTGAACTGGGGAGCCGAGAACTGGACACAGGACTCTAGATGAGGCCTCACCAGGGCAGTGTAAAGGGGAAGAAGAACCTCCCTCGCCCTGCTGCCCACACTCTTCTTCATGCACCCCAGGATCCCATTGGCCTTCTTGGCAGCCAGGGCACGCTGCTGGCTCATGGTCACCCTGTCGTCCCCCAGCACTCCCAGTCCCTCTCCACAGAGGTGCTCTCCAGCAGGTCCGCGCCAGCCTGTACTGGTGCCTGGGGTTGTTCCTCCCCAGGTGCAGGACCCTGCATTTGCCTTTGTTGAACCTCATCAGGTTCCTCTCTGCCCAACTCTCCAGCCTGTCCAGGTCACGCTGAATGGCAGCACAGCCTGCCGGTGTATCCACCACTCCTGCCAGTTTGGTGTCATCAGCAAATTCATTCATTCATTTAAATTCTCCTTCTCCATCAGGCCCTGCCGTGGGCGGTTCCCTGGGGGACGTCTTTCCGTGTAACAACTCGCTGGCGTCAAGTCTCGCGGATCGATACCGTGCATGCTTTCAGCGTTTCAGTTACCACCATGGTCTGTTGGTCTTGGCTTCGGCGAAAGAATCCCGGCGATGAAATGACACTCGATCTGGAGTTTGCCGGGTGGTGTAAACAAGCACGTTAGTTGGACCGGATGGGCACGATAATTGCGGAGCCAGGCTGTTGCTTGAATGGATCCGGTAAAGCTGGCTTCAGGGAGCTGCATCACTCGCAAAGAAAGGACCAAAAAAAGTCATCGCGGCTGGAAGATCTCGCCTCAGAAGAGCGAAGCATCCAATTTGTTCTTAACTCTTCATTGCTGAGCTTGTGCTGCTTCCTTGGTGGGATTCAGGGTGTTGGCTCGCTTGGGGATCCTCTTTTTCTGTCCTTCACGCCGTAGGAGAGCTGTGGCTAAATGGGGGTGCGTAGCTCTCGCTGTTGGGCAACCACTCGCTGCAGAAAACCAGCAGAGTTTTACGTCCTCTGGTTCCAGGCCTCAGGTCCCTCGTCGATCCCGTCGGAGAGGAGAAGCATCTCCCTTTTTCCTTCTCTAGAGCGGTTCTGACTCTTCGCAGAGGGCGGGGGTGAACTTTTCTACTTGCTTTAAGGATTTTCATGTGTTGGAGCCAAGCGAGTACCAGAAATGCTGCAGTTCGGAGTGGGGTGTCCCTGGGGACAGCAGCGCATGGCGTGAATTTGGAAAGGTTTGCCAGAGGAGTGATGGAGAGATCCTGATGTTTGTTCCCTGATACCTGCCCACGTTGGTTGAGTAACGGCTCTGGCACGGGGAAGAAGGTTTTCAGGAGACATAGGAGTTGTTTGGGCTACAGTTTGAGAGTTCAGCTGTGCAGCCTGCTCTAGGTGACCCTGCTTCAGTAGGAGGTTGGACTAGATGACCCACAGAGGTCCCTGCCAACCCCCAACATTCTGTGATTCTGTGATTCTGTGAATATATTCCCAATTTTAAGAGCTGTGGACCAGCTCTTAAAAAAAGAAATTACTATAATAGTAGATGTTTTCTGGCCTGGCTTTGTTGACCCAACTTGTGCTTATGGGGTAACCTGCTGGGGTGGCGATGGCTGGATTCTGTGCATCTCCAAGAGCCTTCGTCTTGCTTGAGCAAATCCTGAGTTCATTAAATCGGGTCATTTAGCTCCGTGACTCGGTTCTTGTAGTTTTTGATTAATCACTTGACTGTGGTGGTTGGCCAGTTGAAGTTTGAGCCGTGGGTTGGGTTGATCGGAGATAGAGGTTGCAGAGTTTCTGGCGCCTCGTTGAGAGTTTTGTGTCGTTTGGGATGAGACCTCTTGTGAGCAACAGGTTTGTTAAATTTCTGTGATTTTTTTCTGTCTGGTTCCGTGCTGGGCTGGGTGGGGCTGGGAGTTCCTGGCGTTGGAAATTCAGGTTGTCCTGGGTGGGTGCATGTGTCTGTGAGTTTTATGTGAAGCGTGTGTATGTTTTGAGCGTGGGCTGGAGCACCCTGATATGCTGAATATTATAAAAAAGGAAAAAAAAAAAAAAGTCTAGCTTTTGTATTACGTGGTGTCAGCCAGGCAGACGGAGAGGGAGCAATAGGTGTGTACGACGCCGAGACTCCCTTGGCATCTCCCCATCCTCCTGTTCACAGCAGCCGCATCTGCCCAGGTGGAAGAGTAAACACTCCTCCGATCTAATCACGTTAAATGTTCCCGGGTGTAATACCTTAATTTGCTTGCTGACATGAGGGCTGGTGGGGAAATGATGTGGTAATCAGGAATGACAGCGATGGTAGATAGGAATCTTTTGTTTCAAAGATTAAGCGAACCTGAGCAGATAGTCGTGTGGGGTGTGCCCTGTAACCAGAAATAGTCCTCACACGCTGACTCAGAGCCCAAAGCCACACAGGAATCAGAGAATCATAGAATCACAGAATGTTAGGGGTTGGAAGGGACCTCTGGGGGTCACCCAGCCCAACCCCCTGCCCAAGCAGGGTCACCCACAGCAGGCTGCACAGCACTGCATCCAGGCAGGTCTGGAATATGTCCAGAGAAGGAGACTCCACAGCCTCCCTGGGCAGCCTGGGCCAGGGCTCCGTCACCCTCAGAGGGAAGAAGTTCTTCCTCCTCTTCAGCTGGAGCTTCCTCTGCTTCAGTTTGTGCCCATTGCCCCTTGTCCTGTCGCTGGGCACCACTGGAAAGAGTCTGGCCCCGTCCTCCTGACCCCCACCCTGCAGATATTTAGAGGCATTTCGAAGGTCCCCTCTCAGCCTTCTCTTCTCCAGGCTGAACAAGCCCAGCTCCCTCAGCCTCTCCTCGTAGGGGAGATGCCCCAGTCCCCTCCTCATCCTCGTAGCCCTCCGCTGGGCTCTCTCCAGTAGCTCCTCATCTTGCTTGAACTGGGGAGCCCAGAACTGGACACAGTAGGTCTCTGTCCAGACAGGTTGACTTGTTCTCCTCTCAACCTGTTCCCGGCCTGTGGAAGACGCAGTCCAAGCTCAGAGGCACCTGTGGTTGGCCTCGACAAGCTTAAAGCTTTTCCAACTTAAATCATTCTATGATTTTATGATTCTGTGTGGTATTAAGTTGATGTGAGTACATGATAAAGAAAAAGCAACAAAAAAAAAAAAGAGAATGCATCTTGTCTTCTTTTTTTTTGTGGCAACTTGGAACTGAAGTGCACGAAGTCTGTTCTTGCTCTGCTCCTCTTAATGCTTAAAATCTGGCGGGGGGAGGGAATCCTCCCTGGAATGCTCACCCTGTGCAGAATTGCTTTGCAAAAGTGTTTGAAAACAATCGCTTCTGCAGGAGTAGGAGCTAATTTGAACAGCCCGTTCCGTCCTTGGGATGTGCATTCCGGGATGCCGGAGGAAAATAGCAGACTGGAATCTGCTTCATGTTTGAGGTTGGTTTGAAAGGAGTCCGGCGTTTTTATTGAGGGTGGTTTTATATAGCAGCTCTCAGTGGAAACAGTTTGTCTTTTATATTTTTAGGTGAAGGGATTTCTTGAAGGTCAGCCTGAGTTCACAGAATTTACCCTTCTGCCTTGGTGGAGGTGGACATTGTTCTTTGACATGACCGGGGTCCAAACTTGCTGTAGAACCTCTTGGGCGAGTTACTCTGTATGGTCTTGGAAGCAGGTTGCTGAGATGAATGTGCACAGGTCATTTCCCGGTTTGTGGAAAAATGCTGCTTCTGTTTTATCCTCTCGAAGGGTTGGAAGTTTTCTGTGAGCGTCACCCGGCCTCCCAGACGCTCGTTGCCTGGAAGAGGAGCATTGCTCACGGACATAATTGCAGACTCTGTAATTTAGGGCATTTAAATACCCCGCTGCCTTTCAGCCACTCGCTGCTTTCCACAAAGGCAGAGGAAGCCTCCAGCACAAATTCCTTTCCAGCAGTGTATTTTTCCTATAGATTATCTTTTAATATACGTGATGAGAATATTCTGCTCTCAGAAAGAGAAGTACAACTTGTGTGGGGCTGTATGGATGAATATAGATGAAGTTACAAAGTTTTCCAAGAAGAAAAGGTGATGTAATGGACTGTGGAAATAATACTTTTTTTAATTCTTCCTCTCATCCGATCACACGATATAAATAGTGGAAAAAGGCACAAACCCATTGAAACATAACCCACTCCAGTAAAGCTCCCCCGTCGCTAGCATCCGTCGGTGGTTTCCAGCACATTAGCAGCTACGTGTGGAGCCATCTGTCACGGCTTGGAGGTGTCGAACCCGTTCAGCAGCTCATTAGGCAAGGCCAGAAGAAAAAAATAGCCTAGAAAATCAGAACAGAGACGGGAGATGGGGAAACTGAAGAGCTGGAGGAAGCACGGTCCGTGCAATGCTGTAATTGACTGAGCCATTTGCCGTCGCACCCCGTCGTGGGGTCAGGGCAGTTCATTTACCACCTCTGCGAGAGGACTTGGAGTTGTCCCCAGTGGGTTAAGGTATGGTCAACAGCAGCACCAGTGCTTCGATGGGCAGCCCCCGTCCTCCGCAAAGCCACCCTCAGACATGTCCTGGCACCATGCTTGGGAGGCACCATCCTGGTGGACACATCTCAGCTTGGATGAAGTTCAGATGAGGGCTCCAGATGATGGTGTTTGCTGTTCTCAGAGCTAAGTTTGAGTTTTAAATGATTTGTTCTAATAACATTGTTCACCAACGGGATGACTGGAAGGAACAAACGCTGGCTGTGGTGCGTCTGCAGGGCAGGTCTGCTCAGTGGGAATGTGCATTCAGCCCTCCTCCACGGACCCTCTGGAGATGTTTGCAGAAAACATTTCTGAGCCTGAGCTTTAGCCATCCATGGCCACCTACAGAACAGCCGGGCTTTGCTGCTTCCAGCACCCTTATTCTGGCCAGTGTGCAGGATCAGGCCCTTATCTTTCCGTCTCTTCGTTCCCTATTTGATGCTGGGCGTTGCCTTGGTGGGTAGAGCTGGCCAAGCAGCTACATCCACCATATGCAGGACGTTATTTTTAGGGCAGTTGAAGCTCTGTCTTCACCTTCCTGCTTTTTTATTAAACCTTTTTTAAACCAGTTCAATTCTGGATAATGCCAGCTTTTTGTTTCTGTTTGGCGCTTGTGTTGTCTTGATGGATTTCTTCTCTTCTGGTGTGTTCAAAGACCAGCTGCTGTGTCTTCGTAGGCTACATTGCCACGGTGATTGCAGAGGTAGCAACACGAACTAGGAACTTTTTGGGTTAATTTTCCCATTTCTCCTCCTCAGCCTGCCTGGTTGCAGGTCTGTGTCTCTGCTCTGATGCTTCACACCTCACTGCGTTCAAGCGCCCAGCAGTTTGCTTGAAGAGGAACCTTGTGCTCGGCGGCTACACCAAGATCTGAGACGTGCGTGTTTGACCCGAATTATCGGCTGCCACTGTATTGATTGGCTTCATTTCTAAACGAGCATCAGGCAGACACGGTCCCTAGGAATTTAGTGTACAAGCTGTGTTTCGTTTTGAACATGAGTGTTCAATCAGGGAATATTGGAAACCGCGAAGCAAGTCCAACCGTTGTAAAATGGGAAGAACATTGATGGCTCCTTCCTCTGAAGCAGCCGCGTCTGTAAGCAACGTGCAGACCTGATCCCCAGGCAGGACGCAGACGAGGAAGGGGAAGGAGATACCTGCGTGGGTTTTGTTTCCTGACACCTCAGTTCGGGTGAAGAGCAGGGGAAACTTTGGTTTCTCCTACCCCCGTGGGGTGCGGGGATTCCCACCCGTCCCAGCTGGAGCGCGGGGCTCAGGGCGACGGGACGTTGAAGTTCCAGGTCTGAACGGAGCCATGCAAGGAGTTACTGCAGAAACTGATTCTTGAATTAAAGCTTTGGGCTTGCTGATGTCCCAGTGAGGGCTGATTTGAAGGACGCATGCAAAGTGTTTGCACAACTCTTCTACGAGGCAAAGCTGCTCAGATACAGCGCCGAGGCTGGAAAGCTCATTTTTGTTTTTATACTGGATCTGTTTGCAGAGTTTGCATAATGTGGTGTGGTTTTCTCTTGAATAAGCTCTTGAATACCCTTTTAATTGGAATCTAAGACCTCCTCCAGCAGTGGGAGGTACAGGAGACCCCCAGCAAGGGCGTCGCAGCCCCAAGCCAGAGCAGCACATTCCCTTGGAGCTGTTTTCTGTGGAACAGATGGAGATGTGGTTGTTTTCAGAAATTTCATCAGAAATGCATTTCTGAAGGTTTTGTCACCTTCAGTGTCCTGGGGAAGCCCGGACGTGGTGCTAGCAAGGAAGACTGGTGGTAGACTTGAGTCTTTCCTTAAAGATGGAGAGCTTGAATAGTCTGCTAAGCTGGATATTCTTCAAATGAAGCCAGTGGCAAATTTGCTGAAGTCATGGGCAGGATCTGGCCCATTTGGAGTAACTAAATTCTTGGTGACTTCTCACAGTTACTTTTAGCTACGCTTAATGGAGAAGTTGTACCCATAGGGAGCACTGGTGTATTCTCCTCTTTCTCAGCAGCCTCTGATACCTCTCTGCATGCGGGCGTACACCTGTGTATACACATATTTGCTCTCGTTTTGTCTTTTTATCACCTTCTTCCCTGTAGAGATCTCCTTTCCTTACTCTGTCCTTCTCGGATGCATCTTCTTCCCTCCTATTTGTAATCCTTGGTGTTTCCTGAAAAACAGTAAGGAAACCAATTCAGGCATTCAGTGAGCTGTCTTAAGGTAGGATGTCTAGAACAACCCTTATTTCTTCGGCAAAAAAAGTATTCCAGAACATGACCATGTAGTGCAGAAGAGTGTTGGCTGGAAGGGACCCTTGGGTGTCTCTGCCCCAGCCTTGGCTGTCCAGAGTAGGGCTCAGACCACAGGAAGACCAGGTCACTCAGGACCTTGTCCAGAGACCTCCCAACCTCTATGGACCCTTTTCCCACCTCTTTTCCCACTGGGAAATGTCTGGGGTTTTGCGCTGTGTGCTGTTGTGATTTCTCTTGGTCCAGTCTGTGCCTCTCGTCCTTTTGCTGGTCACTTCGAGAAGGCTCTTGGTTTTTTTTATTCTGTAGCTGCCTTGTAGGTTGGTAGGTACCAAAAATCAACCTCACAACCCTCAGCTTTCAGCTTGGAACCAGTGTTCTCCTGAAAATATAAATGCTTTTTTAAATTTTTGGGTTTTTTAATTTTTCTTTTAAAGGAAACTGGTGGAAAGTTAAAAGAATTAGAGAATTCTTTCTGGGAGGAAACCACCCTCCCAGATGTGACAGAAGAATGGGATTCATCTGCCCTTTGCTTTCTGGGTCACTTGGAGGGTTTGCATTGGCTTTGATTGAGAAAGATTTGGGAAAAGGTTGCAGCCCTGCTGACTGGCCAACCTTTTCCTTCTTGGCCTGAGCATCGCTGTGTTTCAGGATGAGCCTCCACCTGCTTTACGGGTCCAAAAACCTTGAAAAGTAAATTATCAGTGTTTCAGATTAATACTTCTTTAAAGCGGAGACCGCCCATCTCCCGGCATCCCATCGCTCCTCTTCCTCGGAGGTTCCCGAAACTCTGAGCTCCGCCCCAGCAGCCCCGCTGGGATGGAAACTGAATCACGGCGCAGGAAAGTCCCGCTGCTCGAGTCACAGGAGTCGTTCACATGAGCAAAACGCTGGCCCAAAGGCGTTGCCAAAGCCACTAATAGGATCCAGGTTTCTCGGGTCGGGGATGGAGTCGGCGGGGACCGGCGCGGAGCGGTGCACTGGGGCTGCAGCTCTTGCTGCCCCATGGTCTGGCCAGAGTCCCCGTGCCTCAGTTGCCTCCTCTCCTCCATGAAAAGCTTTGTTATATGTGGATATTGAGAAAAAGCCAAGCAGTTTTGGGAAAAAATTAGATTTTTTTTTTGAACTTTTCCCACAGGGGAACTGTCTTGCAAACTCCTGTGGGACCTGAAGCTCTCCTTTTAAAACGTACTTTAAAATTTAAGGTGGAAGAGGGTCATTTTAGCTGTTTACGGTCGAGAACTAGCATTCGGTCTTGCCCCAGAAGTGTTGTAGGTGGTTTGCAAAGAGTAGCAGAGACGATTATTGCTCCTGTCAGCCTAGTCGAAATGGAAAACACGCAGCCGGTGGCTGGAGGCTGGAGCTGACAGTGAGCTGAGAGATCGACCCCGAAACTCGGCACAGATCTCCTTAATGCCATCACTTTCATATGGATTTTTATTCGTATATTTTCCACTGTCTTTTTGAGCAGCGTTTTGTGCAAGTTACTGAGGCTGTTTTGTGGCTAGCACTGCAAGGAAGGAGCCAGCTGCATCCAGGAACTTGTCAGAACACTCGAGGACAACCGGCTCCGGCTCCCTCTGCTCAAAATTCACGGGAGCTCCGCGCACGGGTGCTGCAGACTGCAGCAGCTATAATAACCTACAAATGAGATTTAGTTTTTAAAGTAGATTATGCTAAGAGGAGATTCTTGGGGGGTTTTCTCGGGTAAATGATAGGGTTGCAATTGGATCTTTTGATGAAATCAGCTTTTTTTTGGGGGGGGGGGGAATACTTGGATACAGCAACCTGGCTCTTGCACAGGAGCCTAAATCTGTCTTCCATCAGCGGGGCTGGAAATCACCGCGGGTGTGACAGCATTTAGTTTCTCGAGGACGTTTGTCCGTGCCACAGGAGCAGCTGCTGCCCGGGGAAGGGCTCAGAGCGACCTCGCAGGGTGCTGCTCTGCCTGGGGATCTCTGGATCTGCTGCCTGGACGCGGTGCTGTGCAGCCTGCTGTAGGTGACCCTGCTTGGGCAGGGGGTTGTGCTGGGTGACCCACAGAGGTCCCTTCCAACCCCTACCGTTCTGTGATTCTGTGATTCTGTCCCTGGGAGCCGAGTCCTTGGAGCAGGACGAGCTGTTCGGGGGGGCTGGAGATGCTGAGCACCCACCAGCCAGCAGAAGAAGGGGAAAAGCTGGGTCTGGGAGGCCGGCGAGGCTCGCAGCATCTTTCCTTCACTGCTCCCATGCACAGCTCATTTAAAATCGAGATGTCGCGTTTCCACGCTCACTGCCTGCCACCCTTTTGGCTCGAAAATAAAAGGAGCAAACTCACAGCAGTGTAATGTTTTGTAAGGTAAAGGGCAGCGCAGCTGGGCTGCCTTCCAGATAAATCGACACCCTTGGAAAATGCGTGTTGAAAACTCATGAAAAATGGTTGATGGGTCGGTGTATTTGTTTTGAAGATAACGTATTCCCACCCTGCATCCTCTTGCTTTACTCTGGTTTTGCTCTTGGGCAGCTCTAGCCATGAAGAGCTTAACTGTGCTTGCAGGATTTCTATGACGCCCACATTCATTCTGCCACGGGCTGGAGCCTTGACCAACATGTTTGGGTCAGTTTTACAGTTGTTACAGTGACATAATAAAATTTGGCAAGACCATATTAAACTGGGTTTTCCCCATCGCCTTTCGCCCTGTGAAGGTGTGAACAGCGTCTCTGCAGAGAGATGAGATCGAGAAGGTTTCCTTCTAGTAGAAAAGGTCCTGAAACTTCAATTTGCTTCGACGGTGTCTGGAAGAAGTCTGGGAGCATGTTAAAACCTAGCTGGTTAACTCTGATCTTTAAAGTTGCAAGCTTTTGCCATAAGAATAAATTAATAAAAGTAGACTTGTGTCGTTCTTAGGCTTTTGGTGGCCTTGATGCCCTTGTTTTGCCCTGGCTTCAATGCCCAAGGAGCTACAGCCTGAATCATGAATGTGTTCTCAAAGGCATGGACGCTAATGTGAGCTGCAGGAGCTGCTTCATGCCTGTCTTTCCCATGTAATGACTCAAAAAAAGGCTTAGAAAAGAAGTGCATCAGAGGCAGAGAATATGTATTTGCTGGGTTGCATGGCAGTGGAGAAGGCTCTTGGTCTTCCGTGCCGGTTGGGAGTCTCGGTGGTGCTCTGCCAACACCTCTCAGCTTGACCGTGTCTTTAAGGGGGTTAAATTCATCCACCTTCGCTGAAGCCGTCCCGTTATACGATCGAACAGCGTTCCCAGGGGATCAAAGCTCTGTATCATCAATTTTGTTTCAGCGAAGACGGTTTTACTTGACACCTAATCAAATGCTATTTACTTGCTGCCGCTCCGACTCCGAACTGTCATCTCATAGTTGTGTGATTTTTCACGAGCGCGGTGCCAGTAGAGTTGAGGAGACTGTGGTTTGGTTATAGCTTCAGGCTAAACTAAGCCAGATGTTACGGCCTTTATTTGAAGTCGTTAGTCCTTCGCCTGTCGGTCCGCGCGCATTCCTTTCATTGCTGGAGCGCTTTGCTTTTCTGAGAATATCGCCTTCGCAGGGAATCCTGGTCACTGTTAATAAATTACTTCTGGGCATTTCAGGAAAAATTCAGTAAAGATGTAATTTACAGAAAACAAACAACATGCTGGCTTTGTTCCTGCAGTGGAGAAAGAGCCAGGAGACCCCCAGCCACCCTAGAACATTCTTCTATATCCAAAGAGCAGAAGAAATATTGGAGGAACCTTCTTCAGCCTTGGTTCCAAGAGTTTGTTCCAGGGGTAGTTGGAAGAAGGAAGGAGGGGATTTTCCATGGATAGTTTTGAGAGCTGGGAGGCTCTAGGTTTGGCTTTGCCAGTTGATCTGGATGATATTGGGCAGCTTTGACATTTCCACAGCTGTCCAACGGATGTGTTCGACCTAGTGTGGGACTTGAAGCTTTGTTGAAGTTCTTAAGTTGGTTTCTGGTTCGTAGAAGAAAGACGACAGAGAACTCCACAGCTACATGCAATAATAGTAAAACCCCAAAGTGAGGCCAGTCATTGCCAATTGGTAAATTTTAATTTCATGAGAAATACAAAGACGTGAAGAAATGTTATTTTCCTCCTGTGAGCAAAGAACTGTGAGCTTCAACGGTGCTCTGAACCTCCAATAACTGCTTAAGAAAATTGCTGAAGCTCATTGTTTGCTTTCATATGAGCTACGCTTCTGACCTTGAAAATCCAATATGTGAAGGGTGCTCATCAGTTCTTACTGTCTCTATTATTATTTTTATTATTATTATTATCTTATCTTGCAGT
The DNA here is from genome assembly GCF_030867145.1 of Opisthocomus hoazin. Classification (NCBI taxonomy): domain Eukaryota; kingdom Metazoa; phylum Chordata; class Aves; order Opisthocomiformes; family Opisthocomidae; genus Opisthocomus; species Opisthocomus hoazin. The sequence goes on along the minus strand of NC_134418.1, from coordinate 1,690,928 downwards.
TTGAGCTGTCTCTGAAAATAAAAGCTGTTGCCTGAGACGCTGCCCTCTCGGCCTCTGAATTTTGTTGGAAACGTAAAGAGTTAAAAACTGCTGCGTTTTCATATGCCTTTAGTTTGTCTTAGGGCTGCAGTTCTCAGAAGTTAGTTTTAATTGTTGAATAAGCTCCATGACGTTCGTGATGAGTGACAACACAATTGCGGCCGTGCAACTGCACCGCTGAGGAATCTGACTGCAGAAGTTACCTGCGTTTCCCACAGCTGAAACCTTACCTCACGTAACCAGTATTTGGTTGTCTGTTTAGGGTTAAGCCAAGAAGAAAAAGTTGAGCAACAGTTCTGGTTTGAGCAAAACGGGTGGATGAGGCGAAGGCTGGAATTTGCAGCAGGTCGGGCATTTCTTCCACACGGTCTGGCCGAGCACCAGGACGTTTGACCTTCTCGCTCCCTACAACTACCTGAAAGGAGGGTGTAGTGAGGTGGGTGTTGGTCTCTTCTCCCAAGTAACCAGCGATAGGACGAGAAGCAATGGCCTCAAGTTGTGTCAGGGGAGGTTCAGATTGGATATTAGGAGAAATTTCTTTCCTGAAAGACTGGTCAGGCATTGGACCAGGCTACCCAGGGTGGTGGTGGAGTCCCCATCCCTGGAGGGGTTCAAAAAATGAGTAGATGTGGCACTTGGGGACATGGTTTATCAGGCATGGGGGTGCTGGTTGGATGGTTGGACTCAATGATCTGAGAGGTCTTTTCCAACCTATGATTCTATGGTTCTATGATCCCTGTTCTGAATTAACTTTTCTGAACAAGTGGCACCCTGCGACGCCAGCTGCATGGTCCATAGCCCTAGCCTGTGTCGCATGTGTCTGTGGGAGAACAGTTGCTTCGCTCCCTTCTTTTAAAATTGCCAAGATGTATTTTTGCATGCAGAAGAAATGTGTTCACAGCATTTTAAAACGCCTTTCTGGGGCGGGTTTGTTGTGCTCGGTCAAGACTACAACTGCTTGGTTGGTCATAGGCTGAGTCGGCGGTGGAAGCGCTCCATCAAACAAATCCAGAGGCAGGATTTACTCCCAGGCAGTAAAATCCGAAGGACCACTAAGCTTGGTTTAAGCCCTGAAAAGATATATGAGCCTTGTCCTCTGGTGAGATGAGAGTTACTCCCAGTGATAAACTTTGTTTGGTAGGGTACTGAATTTGCAAAGTAATTAGTATTTCTATCCTGGCTTTCATTCAGATGTGTCTCAGATCATTAAAAGCACAAATTAAACTTCCAGAGAGCCCTGCCTAAGAGGGAGGGGAAGCATTGCGCAGGTTTTACAGCCTAGGAGCTCACATGGAGATGCTGTTGTAGAGCTCCTCCATCTCAATTCCCACCAGCCAGTTCTTGGTCCAGGCTGGCACGCTGCTCTTTGCAACTACAGTTTGCAAGTATAAATGGGTTTTGCACGCTAGATGTGGTGCCAATTAAGGTTTATCTTCACCTGAAACAATGTCTAAAGCCACTCCTGAGTCCCGGGCTTGGTTTCAAGCTTGGGCGTACATCCGCAGGGTTTGCCGGACTCGGATGTTGGACGTGGATTTAGGTCCCGGAGTTGAGGTGTGAGGCCATGCTTTGTTGGCAGGCTGGAGCTGTAACCTGATTAATCTGAACAGGTAAAAAGTAACGCGATCCGTCAGCAGCACAACTGGCAGCGCAGCCTGGCGAGTAGTGAATTTTTCATCAGGGGGCCCTCAGAGAGGAGGTGTACGTTACCGAGGGTGGTAGAAAGAGGAGAAACGTAGCCAGGCTTTCATCCAGAGGGATATTGCCTAACCAGCGAGGAATCCTTTCATCAATAAATTACGAGAAGAATGGGGGAGTTTCGAAAGATCAGCCTGTTAACGTACTCTCATCCGGCAAATTCAAGGAACATTATATTTTGGCCTGGGATGCCTTGCAGGAACCGAGAGGCGATAGCATGCGGCGGTGCAGACCGAGGAAGGTGAGACCCCGTTACGTGTGTCGGAGCTGGGACGGGCACCGAGCATCCATCAGCAGAGAGGAGAGGAGGCAAATGCGGTGTGACCGCTAAGCCCCCAGTATTGAATAACGGGAGGAAAAACCAAGCAGGCGCCCTTTTGTTCCTCCACCTGGCTGCTGTCCACGCCACGGATCCTCCCTTGGAAGGGTGGCCGCTGCGGAGCAGACATCTGGTCGGCTTCCTGACAGCTTCTGCTTGGCGCCGGTGGGGATCCCCATCCCTTCACGTGTGCAGTGAGCCCCGAGTCTCCGAGGAACAGGCGCGGTTTTATCCATCCGGAGTGACCAAAGCACATTTCGAGAAGGCAGGGTTTGAAATGCTCGTTACAGCACCATTTCAGATGTTCATGTCTTTAATTTGTCGTAACCTCTGTTTGACTCGGGGCTCGGCGAATAACGAAAGATACTTTTAGCGCCTTTACGGGAAGATGTCAGGACGCCCTGTGGGTAGTGGAAGATAGGTTGAGCAAGAGCCTCTGCTCCCTGGGGAGGCCATCTCCTCGCCTGAGTGGCACCCAGGGAGGGAAAACAGTGGTTGCAGTGGAGCAAACTGGCTCCTTGAGCAATTGCACCTACACATCCCCGTCCTTCGTTCCACGCTCTGACAACGGAGCCACGCTCCCTCGCTTATGTAAGCTGGCACGTGAACAAGAACTAAGTTATAACAGAAAGCCAAAGAATTCGGAGCTGTGATCGAACTCCCGCGGTGTTTACGGGGTGGAAACTTACCCAGAAATTCAGTTTTCCAAATGCCTCTCACTGTCAAAGTTTTTTTGTTGCCGGCTTTTTACTAATTTGGAGTGAGCAGCTCTGCACCAGCGAGATGCCTGCTGATCCCGACAACTGGGCAGATTGTTTTAATGTCAATGAAAGGGGCTCTTTCTCTGGGGCAATGAGCGGGGAGCAAACCAGAATTGGAATTTACAGTGTATTTGCAACCATCCTGCCTTAATTTCCTCATATTTACTACGTGCAAAGATTTCCCGAAGTCTAACCTCAAGCACGCTGTCTCCTCTAGCAGACATCTCGGAGCAGGAGCATAGGGAGCCTTGGCTCTCACAGTTTTGGGTGCCTTGCCCCCACACTGGATGCTAAATGGGAGTCTGACCCCCTTAGACCCCGCTGCCTAGCTCTGCGTGAACTTCCAGAGCCTGTTCTCCTACAGCCATGCATCGTGTGCCCAGCAAAGTGTCTCCAGGGAAAGTTATTGCATAGTAGTTGCTGGAGAAAATGTCCTGACAAAGCAGATTTTCCATGACCCACCTACCTGAAGGTCACAAGTAGCAAGTTTTCGTATGACCAAGTTGGCTTCCCCCAGGAGAGTGAAAATTTCAGATCTTTTCCTGCAGAATCTGCTCTCGGTTTGGATGTTGGCAAGGAATGGATGGCTTAGAGACTTGCTAATAAATTATATTTTTCCAAAGCAATTAGCTCTTGGTGCACAGCGAGTTGCTGAATTACAGCCTGGAGGAAATGGTGTTGTCACCTTGGGGTAGCTCAGGATCATTGTTGAGGACAAGAGACAGGAGGAATTTTAAGTTCTTTCACGTTTTGACTGGCAGGTTTTGCCTTACTTTGATCCTTGTCATTGCGACCCCACTAATCGATGCTACAGGAATTAGTGATTAATATCACAGTGTCCTTTCTTGCACGAGAAGGTAAACGCTGCTACCATGCCTTAGCAGCTTTTGGTTATCTCTCAGTTAAATAAGGCTGGGCTCCTCCAGCAAGAATTTGTCTTCCAGAGGCATCCCAAATCTCCTAACAGCCCCGAATCAGAAAGTTCAGGTGTTAAATCCTTCGATATAAATAAATCCACTCTTTGCCCGTTCACCCTTGTCCTGTGTTTCAGGCCAGAATACGCAAGTCCCTGCCGTAGAGTGGTGAGTGGGAATGGGTCCGTATGGACCCTCCATTGCATAAGGCATTTTGATACCAGGTCTCTGGGTGATGGGATGTATGGTCTCCAAGTCCATTGCATAAGGCATTTTGATACCAGCTCTCTGAATGATGCGATGTACGGTTTCTGAGTGGTTTGGCCATCCAGTTTCTTACGAGTGCAGGCAAACAGGGCTCTCTGCATGGCTTTGGACTGAGCCACTGACTTACTCTGCTGCCTTTGCCTTGGGAATGTCATTAAACCTTCTTAGTCTGGGATGATGAGAAACCTTAAAGATGTGTAACAAAGTCCTCCTAAAAGCTAGAGTAGACCAAATGAGTTTTATCCTGATCACATGAAAGGTGTAAAACCATAACTGTTTTCCTCCATGTTGGAAGACATCATCTCTTCCAGAAAAGCAGCTGAGTTTTTGTGGTTGTAGGTCTTGTGGGGCTGAATCGGGATGGGAGAAGTTTGTGAGGTTCCTTGGGTGTTTCACGTAAGGTTTTGGCAAACCTTGGACCCACAAGGTTCAGCAGCCGTGCAAGGATGTGGAGTCAAAGGCAACACCAACAGCACGTCTTGGGTGCAGTCCTTCTAGAGCAAGAGCCTAGCAGGATCAGAAAACCCACGGACATGTTGGGGCGAAGGAAAGGAGGAAGCCAGAGATCCCTCATTGAAACAAATCCTGCCTCGAAGGTACTTCCAACTGTTAGGAGCGGAGCCAAGCTCATCTTCGGAGCTTCGCTGCCAAAATTCCCGCAAGGACTTATCTGATGAGCGAGGAAACAGAGCGGCCCCCAGTCCTCCCAGCGCGGTGGGATGTCTCTGAGGGAAGGCTGGGCTCACACCTGCCTGGAGGAGAGGAGAAGCCAAAAATAAGCGCCAACATATTTTGGCCGAGGTGAAGTACGAATCCCCACCTCTGTGGAATGGCTGCGTCTCGGGCTGTGCCGTCAGCTGGCGTGCACGGCGTCTGGTACCGCTCACCACCCGATATTTTAAGCTTGGCTTATGGGTTTGCATTTGGGAATATCAAACATCAGCTCAGAAACACCTTTGTGGTGGTAATTCCTGGAGCATCCAAGGGTCTCGCTGGGTTTACTTCTGCACGGTGGGCTCCTCCTTGCAGCATCGTAAACCTCCTTTCAGCATTCGCCAGTGAAAACGTCACTCAAATTGTTTAAATCAGACTGAAAGAGAAGGTGACATCCCGAGGTACCATGTGTTGATCTGCAAATGGAGTAGCAGGCTCTGAACGATGCGTTTGTTCCCGGCCTCACTGGTACCGCGGAGTCCCTATCATAGAATCACAGAATCACAGCATGGTTGGGTTGGCAGGGACCTCTGTGGGTCACCCAGCCCAACCCCCTGCCCAAGCAGGGTCACCCAGAGCAGGCTGCACAGCACCGCGTCCAGGCGGGGCTGGAATATCTCCACAGAAGGAGACTCCACAGCCTCCCTGGGCAGCCTGGGCCAGGGCTCCGGCACCCTCAGAGGGAAGAAGTTCTTCCTCATCTTCAGCTGGAGCTTCCTCTGCTTCAATTTGTGCCCATTGCCCCTTGTCCTGTCGCTGGGCACCACTGGAAAGAGTCTGGCCCCATCCTCCTGACCCCCACCCTGCAGATATTTAGAGGCATTTCGAAGGTCCCCTCTCAGCCTTCTCTCCTTCAGGCTGAACAAGCCCAGCTCCCTCAGCCTCTCCTCGTAGGAGAGATGCTCCAGTCCCCTCCTCATCCTCGTAGCCCTCCGCTGGACTCTCTCCAGTAGCTCCTCATCTTTCTTGAACTGGGGAGCCCAGAACTGGACACAGGACTCCAGATGGGGCCTCACCAGAGCATCAGAGAGCGTCTCCTGAACATGGGCACAGTTCAGGGAGAATCAGCATCGTTTGTGGCAGTGCAGATATTTCCGTAGTTTGCTGGTGGGGATAAGAGCAAGGACGATGTGAGAACGTAGAGAAATGGCGTTGGAAAATAACTCTGCAAGTTGGAGGGAGGACCTCCAGAAAAGCACCCGCGCCTGCCTCAAAAACCCTGAGCCCGCAAGCAGCTCTGCCCAACACAGAAACAAGAAGCTCAGGAGGTTTCTTTTATTTCACTCTTATTTCCCGAGATGACCCGAGCCAGCATGGGCGCGGGGCGAGCCGTGGGCTGGAAGCGACGGCGAGCACCTGGAGACAGCAGTCTCTGACCTCAGCCGTGACGACGCGCATCGACGCCGAGGCGAGAAGACCCGGATTGCTGAGCCGGGAAAGGGAGGAAAACTGCGCCTGTGTGTCAGACGTCGCGTTTACGGGAGGAAATCATTCATCGAGGTGGGGAGTCACTGCGGGCAGGGATGCCCTCGGAGCAGACCATAGCACCCAGGGGTTTCCACCCTGCCTGCAGTCCCGGCAGGGATCTGGTGTGGTTTTTTTACACCTCTAAACAAACTGCATGTTCTGGTGTGAAAAAAAAAGAAAAACAAACCTCACGTACGCACTGTGCTCGGGTTGCGACTGATGGACGACGTCCTGGTGGACGACAGGTTAACCACGAGCCAGCAGTGTGCCCTGGCTGCCAAGAAAGCCAATGGGATCCTGGGTTGCATCAAAAAGAGTGTGGCCAGCAGGACGAGGGAGGTTCTCCTTCCCCTCTACACTGCCCTGGTGAGGCCCCATCTGGAGTACTGTGTCCAGTTCTGGGCTCCCCAGTTCAAGAAAGATGAAGAGCTACTGGAGAGAGTCCAGCGGAGGGCTACGAGGATGGTGAGGGGACTGGAGCATCTCTCCTACGAGGAGAGGTTGAGGGAACTGGGCTTGTTCAGCCTGAAGAAGAGAAGGCTGCGAGGGGACCTTATAAATGCCTACAAATATCTGAAGGGTGGGTGTCAGGAGGATGGGGCCAAGCTCTTTTCAGTGGTGCCCAGCGACAGGACAAGGGGCAATGGGCACAAACTGAGGCACAGGAAGTTCCGTCTGAACATGAGGAAGAACTTCTTCCCTCTGAGGGTGCCGGAGCCCTGGCCCAGGCTGCCCAGGGAGGCTGTGGAGTCTCCTTCTCTGGAGATATTCAAGACCCGCCTGGACGCGGTCCTGTGCAGCCTGCTGTAGGTGACCCTGCTTCGGCAGGAGGGTTGGACTAGATGACCCACAGAGGTCCCTTCCAACCCCTACTATTCTGTGATTCTGTGATTAGAAATACAGGTATTGCTCTCCAGATTTTATCGAGATTTTCCGTCTCCTAAAGGGCCTCGTGCGGACTCCGGATGCCCTCACCTGAACCTCAGCCTCAGCACTGTTTAATTTTGATGAACCCTACTCGCTCGTTTTGTGATTTCGGCTCTTGGGTGCGTGCCTCAGCCGTCAGCTCGCGTGTCAGTACGTTGCCTTTTGGAGTCTGCCCACACAAAGAAAAATAATAAATAAATAAAAATGATAAAAGATGGAGAGAAAGAAGTAGCAGGAGATGCATGACAAAGTGGGCCGTGCTTGCCTGTGTCTGCTCTGAATTGCTTTAGGATCCGAGCAGATCGGGTTCTTTCATACTCGAAGCCAGCCTAGAGTATTTCTGACAGCTTAAAAACACTCGGTGAGCTTTATCAGCCAGAGATTTTCAGATGAAGTCTGGGCTCCACAGTGTTCGGATGCCAGCAACCAGAATAATGAGTGTTTCTACTGCTGCCAGCTCTGAGGTTTTCTTCTTTAATATGGTCAGTGGTGACAGGACCCTTCTGTCTTTGCTGTCATACAGTGGGAATAATAATCCTGGCTGTAAAACTGCATTAACTGGCGAACTTAACTCTGTAGCATCAGGTAGACCCTCAAGAGGGTCTACAAGCTGGTCTCCAGCAAGGTCTTGGTGGGGAGAAGGAGACTGGGCTAGGTTCTCCTGGTCTTGCTCGTGCATCTTCTGGTTGAGCAGGGAGTGCTCTTCTGGAAGAAGTGGCCTGGTCTAATGTGAATGATTTTGCTCATTGCAGAAGTAATTGCACGGAGCCGAGGTCTGCTGGAGCTTGGACTAATTAAACTGGGGTTAGTCTGTTGTTGCCTACTTGTGTTCAAGGAGAGACACACGAGCCAGCCGTGTGCCCCATGCTGCAGCAGAAAACGTAACTGCTCTCGAGGACATTGAGGAGAACATGAGAAATGCTCTCGTAGAGCAGCTGGAGATGGGTTGGTGTCTGCCAAGGGCGGGTGAAGCTCCGACATAGCAGGGCGCTGGCCTAGAGCGTGCCATTGAGCACTGCAGCTGACCTGCAAACGAGTAAATATTAGCTATTAATTAAGAAAGAAAACATCCAATTTTGTCAATAATGCAATATTTTTGACCATACGTTTCACCACCCGAAGGTGAGGCACTGCTGAGCTTCCAGAGGAGAGGCGATACGGATGGTGGGCACCACGTGCTCCAGGGTTCTTGGGATGAGCCGTAGGCTGGGCTTTTCCTCGCTGCTTTTCTCCAGCCGCGCTGCGTGGGCTGGCAAGAGCCAAGCAAAGAGCAAGCTCAGCCGAACGGGTTCATAGACTCATGGACTCACAGAATGGTTTGGGTGGGAAGGGACCTTAAAGATCATCTGGTTCTAACCCCCCTGCCATGAGCAGGGACATCTTCCACTAGAGCAGGTTGCTCAGAGCTCCATCCCTGTGCTTTCTTTAATAAAGCTACGAACCCATCCGAATTCCCCTTCGTCTGTTCAGGGAGTGGAAGGGGTTTTCTTTCTCCTACGACTGTCATTCCCGACTGGATGTTTTGTGTTTTTTTTTTTTTATTTTAAATCAGAAAATCCATTCTGACCAGTGCCTCTTCATGCCGAGAGTGCTTCCATTAATATCAGATGGGAAAGTCAGGCCAAGCACTGAAAGTGGATATAGTTTGCATTTGAAGGAAGGTTTTGTGTATGAAGCTGAGAAATGCTTCCCCGTCTGACACCGGTGATTGATTGCAGTTCTGCTAAAGATTAGCCAGACGTTTTAAGCACCGCAATTATTCATGTTTTCATAGTTAGATGCTAAATTTAAACTGTGTCTAACGACGTATGTACACTGGGTTATGCTGCTACACAGGCCCCGCTCCTGAGCAGGGAAGGAAAATGCAATTTTTTTTTTTTACTATTTCATTTTTCCAGAGAGATTCTGTGCCGTGAGTGCTCTAACCCAGCCAGCCTGATGCACACATGATGTCAATTATAGCTGCGCCGCCCTTGGCACCGGCACCTTCGCCAGGACGGGGGGTGAGAGGTGTCCAGCAAGGAGGGGGTGGAGAGCCGGGGGGGGGTCCCAGCGTCGTGGTGTGCAGCTTCTGGCTGGGGTCCCCATCCCTCGCTGCAAGGCAAAGTGCTCCCCAGTAATAACGACAACCTCCAGCATCTCGTGGGGATGGCTGGACCCAACGGCTCGGTGTTTGCACAACATTTTGGTATCGATGGGTGGAAAGAGGCTGTAGAATGAAAATGTGGGTTTTTTCCTTTCCTGCTGTTGGTGGTAGTGGAAACCCAAGACAGGAGCCGGTTGTGGGATTTCTGGTGATTTCTATAGAGGGGTAAAGGGATAATAGTGCAACTTTCTTAGCCACCAGCTCAGAAAACAAGTTAAGGTGACCTTTTCTCCATGCAGTTGTGCTCTTGAATGGCACGTCTGAAACACCACTTCACGCAGATATCTTCAGCCACATTCCCATCTTGGTTTCCACCTGAAACCAAGCAAGGGCGCCTTGAAAGCCTCAAAATTGCCACTTCAGCATGCCTTTAGTCTTTTTCGTTGAGCAGCACCGTCTCCGTACCCAGCTCCCAATAGGCTTTTGCTTGCTTGCAAGTCTAATTTCCCACCAACGCAAGCAAGCAAACTCTGGCTCATAGAGTATGGTTTGCTCGAAGGCTTGTCCCAGAGATTTTCTAAGCGAAAGCAGTGGATTTGAGTCTCTGGATGACTTCTGAGGGGTCCAGAAAAGGTAACTCAGACAGACAAGCCTCTTGCTGATAAGCCTCAATTAATTATCTAGGAGTCTACGTCTCTCTGCTGAAGTTAGAGAGCTCAGCAGATCAAAAAGAGCTTGAGACCCCGTGGCGTAAGGAGAGAGGACGTGAAACGCTGAGAAACCTGGTGGAAACCCCGACCTTATGATGTGTTTCATTTTAGGAAGGATGGATGACAGTGTGTTTACTGCTGCGAGATACCAGCTTGGAGATTCGTCGGGGCGTTTATCATCCACCGGTTGTTTAGATTTGTAGCTTGTGGCGGAGCTTTGAGTCAACGGCAAAACTCCTACTGCTTCTGTGAAGAATAGTATTTACCACTTTTCAGTTACTTTCTAGTGCCTCAAAACCTCAGAAGACAAATGAAACCTGCAAAAGAGATGATGGTGAAGATGATCCTGGTGATGTGTATGGCCAACGCAAGGCACGGCGGTGGTCGATCTGACCGGCTGTGGAAGGGTTAGTTTGGTCTGCTCCTGCTCTGCCGTGTCAGTGGAATTCCTTGATGGAGTTGATGGTGCAATTGAGTACGATTGGGTTTTTTTATTTTAAATATGGATATGTATTGGGTTTATTCCATTTTTGGATGATTTATAACTTTGGAGCATTACAGCTGTTTAGACTATCGAAAAGTTTGGCTTCACATGCGCTCACCTCCCATATGTTACAATATTAATAACCCTCTGCCTTACTAAATGTAATTCATTTTTCCCCAAAAAACCCAATGCTCTCCAGACAAGCCACACAAAACAACTGTCCGGTGTCCCCAAGTCTCGTACTCCCACCGCAGGTTTGCGAAGGGGCGAAGTGAAACCCAAAAAGCCGATGGCAGAGGAGAATGTGAAGTGTGAGAGCAGCTCTGACCTGTTAGCATCAACGAGCTGCAAGGGTTGTGACGTTGCAGTGACGGGCTTGGCACTGCGCAGGCGTCCTTTGTGGGAATCGCTCCTGGTCTGTGTTAATACCCTCGGCTGTAGGGATTGCCCTGTGATGTTATGTCTCACTTCCCTGGGGGAAAAAAAAAAAAGGAAAGAAAAGAGGAAAAAAAGAGGGAAAAGGAGGGAAAAAGAAGAAAAAAGGAAAATTTAAAAAAGGAAAAAAGAAAGAAAAAAATGGAAAAAAGGAAGAAGAGGAGAAAATGCAGCATGATGTGGCAGTGGAAATAGGAAAAAAGAAAAAATAAAACAAGGAGAAAAAAATGCAGCATAATGTAGCAGTGAAAAAAAACCCAAGGAAAAACGGAAAAATGCAGCATAATGTGGGAGTGAAAAAAAGGAAAAAAGAAAAAGAAAAAACAAGGAAAAAGGCAAAAAATGCAGCCTAATGTGGCAGTGAAGAAAGGAAAAAGGAAAAAAGGAAAAAGAAAACAAGGAAAAAAGGAAAAAATGCAACATAACGTGACAGTGAAAGAAGGGGAAAAAGGAAAAAAGCAAAAAGGAAAAAAGAAAATGAAAAAAATACCGTATAATGTGGCAGGGAAAAAAAGAAAAAATAAGAAAAAAAAAAGGAAAAAGGAAAAAAATGCAATATAATGTGGCAGTGAAAAAAGGAAAAGAGAAAATGGAAAAAAAGGGAGGACCCGCAGCATAATGTGTCGGTGTCCGACAGTGACCCCACGCTGGAGCCTGCCCACCCATCACCTTGCCCGCTGCTGAACGGGGCTGGGGACATCGACGTGGGGTGGGGTGGGGGGTGTCACGCCGGGCTGTGACACAGCAGCGTGCAGGCCCGCGGCCGCGAGTCCCATTCTCTTGGCCATTTACTACTGTCCTTGAAAAGGAGCTTCGAGCCTACCTTGCTGCCATCGTGCGACTGCAGATTCCTAATTTCCTGTTTAAAGAGGGGTTCGTGGCTTACGGGTAGCGGTAGCAGGATCAGGACTGCCGACCTGTTTGCAGACGAGAACATTTGGCTTCACCATGCTTCCTAAAATCGATTTCATCTCCGCTTACCAGCACCGCTAAGGGCCGAAGTCCTCCATGGAAGGAGTGAACGTAGACAGCGGGGCAGCAAGCTGAACTCCAGCCTTGCTGCGATGCCGGCCGGCCGGGGTCTTCGTGGGAAGGGGCTAATCCCTTCGCAGCTCCTGCAGATCCACTCCTCGATGCTGCGATTCAGGGAGCATCACCTTGCGCTCATTTTATAGCGAGCAGCAATCAGGCAGGAGATCACTGAATCACAGAATGGTCAGGGTTGGAAGGGACCTCTGTGGGTCCCCCAGTCCAACCCCCTGCCCAAGCAGGGTCACCCAGAGCAGGGGGCACAGCACCGCGGCCAGGCGGGGCTGGAATATCTCCAGAGAAGGAGACTCCACAGCCTCCCTGGGCAGCCTGGGCCAGGGCTCCGTCACCCTCAGAGGGAAGAAGTTCTTCCTCATCTTCAGCTGGGGCTTCCTCTGCTTCAGTTTGTGCCCGTTGCCCCTTGTCCTGTCGCTGGGCACCACTGGAAAGAGTCTGGCCCCGTCCTCCTGACCCCCACCCTGCAGATATTTAGAGGCATTTCGAAGGTCCCCTCTCAGCCTTATCTTCTCCAGGCTGAACAAGCCCAACTCCCTCAGCCTCTCCTCGTAGGAGAGATGCTCCAGTCCCCTCCTCATCCTCGTAGCCCTCCGCTGGACTCTCTCCAGTAGCTCCTCATCTTCCTTGAATTGGGGAGCCCAGAACTGGACACAGGACTCCAGATGGGGCCTCACTAGGGCAGAGCAGAGGGGAAGGAGAACCTTCCTCGATCTACTGGCCACACTCTTCTTGATGCACCCCAGGATCCCCTTGGCCTTCTGGGCACCCAGGGCACGCTGCTGGCTCATGGTCACCGTGTTGTCCACCAGGACACCCAGGTCCGTCTCCGCAGAGCTGCTCTCCAGCAGGTCCGCCCCAGCCTGTACTGGTGCCTGGGGTTGTTCCTCCCCAGGTGCAGGACCCTGCCCTTGCCCTTGTTGAACTTCATCAGGTTCCTTCCCATCCAGCTCTCCAGCCTGTCCAGGTCTTGCTGAATGGCAGCACGAACGATGCTTGGCATCTTTTTGCCAGTGGTACCCAAGGCGGTGCATCAAACCCAACCCCTATATTCTTTCGCATAAATCCCTATATTGTTTCATATAAATCCCTATATTCTATTCAAAGCTGACCCCGGACCTGCAGCCGAAGGTGATATCTCGTACCGCGCTGCCTGCGGCCGGCGTAACCCTGCTGCAAGCAAGCTGCCAGGAAGAAACTTCGGATCCACGTGTTGCTTTGGCTCCGCGAAGGGGACGAGCGTAATTTATGATGCTGAGAGCCGCCGTTGTCAGGATTTCAAAATACGGCATGTGTTAGGCTTGGAAAGTTGTTTTTTGTTCTTGCAATTAAAGCGCCCCATAAATATCCCAACGGACGAGGTGCTCCGGGCTCGCTGAGTTATGGCCGTGGCGTGTCGAGATCAGTCCAGCAGGCACTGATGTACTGGTGTTTTCTATGCTGGGATTTATATTTCTCAGTTTCTTAAAGCTACTGTAGCTTCGTGTTTAAGGTTAGGGTTTAGTTCTGGGCAACCTGCTAAGAAATGTGAGTTGTTCCCGTGAACTCCGCTTGGCCTTTCAGCTTTGTTGACAGAAATTTAGTCCACGTAGACAAAAGGGAGGAAAGGAAACAAATTAAAAAATAAAAAAAAAAGAAGCAGGTGAGGTCATTTGGAGTTGAGAGGAGCCTGGAACGCGCCTGTGTTGGGAACGACGCTGCGAGGACGGCCGAGGCGTCAGCGGAGAAGCACTTTTTGCTCGAAGAAAAGGAAGGGAAAATAAGAATAAAACTGTGTGCAGGCGAGACCCTGTCTTCCAAGAAGGTGCGAGGAACCTGCCAGAGAAGAGAGATCTCCCTCACCCCCAGCTCTGGGAGGCGGATTTGTGCCCTGGAGCAGGTAGTTTGCTAATCCTTTAAAAAACATCGATTTTGCCTGCGATACATCGCACCCAGCCGTGGTTCGTCCAGCGTCACACGAGACGTCCAGTGAGCTAACGAGAAAGGGAAGACATATTTATATCAAATAAAGTTATAAAAGTTGCGTGCTGGAAAATCACCTCTTTTTATATATTGTAAAATGTTCTGTAAAACTAAATTAGGGTTTAAGCGAGTTGATCCAAGCCCCGTAAACTTCAGCTGAGGGCTCTGGCGATAAACTGCCAAGGAGCGCAGGATCTGGCCATGAAAAGTCCGTAGCTGAAAACGTGGTTTTGTGCCGTGTTTCAGATCCTTCCCTGTGCCGTAGGAGAGCAGTGAGTGTTGGGGTGAAGTATTCCCAGGAATTGACTTTAAATAAGCATTTTCCCCATTATTTTGAGTGCGGTGGGCGTGCTCGTTGCTGAAGCAGGTGAGGGGCGAGATCGCTGCGGTCAAGCCGGGACGCCCAGGTCTGGGGTGGTTTCCCCTAAGGGTCCATACCTCCTGCGGTCACCAGGCCAGCAAATGTTCTTTTAGTCTGGAGAAGAGGAGGGTGAGGGGAGACCTTCTCGCTCTCTACAACTACCTCAAAGGAGGGTGTAGTGAGGTGGGTGTTGGTCTCTTCTCCCAAGTAACCAGCAACAGGACGAGAGGCAATGGCCTCAAGTTGCATCAGGGGAGGTTTAGATTGGATATTAGGAAAAATTTCTTCACTGGAAGAGTGGTCAGGCTGCCCAGGGCAGTGGTGGAGTCCCCATCCCTGGAGGTGTTCAAAACACCTGTAGATGTGGCACTTCTGGATATGGTTTAGCAGGCATGGTGGTGTTGGGTTGACTGTTGGACTTGATCTTAGAGGTCTTTTCCAACCTTAATGATTCTATGAAACCGCCTGGTATGGCTGGCTGGATACGTTGATGGTGGCAACGCTCGGTGCAAACTGAGGACGTGTCTTCTCCGTGCTCCTGCATCCGTCCCTTGAGCCTCGGGTCCACCTTGTAGAGCTTCCTCAGCAGGAGGTGGGACCCAAAGTCTCCATGTCTTTATACGCCTGTGACACTCGGTGTAAATATTTATCTCTTTTCTGTTAGGTTTGCATGGCTCCGCGTAAAGAACTTCCCACACCCTCGGCGTTACCCAGCATCTCCACCTGCCTCGCTCTGTCCGGGATTGCTGGTGGGGCAAAATACTTGGGTTTTCCTTCACTGACCACCTTTTGTGCTGCTTCAGGTGGCTGGTGGAGACCTCATTTCATGCAGAAGGAGGACCACTCAGTTGTGTTTTCAGGTGTCTTGAAAAAGGGAGGAACAAAAAAGAGTTTGGTGTCTTTTGGAGGCTACTTGTAAGGTGTGATGGATTCGGTGGTTTGAGCCTGTTCTCAGCTGGGTGAAGGCCCCTCCTGAGGTTCTGCGAGTGGCAGATAACGGAATAGTGCTGCGCAACGTCACTTCTGGGTTTTCCCCCCTTGCATTTAAGGTCCTGGGCGAATGGCTGTCTGAGCCAGCCACAGAAAGCAGGTCTGGAAGGGACGCAGAGAGATCCCTCTGACAAGAGACAGTCACCACTGCACCCAGGCCATTTGTGACAATCTCTTGTCACGCTCTTCACAAACTGATGACGGGGAGTCGCGGGCTCCCCTGCACCCTCTGTCCTAGCACTCGCTGCTCCTCTCTGCTACCAAATCATGATGTTGAACATCAATGTTAATTGTTTTTTTTCTGCATCTTCGTATCCGGTGGTGGTTGACACGTATGCATCTATGTATGCAATGTGGGTGACACGCTGGAGGGAAGGGATGCCATTCAAAGGGACCTGGACAGGCTGCAGAGGTGGGCCTGTGTGAACCACAGGAAGTTCAACAAGGCCAAGTGCAAGGTCCTGCCTGTGGGTCGGGGCAATCCCAAACACAAGCACAGGCTGGGCAGAGAGTGGCTGAAGAGCAGCCCTGAGGAGAAGGACTTGGGGGTACTGGTGGATGAGAAGCTCAACACAAGCTGGCGATGTGCGCTGGCAGCCCAGAAAGCCACCCGTACCCTGGGCTGCATCAAGAGCAGCGTGGCCAGCAGGGCGAGGGAGGGGATTCTGCCCCTTGACTCCATTCTCCTCAGACCTCACCTGGAGTCCTGCGTCCAGCTCTGGAGCCCCCAACACAGGAAGGACATGGATGGGTTGGAGCAGGTCCAGAGGAGCCACAAAGATGATCCGAGGGCTGGAGCACCTCACCTACAAGGACAGCCTGAGGGAGCTGGGGCTGTTCAGCCTGGAGAAGAGAAGTCTCCAGGGTGACCTTAGAGCAGCTGGCAGTGCCTGAAGGGGCCGACAGGAAGGATGGAGAGGGGCTTTTCACAAGGGTGTGTAGTGAATAGGACAAGAGGGAACGGCTCTAAACTAAAAGACTTCAGATTTAGATGAGATATTAGGAAGAAATTCTTCCCCATGAGGGTGGTGAAACCCTGGCCCAGGCTGCCCAGAGAAGCTGTGGCTGCCCCCTCCCTGGCAGGGTTGAAGGCCAGGTTGGATGGAGCTCTGAGCACCCTGGGCTGGTGGAAGATGTCCCTGCTGATGGCAGGGGCATTGGAACCAGATGATCTTTAAGGTCCCTTCCAACCCAAACCATTCTAGGATTCCATGATTCTGTAATCCCCGGTGCTGTCCCCGACCGCTCACCAGTTCGTCCCCATCCCATTCACATCACCGCCTCCAAAACTGGGTGCAGGACATCAACTGAGGGAGACGCACGAGCGATTCCTGTGTGTCTCGCAGGCCTTTTGCTCACCGCTGACAGCTCACACTTTTAATTTGCGGGCCGTTAATAATCATTAGAGAGACTCCTCCTGCGCCGCTGGAACAGCCTGAGGTCTTGCGCGGGTGCGAAGCGCCCATCGATGGGATGTGGAGCTCGGCTCTTCGCGTGTCACAGGCTGCACATCAGCCTTGCTGACGCCTTGCTGGAGCACAAATCCTGCCTGGAACTTGCTCCTCCTGAGCTGAATTCAAACCCAAACCTCTTTACTGGTTTGCTTGGGGACCTTTGAAACGTGGAGGTAGGTGTGCAAGCGGCAGCACTGGCTGGACCGCAGCCCTCCGCTCCCGTCTGCTCATCCAGCTACCGTGTATTCCCGGGGGATTTTTTTCCGAGCTTACTGGACCAGCAGCAGGAGAGGGGTGGAACAGATGCCCAAGAACAGCGTGTACCCCGCAAACAGGGAAGATTTTTGGGTCCCATAAAGTGATAAAGAAGGTTTTGCACAGAGCTGTAGGACACATCCCTGCCTTTGCTGTTTCTTGTTTGCGACAACCGAGCAGGACCAAGCGCGCGCTTCTCTTTTCCAGGCTCAAAATTACGTGGCTGTGGTTCTCCTCCTGGTTCTGGGCCAAGTTGGTTCATGTTTGTTTGACGCTTGTCGCTTCCCCCATCCCTCCATCCTCATCTTCCCGCTCCTTCCCCTGCCCGTAACGCTCTGCCCGAGCCTCTCGGAGCTGCCGCCGCTCTGCGGAGCCCCCAGAGAGAGAAATAAATTGTGCAGAAACAAATTCCCTGCCTATGAGATCCCCTTGGAAACCCGCCTGCCTGGTTCATAATTAATGCTGCGATTGTTCTCCTCGTTTTGTATATTTAGATGGCCTTTTTGTTTAAAGTTGATCGCTCGCTGCTCCTTTGAGTATCTCTCAAGGGAGGGAAATGGATGATATTTCAACAGCGGATCAGCCGCAATATGTACTAAATAAACAGACTTGCTAAAAACACCATAAAGGCCCCTTTGTCCTGCTGGATAGCGAAAGGGGAAAAAAAAAAAACCCGTCTCCCAGAAGGATGCTGGCGAGTGTAACTTATCTACGAGATCTCCCATTGCTATGATTGTACCGGAAAGTGTCCTAAATTAAACACTTCCACCCTTCACCGGTCACCTGAAATGTCACCCCGGCTTTAAGGGCTTAGCAGATGCTATCGTCCAAGTATTCCCAGTAGCAGCCAAGCCTGGCGCTGGGCAAGGTCTCCGCGTTCGGCCCCGTTAACGCGCCGTGCGAGGGCGGGTGTCGAGCGTCGGAATAATAGGTTGCACACGGCTATCGATTAAGTGACAGTTTTTCCTCCTAGCAAAATTGATCTTGGCTTTGGATTTAGCGGTCCCCGGCTGCGAGTTTGTTCAGTTATCTAATTTTAATGATCAAGTTTCCATTTCTTCTGCGAAAGTAATTTATATCGCAGAGGCTTTGGAGGGGGAGAGGAAAGGGGGAATGTGTGAACACCCAGCGACGCGGGGGGAAGGCTGAGCGACCTTCGATCACCCTGGATCTGTCCCTGACACGAGGTGGCTAGAAAATTAATTCAGATCCTGATTTTTTGGAGGCTCGGGGCGGGGGGGGATCACCGGGCTTTGAACCCCGGGGTGATGGCGACCACACAGACCACACCGGCGTGAACCTGAGTCACGAGGCTGGTTTGCAGCGTAGGTGCCCTGCGAGCTCCCCAGCGTCGGTGAGAAGCTCCACCATACTTTAATTTCACGTTGACCTCCCCGTCTGAGCGGCAACGTGTCGTGGAGCTGTTACAGGGAGGCGACGACCTGGGTTCAGCCCTGCCGTCGGCTCCCGAGATAGATGTGATGGTGTCAGATGGTGGCACTTCCACCGAGGAGGCTCTTCGAAGCTCATCGGCCTGCTGAGGAGCGATCTTGATTTATTATTAACGACTGGGTAAAACGAGATCATGAATGACTACAAAAATGTTGCATCCAGTCGGGCGCACGGTTATAGGCTGCCGCTTTTCGGAACTGAAGTTCAACGCTGGGTTAATTGCTTTTGGTCTGTAGTTATCTCTGGAACATCCCATCAACGTTATGTGATCAATAAATAAACTCGGCAGAAAATTTAAGACATCTGCATGGACAAAAATATTGGGTATGAAATCATAGCAAAATCTGCCTGGCAAAAGAGGCCGTTAAAGCAAGATTAGTTTTCACAAACAACATCACGGCGTGTTTTGAGATGCGTGGTTCGACCGCGCAGAAGGAAAGCGGCCGAGGGAGTCGAGATGAGGAGGGGACCGTGGAATAAAGCCACACGTGGTGGGGTGACCCTGGCTGGAGGCCAGGTGCCCGCCAACGCCGCTCCGTCACTCCCCTCCTCAGCTGGACAGGGCAGAGAAAATACAACGAAAGGCTCCTGGGTCGAGATAGGGACAGGGAGGTCACTCAGCAGTTACTGTCAGGGGCAGAACAGATCGAACTTGGGGGAAAATTAGTTTAATTTATTGCCAGTCAAAATCAGAGTAGGATGATGAGAAATAAAACCAAATCTTAAAACACCTTCCCGCCACTCCTCCCTTCTTCCTTGGCTCAACTTCGCTCCCGAATTCCCTACCTCCTCACCCTGAGCGGCACAGGGGGAATGGGGGCTGTGGTCACTCCATCATACGTTGGCTGTGCCGCTCCTTCCTCCTCACACTCTTGCCCTGCTCCGGTGTGGGCTTCTCTCTCCATGGGGCCACAGGTCCTGGCAGGAGCCTGCTCCAGCGAGGGCTTCTCACGAGGTCACAGCCTCCTTTGGTCATCCCCCTGCTCTGGTGTGGGGTCCTCCATGGGCTGCACGTGGAGATCTGCTCTACTGTGGACCTCCATGGGCTGCAGATGGATATCTGCTCCACTGTGGGACCTCCATGGGCTGCAGATGGAGATTTACTCCACCCTGGACCTCCACGGGCTACAAGTGGAGATTGGCTCCACCATGGACCTCCATGGGCTGCAGATGGAGATTTACTCCACCCTGGACCTCCATGGGCTACAAGTGGAGATTGGCTCCACCATAGTCTTCTCCATGGGCTGCAGGAGACAGCCTGCCTCACCATGGTCTTCATCACAAGGTGCAGGGGAATGTCTGCTCCAGTGGCTGCAGCACCTCCTTCCCTCCTTCTACACTGACCTTGGGGTCTGCAGAGCTGTTGCTCTCACTCTTCTCTCCCTCTGCAGTCACACAGGGTTTTTTGTCCCCGTTCTCAGCTAGGTTATCTCAGAGGTGTCACCACCATCGCTGATGGGCTCGGCCTTGGCCAGCGGTGGGTCCTTCTTAAAGCCGGCTGGCGTTGGCACCATCAGACATGGGGGAAGCTTCTGGCAGCTTCTCACAGAAGCCACCCCTGCAGCCCCCCCGCTGCCAAAACCTCACCATGCAAACCCAATACGCTGCAGGGAAGCATCCCAGGGCACATCAGGGTGCCTCAGCCGGGCACAAGCTGAAATTCATGGCCAAGCAGCCATAAAAACCAGGGACTGAGCTTGTGCCACCAGGAACAGCATGGCCTGATGAGGTTCAACCATCCTCCTCCAACAGTCTGAGTCTCCTTCTCTGGAGATATTCCAGACCCGCCTGGACAAGGTCCTGTGCAGCCTGCTGTAGGTGACCCTGCTTCGGCAGGGGGGTTGGACTAGATGACCCACAGAGGTCCCTTCCAACCCCTACTATTCTGTGATTCTGTGATTCTGTGAACAGCCTGCGGGTTAAACACAGGGTTTACGTCCTGGAGTAGGGCGTCACGCAGAGCAGCATCACCGGCGGCGAGGAGTGGAGGACGCTGCTCTTGTTTTCCATCGCTCCGTCTCTTGCCAGGCTTCTTGGACTTGAGAGGTTTTTTCTCTGAGAGCAAAAGCTCTGCCTTAACCTCCTCTCGAAGCAAGTTATCAACTCCCTGTTTACTTAACAGCACGTGGAACCACCGCAAACAAGTTGTCGATGCGGAGAGGGAGCTTTGAGCCGTAATGCAGAACAGGAGGGGAAAGTGTCGAAGGCAGAGATGAGTAGCTGAGGTCCTGCGGAACCAGAGAGAATCGCCATGCTTTCCTTGGTGGTGAGAGCGTGAACGAGCTGCAAACCAGCAGAAAAAATAATGAGGAGAGAAAAACCCGTTCAGTCCTGCTTTTTATTTCGTCCCATCAAGTGAGAACATGGTCACGAAGTTACAGACTCTTAAACTGAAAGGGATGGGAGCTTGAATCCTGACAAAGTTCGCTCTTTTTTGTTTTTAATAAATAGCAATTCACTGCCACCGTAAATCAAAGCTGATGTGGCTGAATTTAAAACACAGACTGCGGAACTCTTCCAAGGGCGGGTGCAGAAGGGAGCGTACGAGGAAAAAAGGAGGTTTCGGTGGTAATGCAGAATGTGCTTTCCTCCCAGGTGTTGTGGTTTTCGGTTTCTTGCTTTTTAAAGAATCCAAAGTTTGCAGGATTCGGGTCAGAGCTTGGAAAATTGTAACCGTCTCTCAGCATCACGTGTGTGCTTTATGCTGGGTAAAAATTCCTGTAATTTTCGGGGGTCTCTATGCTGGTAGTAGCAACGCTGTGAGTAGGAGGCTTCTTCCCGCTGTCCCTCGTGCCCTCTGTGTAACTCCCGCCGAAAGCGATACACAACATTGCAAGATGCTGGGAGAACAATTAATAAATTGCATTGAATAGAATTACATGAGCCCTGTAACAGAAAAAATGGATTGCTTACGGCCCCGCCGGCCGCCCTCCCCTCGCGGCCGTAACCTCGGAGGAACACTCACTTTACAGTTCACGCCGCGGCGAGGTCAGATCCAGTGTTGAAACAGGATTAGGTACCAAGGGCAATCTCGGAATAATGTTAGTCTGAGTGAACCCTGATAAAAATCAAGGAAACTCAGGGCTCAGACTTCTCCCAGCCTGAGCCCGAGTGCAGCCTGCGTCGGTGTGTGCCGGGGGACCGCGTCTCCCGAGGCGGTCGCCTTGGGAGGCTTGAGAATATTAAGGTTAAATGAGATTTTTTTTTATTATTTTTTAAGGAAGATTAAGGGCGGATTCAGACCCTGCACCTTGGGGAATGTGTTGAATCGTTAGCCACAGAATCACAGAATCACAGAATAGAAGGGGTTGGAAGGGACCTCTGTGGGTCATCTAGTCCAACCCTCCTGCCGAAGCAGGGTCACCTACAGCAGGCTGCAGAGGACCTTGTCCAGGCGGGTCTTGAATATCTCCAGAGAAGGAGACTCCACAACCTCCCTGGGCAGCCTGTTCCAGTGCTCCGTCACCCTCAGAGGGAAGAAGTTCTTCCTCGGGTTCAGCTGGAGCTTCCTCTGCTTCAGTTTGTGCCCGTTGCCCCTTGTCCTGTTGCTGGGCACCACTGAAAAGAGCTTGGCCCCATCCTCCTGACACCCACCCTGCAGATATTTATAAGCATTTATTAGGTCCCCTCGCAGGACTGTCTCTGTGCCTCAGTTGTCCATCTTCATGTGGATGCTGATTTCTTTATCTTGCCTCCTTTACTAAGCCCTGAAAGTTCGGATGGGTGCAGGGTGGATGTCGCTGCCTGTAGATAAACCCCGTGGCTGTGCGCAGGCTGCGGTGGTCATGGCTGTTGTCTCGATCATGGTGCAGGGTCGGTAGCTAAATATTGCCCTGCTCCATCTCCATCTCTTGTTTCTGCCCTCTTCTATCAGGAATTCACCTTTGGGTTTGGTATGGCTTGGCAGTGGCAAGCCCAGTCGCACCAGTTTGGTCCTCTCCGGCGTTGGGAAGGTATTGAATCAGCTGAGAAAAAGGATGCAGTGTAATTGCAGCCCTGGGGGAGGTGATGGGGGGATGATGTTGAAGTTGGGGTGCTTAGGTTGTGTTAACAGATGGGATCACCCCTCCGGGAAAATGGAAGCCTCGTTACTTAATAAGCTCAGATGCTCTTTTCTGGAGAAACAACCCCCTGCTCAGACGGGAGACCAGAAGAGCTGGATTTGTCCGTGTCTGGGCTCTTCTGAAGAAATCTAGGTGTGATGGATGGTTCCCGGATCAGCCCTGCAATAATTAAGACCATAAATTCCAAGTGAGCTGTCGGTGCAGACGAGGATGCTCCAAGGAACAGCTTGTTCCCAGCTTGGGACACCAGCTGAGGTCATGGTAGGTGCTTTCCAGACACACGTGGTGGGCTTGTGTTGCTGCTGATGGACTTCCCTCACAATGACATTTTAGTGATAGATGTTGAAGATTCAGATGGAAATACCATTTTTCCTCCCACGCTTTAAACACTGCAGAGCAGTGCAATGGCTTTACCAACGCTTTTGAGGGATTTGGTAGCTACTGAAAACACAAACGCTTTTTTGGGATGTTCCTGCTGTGTCTCTGACTGTAGCAGAGGATTTCTGGAGGCCAAGGCAAGCTCTTGGAAGGTATTTCCAGAGAAAATCGCAGAACTAAATCAACTCTGCATGCTGGTAGCTCTATTATGCTGAAATGCATTGAACCAAAAAGTTCAGCATTCTTGGAGGCTTTTCTTGTGGTCAGTGCCAGAGATTTCTGATTAAGAAGGAAAACAGGATGGCTTCCTCCCTATGAGGTGCTGGGATTAAAAAAATTAAGCAACAGGGGTGACGAAAAGGCTGGAGCCAGAGAATATAGCAGTAGCAAAAGAAAGCAGAATAAGAATAAAAAGTGCGTATCCTCAACAATAGTAGGGAGGGAAGTGATTTCAGAAAGGCAGTGGGAGCCTTCTCGGAGAAGAGGTGGGTTTGGTGTCCTTTTGAGGATGCACAGTTGATTTACCGAGCGTCTTTTCCAACCCTGAGACATATCTGAAACAGGGGGAACAGTGCTGACCTGGGAGTGGCATTGTTAGGAAGTCTGGTTTCGTCAGCTCACCGGTTTTTGGATTCTTTAGTGTCTAATAGAGCTGAGCTTTTCTCTTGTATGGTCTTGTCTTCTTTAGCTGGCCATCTGCTTTGAGTGAACAAGGAAGGTAATTACCCCAAGGAGTGGTGGAGTCTCCATCTCTAGAGATACCTAAAACCCAGCCGATGATGTCCTGAGCAAGCCGCTCCAGCTCCCATGCCTTGAGCAGGGACCAGATGATCTTCAGGGATCCCTCCAGCCCCAGAGACTCTGTGGTTCTCCACAGGAGAGGTTCAAAGCTGCGCCAGAGGAGGTTTAGACTGGACATTAGGAAGCATTTCTTTACCAAGAGGGTTGTCAAACACTGGAACAGGCTTCCTGGAGAGGCAGTTGGTGTCCCAGGCCAGTCAGCATTTAAGAGGCCTTTGGACAATGCCTTTAATAACGTGCTTTAACTTCTGGTGAGCTCTGATGGGGTCAGGCAGTTGGACTAGATGATTGCTGGAGGTCCCTTCCAACTGAAACAGTCTAGCCTAGTCTAGTCTAGTGTAGTCTAGTCTATGTTCACAACTGTGAGGTCTCTGCTTGCCAGTTTTGTATTTTAGTAAGATGAAGGATGGCTGAAGGATTGACCCTTAGAAGTATTAAAATGAATGAAGAATAACCATGTCAGCCTCATTTTCTTGAGGAGCCCAACCATAAAGGAAGGAGTTGGAAAGGTAGGAGAGAAAAGCAGGGCGGCTTCTCCAACGGAGCCACATTCTGTGTGTTGTCCGCAGGAGAGTGAATGGTGGGCTCAGCACCGGGCAGGGTTGGAGGACGAGGGAAGAGGCTGAGGAGAGCCCGGTGGGTGCACAAGCAGCCGGGGCATCAAGCCCTGAGTCACGGGGGGGGTTTATGAACATGAGCTAGAGCAAAGTTGTACCCAAAGGCGTTTTGATGTTGTGCAGACATTTACGTAAGGATATCTATGTTTTCTGACTGTCCTGTGTCCCTGCCAACTAAATCCGATCACCCTCCGCTCGAGTATTTTCTTCTTTATAAATGTAGTTCCATAATGAAAGAGAAACACATGGGGTTTTTTTCCAAATACCATGTTAATTTAAAAAAGGCCTTTTTCATTAGATGTTATATACACAAGGGCTGCAGATTACAAATGCAGAAAATTAAATTGTAAACTCTACAGTGGGGCCTTGGGGGGGAGAAGAAGGAGAGGGGCGAGCCCTCCCCTCTCCCCAGCCTCCGCGAGTCCGCTCGCACGGAGGCGGGCCGGGGAAGACGAGCTCCCTGCAGACTCCATCAGCCACAAAGGAGGGTCAGATCCTTATCGGCTTTAATTTATACTCATAACTCCAGGATTGCCCAGTTTCCCGGAGTTCAGTGACTTTGGTGCATGGATTTGAGATGAAGTAGGGATTTTGCTTTTTTTTTTGTGCCGCTGCTGTTTCGAAGTTATTATTTAAAAAAACAACCAACAGATTCATCCCATTTCTGATCCTAGATCTTAATTAATATTAATTATGCCGATAAATCTGTCTCCACTGAAGCCCATCAGTGGCTGAAGTCCCTGGCTGTGGCTGTGGCAACAGGTCCAGGGACAGCAGCATCTTGGTTCTCTTAATAAACTGTTTGCTGCTGCCTTCAGCCCCTGGGGAACTGGACGTGGTTCCTCTCCCGCTACATGCGGTGCACGCCCGTGCTCCCGGCACACGCTCTGTAACCTCCCCTCTCCCCCTTCTCCTTTAAAAATTCTTGAGATGAGAACACTCTGTGCCCTTCACCGCTTGATTTCTCCTCTCAGTTATAGCTTCTTGCACTATCTCTCCATCCTCAACCTTTCCTTTTCCTCTGTTGTGATGCCCCTTGGCAAAAAGGAAGTTGAATTAGCCATATAGTTTGCCTGGAATATATAGAATATACAATATAAAATCATAGAATGGGTTGGGTTGAAGGGTCCTGTAAAGGTCACCTAGTCAACCCCCCAAATATAGGTATATAAAATACAATACATATTATATATTATAATCTATTATATAATGATATATAATTATAGTACATTTTCTATAATTTAATATAATAATATGTAGTCTATAGTATAATCTTATCTCTAGTCTAATCCCTTCCAAAGGAAACCAAGACCCAGGCAGTCACGGCGCCTGCGAGTTTTGCCCGTGCGTCTCCCCCTCCGCTCCTCCCAACGCTTTTTGGACTCCTTGAAAGAGTTCGCTGAGATTTCACCCAGGGTGGAGGGCTATTAAATTACTACCAGTTTTGTGGAAATAGGATAAGAGGGGAGGTCCAGCAAGCGGTATCCCTAGAGAGGGGCTGTGCCGAGAGCTCACGCTTCGTTACACCCGGAGAATCCGTCGGGAAGGGGGTTTGGTTTTATAGATGGGATGAGGTTCAAGCAGGATTGGTCCGTCCTTGTATCAAAGCCGATCAACCACAAGACATAAATTTATGTAAAACCACACTTGCTTAAGTTTGATGCTCACAAACCCCTTGTTTAGGACTTAGGACGTGGTCCTTTTTATGAGCCCCTGGCTGACTCTGGAAATGACTTGACCCTCAAGTCCCACGTGGTCTAATTAATATTTTTTTTTAGAAAGAGCTGCCAATTTTCAGCATCTCTGAAACCATGCCTGGGCTTTATTTGCTTGTCTTTGCTTCCTGGAGCGTTTTAGGGCTTAACTCACCCACAACAGCATTGGCCGTATGTGTGATAACCACTGTGCTGGGATATTTCTCATTGCAGCCACGTGGCAGCCGCTTCTCTCGCGCGGTGTCTGCACCACGAAGGGTTGCAGTGGGAGCAGCTCTGCGCAGAGGGACCTGGGTGTCCTGGTGGACGACAGGGTGACCCTGAGCCAGCAGCGTGCCCTGGGTGCCAAGAAGGCCGATGGGATCCTGGGGTGCATGAGGAGGAGTGTGGGCAGCAGGTCGAGGGAGGTTCTCCTCCCCCTCTGCTCTGCCCTGGGGAGGCCCCATCTGGAGTCCTGTGTCCAGTTCTGGGCTCCCCAGTTCAAGAAAGATGAGGAGCTACTGGAGAGAGTCCAGCGGAGGGCTACGAGGATGAGGAGGGGACTGGAGCATCTCTCCTACAAGAAAGGCTGAGGGAGCTGGGCTTGTTCAGCCTGGAGAAGAGAAGGCCCAAAGGGGACCTTCGAAATGCCTCTAAATATCTGCAGGGTGGGGGTCAGGAGGATGGGGCCAGACTCTTTCCAGTGGTGCCCAGCGACAGGACAAGGGGCAACGGGCACAAACTGAAGCAGAGGAAGCTCCAGCTGAAGATGAGGAAGAACTTCTTCCCTCTGAGGGTGACGGAGCCCTGGCCCAGGCTGCCCAGGGAGGTTGTGGAGTCTCCTTCTCTGGAGATATTCCAGCCCCGCCTGGCCGCGGTGCTGTGCAGCCTGCTCTGGGTGACCCTGCTTGGGCAGGGGGTTGGGCTGGGTGACCCACAGAGGGCCCTGCCAACCCCGACAATTCTGGGATTCTGTGATTCTGATTCTGTGAGCGCAGGCACCTCCTTCAAGTTCGTAGAAAGCTGATTTTTTTTTTCCCCTTTAGTTATTTTCTGCTTCCCTCCAGAGTGAGAAAGCTGTGCCGCCCTGCGCGGAGCAGCCGTGGCCACGAGGTTGCATCAGAGGAGGAGGAGGAGGAGGAGAACGTCTGGAGCCCTTCTGGCGGCTCCCGCCTGGGGCAGGCTGGACACGCAGCATGAGGTTTAGCACCGCGAACCTCTGCGGTGCCAGAGGAGGAGAATGCC
The DNA here is from genome assembly GCF_030867145.1 of Opisthocomus hoazin. Lineage (NCBI taxonomy): Eukaryota > Metazoa > Chordata > Aves > Opisthocomiformes > Opisthocomidae > Opisthocomus > Opisthocomus hoazin. The sequence goes on along the minus strand of NC_134418.1, from coordinate 1,663,790 downwards.
GAAAGCCTGAGGTTCTCTGGGCTGCTGAAAGCAGCCTTGCTTTCCCTCTTACCCATCGCATCGTCTTTCCACTTCAGGCATGTGGGTGTCAGGAGGATGGGGCCAAGCTCTTTTCAGTGGTGCCCAGCGACAGGACAAGGGGCAGTGGGCACAAACTGAGGCACAGGAAGTTCCGTCTGAACATGAGGAAGAACTTCTTCCCTCTGAGGGTGACGGAGCACTGGCCCAGACTGCCCAGGGAGGCTGTGGAGTCTCCTTCTCTGGAGATATTCCAGACCCACCTGGACAAGGTCCTGTGCAGCCTGCTGTGGGTGACCCTGCTTCGGCAGGAGGGTTGGACTAGATGACCCACAGAGGTCCCTTCCAGCCCCTACTATTCTATGATTCTGTGATTCTGTGATTCGAGCAAGCCTTTGAGCAGGCTGATGATTAATAACCCAGATGATTTCCATCTCCACCGGTGTTTCTTTCTCAACCTTCTCCATCTACAAGGTGTTTTTTTTTGTCTTTTCATTTTTACTCACCTCAGTAGTCCTGTAGATCAGTTGTACTCTTTAAATGTGCTTTCTTTCGAGCGGAGCTGGGGTTTTTTGGAGGCTTTGCTGTCTCTTCTGGGGCTGGGCGAGGGTGTAGGTGGGCAGAGGTGTTACTCATCTGTCAGCGGAGTGGAGCGATATGCAGAAGGTCACAGACCCGCAGACTAAATAAGTGATGAGATGTCATGAAAAATTTGTATTTGAGCGCAAGGGAAGTTCAGCACACGCCGTGAGCTTCCTTGGCTTTTATTTATTTTTAATTTTTTCTTACTTTGTGAGTTCACTGCCTGATTTATTCATGCTTCTGTCTTGAGAGACTGAGGGTTTTCTGGGCTGCTCAGAAATCAAGCCCTTTTGAAAAAGAAAAGAGTGTCAGACACAGCCGGTGGTTCAGAGAGGAAAACCTCGAAGCAAGAGGAAGAAACGTGGGAGAAAGTGTGAGGGCAGGAATGAAGGATGAGGCTGGGAGGGAGGCTTGTTAGCAGCGGAGAGGGGTGAGCAGCAGCATCTCAACAGGAATTTCTTTGTGGGGTTTTGACGTTGCGTGAAGGTTTCAGGGGTGCGAGAAGCGCTGTGTGCTCCGCTTGTCTTCTCCTGGGGCCACACGTCCGGGTTGTCTCTGCTGTAGGTGAGGGTGGGTTGCGTTAGAGATGGATCCTGCCCTTCATGTATGATTTACAGCAAAGCTCCGGGGAGCCAGAACGGCAGGCTCCGGGCTGGTTCTCCAAAACTACGAAGTTCACCAAAGGGTGAGAGCAATCCTGCTGAGTGGAAATTGTAGTATCGCTGGCAACTGGAAACGAAACCCTGCATGCGATTGCCTCCGGGGATGTGCGAGTAATTCTATCCCGTATGGATCCAGAGATGGGAAGAGGTTGGGTGGAGAGGCAGCCAGGCAGACTCTTCTTTCTGACTGTAAATTTTCAGGTTAAGAGGCCTCTCTGCCTTTTCTGCTGCAACGTGATTGTATCCCGTTCTTTCCTTTTATCTGAATTTATTGATATTCATGTATTGCCTTTGATAGGGTCACTCAGGCGTCTCTGGCTTTGGTGAGCATCCTGTTAGTGATTTATTTCCTTCTCCTAAGAACGCTGTCGGCATTCTTTCCCTTTCTTTTCCCAAACCGCTTTTCTTACGAACACTCAGTGCTTTAACTGAGCGGTGCCTTCTGCCGTGGGTGCCACTGGTGTGGTCGCAGGTGGAAGTCTCTGCTGGAAATGACCATCTCGAGAGCAGCCCTGAGGAGAAGGACTTGGGAGTGCTGGTGGATGAGAAGCTCAGCATGAGCCGGCAATGTGCGCTTGCAGCCCAGAAAGCCACCCGTACCCTGGGCTGCATCAAGAGCAGCGTGGGCAGCAGGGCGAGGGAGGGGATTCTGCCCCTTGACTCCGTTCTCCTCAGACCCCACCTGGAGTCCTGCGTCCAGCTCTGGAGCCCCCAACATAGGAAGGACATGGATGGGTTGGAGCGGGGCCAGAGGAGGCCACGAAGATGATCCGAGGGCTGGAGCAGCTCTCCTGCGAGGACAGGCTGAGGGAGTTGGGGCTGTTCAGCCTGGAGAAGAGAAGGCTCCAGGGTGACCTTAGAGCTTCTGGACCCAAAGCTTTGCAGATCTTGGGAAGTATTGAAATATCCTGCCCACCCACAACACGAGCCTTCACTTGCAAACCTCTGTATCTGCCAGCGGGAAGCCTTGTGCCGATATTTGCTCAGAAAACGAGCTGCCTCCATGCCATCACCCTCTGCTTGGTGGCTCCGACATATCCTTGGGACAACTTATGGCTCTTGCAAACTTTCTGCCGTTGAGGAAGAAGTAGAAGTTTTCGATGGTGATTTTGGGGGAAAAAAGTTGTTTGAATCTCTGATATAATTGATTATGAGACACATGACTGTGCTACATGACTCTCGCACCGATGCCGCTTTCCTAATGTTTTGTTCTAGGCAAGCTTGAATGGAGGACAAAGTATCTCAAGAACTATCTGCCGCCCTTCCAGCGTGTCTCCTGGACACTGGAGGGGCTGCGATTGCACTTGTCTTGTGATACCGTGTCAAGAGATTGGAAGGGACAGTAGTATTGCCACCAAAAGTTCCTCTTCTCTGGGCTGTGACCCTCAGAATAGGGGTTGAGATCTCAAAATATGGCGGGGCTTCTGAGTCCAGGTTTTGTCGTCTTAATAACGTGGAGAGAGTGGCATGGACTGGCGTGTGCAAGACTCGCGATTCTTTGATCTTTTTGCCGTAGATTTTGCCGTGCGCCATCTCATCTCCCTTTGTGGCAGAGCAGCTTCCGCTCTGGCTGTAACGTTAGTCGTGCTTTTTTGTTTCTTTAAATAATTTCTTTTTTTTTTTTTTCAGCTGACAATGACCTCAGCTGTTTGTTTAAGGAGTTCATAGCCCTGCAAAAATTTCACAGCAACCGAAAGGAAGTTTACGAGAAGCCCTTTGGTGGGGAGCCTCTGGCGTTGATGTGCTGGGCTTCTGCTTTATGTTCCTATCAAACAATAATAAAATTCAAAAGAAAGAAGAAAGTAAACAGTTTGGTGTAGACAAAGACAAATCCGTGTCATTTTATCCTTCCTCAAACACCGCCGCTGGAGTGCGGGGAAGGGCGAGTGGACGGGCAGCAGAACGCGGCGGAGAGGAGTGAGTGAGGCAGCAAAGCGGTGAAGGAAACGCGCGTACCTAGGGGTGAACCCTGCGAGACCCTGAGAGAAAGAAACGCTTTCAATAGAAGGAAGTCGTGCGGCACGGTGCTGTACGATGCCAGCACCCGGCTGAGGCAGCCCCCTCATTTCGGGATGAAATTGCCCAGAAAAAGGGATGCTCGTCCTCAACGCAAGGCCGCTGAGGCTGGACGAAAGCTGAGCCGTGGTTAGTTTAGGCTTGAGTGCGCCGACGTCGCGTGAGCTGGCCAAATTCTTGAGGGTCTCGCTGGTTTGGGGAGGGTTTCCACCACCGATGGCCACGCTGAAATAGTCGGCGGTTGATGGGTCCGTCAGACCTGGAACCGAAAGTCTGGTGCCGAAACCTGGCCGGCAGTTCTCCAGGCAGATGTGGGTTCAATGCATCAGGTTTTATCTCCTCTGGCAGATGCCCCTCCTCTGATATTACTTCTACATTAATTTTATCCTGTCTTTTATTATTATTTTTTTTAATTTATTTATTTTCTGTCTCTTTTTATCTTTATTTGTTTTGCTTTTTCTTTTTTCCTTTTTTCTTTCTTTTTTCCTTTTTTCTTTCTTTTTTCCTTTTTTCTTTCTTTTTTCCTTTTTTTCTTTCTTTTTTCCTTATTCTTTTATATTTTATATTTTTGCTTTTTTCTTTTTTTTTCTTTTTTCTTTTTTATGCTTTTCTTCTTTTTTGTTTGTTTTCATGTTGTTTTCCATATTTACTTCAAACTCGCTGGAGCGGTTTGCTCCTGGCCCTTTTAAAATTCCCAAAGTTTTGAAAAAAGACCTGCCTTTGAGATGCCGTGGAGCACTGGGACTGGCTGCTGCGGGGTGGTGGGAGCACCGGCTCTGCCCAACGCACCATGCAACCTGTCCTTAAACAGGACAGCACCTTCAGAGATCCCATCTCAGTCATTGGGAACCATTCTCACCCCAAACCCTCCCTTTGCAGCTCTACCAGTACGTTTAAAGAGCATATTTAACCCCAAAAAGGGACTTTCTGCTATATCCGCTAGCCCTTTGCGAAGCCTCGCGCTGCCTCCCCATCACCGCCCCGGCCACGGGTGTCAAATTCCCCGCTCCGCCGGGACCTCGCCGTCCTCCGCTATCGCCCTTTTTCCCCCACAAATTGCTTTATAACAGGGCGATAACTCCGCGTGCACATCGTAAAACAGCTCTTCCCGGGATTTATACCCCAGATGTCAGCGCAAAGAGGATTTCGCGTCCCCTTTCTCTCCTCGCCCAGCTCTGGGCATCCGAAATCTGCCTTTGTTTATCCCTTTCCAAGGCTGTGACAATAAGCGCGAGGCCATCCAGAGGTTACTGTGACACCGCGTAAGGAAAAGCCTTGGCTTTTGTTTTCAGATTCCTCCCAAGATTGGTTGTTTTTTTTTTTTTTTTTATCTACAACAAATAGCCATAAATCCTGCTGGGTCTCCCCGTGCCCAGGGCTGCCCAGCTCCAGCGCCAGCCCGGCGGATGCTGGAGCAGGAGGAAATGCTGCTTCAGCTGGGCTCCCTCCTCTTCGTCGCATCGGATTTAGCTACAGGAGAGCGTGCCCCACGGGAGTTTGGGGGTTTCATTAATTGGAAGCTGGGCTTTGGTCACCCTGGGTGTTTTCAGGAGGTTTCTCAGGATGCCTAAAGCAAGTGTTGCATGGCTTCCACACAAGAACGCTGTATGGGGCCAGACAGGATCCACCCAAGAGTGCTGAGGGAGCTGGCGGAGGAGCTGGCCAAGCCACTCTCCATCATCTATCAGCGGTCCTGGCTAACAGGGGAGGTCCCAGGTGACTGGAGGATCACCAGCGTAACACCATCTACAAGAAGGGCCGGAAGGAGGATCCCAGGAACCACAGGCTGTCAGCCTGACCTCAGTGCTTAGGAAGATTATGGAGTGGTTTATCTTGAGTGCTTTCACCGGGCATGTGAAGGATAACCAGGGCATCAGGCCCAGCCAGCACGGGTTCATGAAAGGCAGGGCCTCCTTGACCAACCTGATCTTCTATGACCAGATGACTCGCCTAGTGGATGAGGGAAAGGCTGTGGATGTTATCTACCTGGACTTTAGTAAAGCCTTTGACACTGTTCCCTACAGTATCCTCCTGGAGAAACCGGCTGCCCATGGTTTGGATGGACGTACTCTTCGCTGAATGAAGAACTGGCTGGATGGCCGAGCACAGAGAGTGGTGGTGAACGGAGTTAAATCCAGCTGGCGTCTGGTCACAAGTGGTGTTCCCCAGGGCTCAGTTATGGGTCTGGTCTTGTTTAACATCTTAGTGATCTGGATGAGGGCATTGAGTGCTCCCTCAGTCAGTTTGCAGATGACACCAATTTGGGTGGGAGTGTTGATCTGCTGGAGGGTAGGAAGGCTCTGCAGAGGGATCTGGACAGGCTGGATCGATGGGCCGAGGTCAACTGTATGAGGTTCAACAAGGCCAAATGCCGGGTCCTGCACTTGGGTGCAACGCTACAGGCTTGAGGAGGAGTGGCTGGAAAGCTGCCCGGCGGAAAAGGACCTTGGGGTGCTGGTCAACAGCTGGCTGAATGTGAGCCAGCAGTGTGCCCAGGTGGACAAGGAAGGCCAACGGCATCCTGGCTTGGATCAGGAATGGTGTGGCCAGCAGGTGTAGGGAGGGGATCGGGTCCCCCTACTCGGCACTGGTGAGGCCGCACCTCGAGTGCTGTGTTCAGTTTTGGGCCCCTCACTCCAAGAAGGACATTGAGGGGCTGGAGCGTGTCCAGAGAAGGGCAGCAAGGCTGGGGAGGGGTCTGGAGAACAAGTCTGATGAGGAGTGGCTATTGGAGCTTGGGCTGTTCAGTCTGGAGAAGAGGAGGCTGAGGGGAGACCTTCTTGCTCTCTACAACTGCCTGACAGGAGGGTGTAGTGAGGCAGGTGTTGGTCTCTTCTCCCAAGTAGCCAGGGATAGGACGAGAGGCAATGGCCTCAAGTTGCATCAGGGGAGGTTCAGATTGGACATTGGGAAAAATTTCTTCACTGAGAGAGTGGTCAGACATTGGACCAGGCTGCCCAGGACAGTGGTGGAGTCCCCATCCCTGGAGGTGTTCAAAAAACGTGTAGATGTGGCACTTCTGGATATGGTTTAGTAGGCATGGTGGTGCTGAGTGGAGGGTTAGACTTGATGATCTTAGAGGTCTTTTCCAACCTATGATTCTATGATTTTTTTTCCCCTACGCGTTAGTCTCCTGCAAATGTCAAGTTCCCAAAATGATTTGCACCCACCAAAAACGGAACAGGTTAAGCTCAGTATTTTCTCAAAGAAGAGGGTTGTTGTAGGGCAAGAGTTGTCTGGCCAGGCTCTCAATCAAACCTGACGTGAGTGTGAATTAAAACTCTCTTCCTTTACCCATTCCTGGAAGCATTTTGGGGGGGGCTTGCATGAAAGTCTGGGGTCTTGAGGATGCAGCCCCCCCAGAAGTCAGTGGCTCACCCATCGCCATCAGCTGGAGCCCAGCGATTTTGTGGCCTCAGCGTATAAAATCTGCTTTATCCTGTAGATGCTAAGAGATGAGCCATCCCAAGGGGAAGTTTGGTGGTGTCCACTCAACCAGAAAAGAGACTGTTTTACAGTGTAGGTGGAAGATAAAACGTGATAGAATGGACTTTAATCCTTAGATTTTCCATGGTTATTTGCAAGTCTCTAGAAGCTGAAGAGAGTTGTTTTTCTCCTGAAGTCGGGCGGTACCAGTTTCACTGATTTCTAACCTTCTGGGAAGTTATTTTATTTCTGTGTTTGCTTTTAGCCCAATGTTTCCTACCAGTCTTGCCTTCACAGCTGTTTTAAATATCCATTCGCCTGCGCGTCGGCCTCTCTGCAGAATACGCTGGATGGCTGTAAATGGCTCTCGCTGTTTTCACAGAATCACAGAATGGTCGGGATTGGAAGGGACCTCTGTGGGTCATCTAGTCCAACCCTCCTGCCGAAGCAGGGTCACCCACAGCAGGCTGCACAGGACATTGTCCTGGTGGGTCTTGAATATCTCCAGAGAAGGAGACTCCACAACCTCCCTGGGCAGCCTGGGCCAGTGCTCTGTCACCCTCAGAGGGAAGAAGTTCTTCCTCATCTTCAGCTGGAGCTTCCTCTGCTTCAGTTTGTGCCCGTTGCCCCTTGTCCTGTCGCTGGGCACCACTGGAAAGAGTCTGGCCCCGTCCTCCTGACCCCCACCCTGCAGATATTTGTAAGTATATATTAGGTCCCCTGGCAGCCTTCTCTTCTCCAGGCTGAAGAGCACGGTTTCAGACTCTGGAAATACATATCCCGTGGCCTTACAAGAACAGGTCTAAGCAGCCACCCAAACGGCCGGGTTATTTCCCAGGCCAAATTAGTTTGGCAGGTGACAGGGGAGGTGACGGCACCTTTGGTGGGGACATCTCTGGAAGTCGGTGTGTTTGCGAAGGCGAGCGAACCTTCTCAGTGGGAGCTGGCAACACCCAAGGCCACCTCCTCCCACCCCTCATCCCTGCTCTTTGCATCCCCTGCCTTGGGCAGAGACCCCAGTGTCACTGGTTTCTTCTGCACTGGTGCTGGATCCATCTTCTCTGGACAGGCTCCCGCGAGCTGCGCTGGAGTAAGTCTTCTCCTGGGAGGGTGGTGCTGGAACCACAGTGGAGAGTAACCATGAGGACAGCAAAAGGGGGAAAAAATGCCGATTTTGCTTAAAATATCTCCACAGCACAGGCAGTTCTTGCGTCCCCCAAGCCCCCCCTTTGCTGGGGTGAGGACGTTTCTCTGGGTGAGGACCAAATCCCTGACAAGTAAATGGTGAGGAGCAGGAAACCGCGGCTTGGTGCCCCTATCACCCACCTTTTCCAAATCCCCATCCCCTGTTCTGTTCCTCAAACCATCCAAGATGTGTTCCCCTCTGCGGAGGTTTTATTTTTATTTTATATTTGTTCCCTGTGTGCCCCCCCGTCGAGGGGGATGCTGTCTGGTGGCTTTCTCGTTCCCTCTGAGCACCTCGAAGAACTTGATGCCACCTCCAAACGATGCTGCTTACCTCCTCAACCCCTGTCTTTAGTGAATATTAAAGAGGTCTATAATGAGGAAAGCAGCACATTTCCAGCCTCTCAAGCAGAAAAAGGCCGTTTATCCAGCAAAGCAGCAGCAGAGGCGGTGCTGGAGCCGTGTGCTCCCTGCTCCAAGCCCGGACCACCCGCGGGTACCACAGCCGTCCTCCCGCATCCCGCAGGTGTTTGAATGCTTCGAGCAAGCAAGCCCGAGCTTTTTTGTTTCCTATAGATTAAAAAAAAAAAAAAAGTTCCAGGTCTGAGCCTGCCTCCTGCAAAGCCAGGCAAGGGCACCGCAGTGTGTTTTCTGTTTACAGTAGGGCTTAAAGAAATAAGCATCAGTTACATAGGGGGAAAAATGAGAACGCAGTCAAATTGGACCCCAGGGCAAGGCTCGCCGAGAACAATAGATCTGCTAAACAAAACCACCGAGGATAAGGAGGAAGTTATCATGAAAAGCAGGGGATATATTAGTTTAGGTTTGAGTGATTTTTTTTTTTTTTTTTTAAAAAAAAAGAAGGTATTTCAAGCACTTGAACTTGAGCATATCTATTTCTCCGCCCGGGCGCTCTCCTCTCGACCGGCCGAGTGACCTCTGCGGCAGGAATCATCGCCGCCCGCGCGGATGCTGAGCTCTCCCTTTCCCTACGTGGCAGCTGGGAGATGAAGAGGCGGCTGCCTCTGCCTCCCGTCACGCGTGCGTCCCGAAAGTCAACGGGAGGACGGCGATGGGCTGCACCGCTCCGCGTGAGGAGGGCAGCCAGGGTTTAGGAGGCCGTGGCCTGAGAAAGGGTTCCTGCTGGGCGGAGGGACCCTCTGGACCCGTTATCGCGCCTTGTTGCTCTTTTCTTTTTGCTTTTTCTTCCGACTTCTGAGCAGAAAGCTGTGCAAGACCTCCATGGGTCGTCCCCGCTCGTGGTGGGCACCCGGAGCAGCTCGCTCCTGGGGGAGCTGCCGCAGAGCCCGTACACAACTCATCGCATGCGCCGGAGGAGAGGACAACTCACGGGCTGCTCTGTCTCCCTCCTATTCCCTGAAATAGCTGCTTCTCCATCTCCTGCCCATGCTGGTGCACGCCAGGCTGGTTCCCGGCAGCTCCCGGCATTTCCATCGCTCCCCCTGTCCCCGGGATGACGGGAGGAAGCGCGCCGATAACGCTCATTAAATTTATAGCCGCGTTGCGCTGTAATGTTTAATCAAGGTTACGTGACTGTGCGCTGCCGCGCGGGGTACAAGTTCAACGCAAGGTGAATCTTGTCTGAGATAATCTGAAAGTTCATTCGGAGGTGAAGGCAGCGGCAGCTTCTCATAGACCGGCTGGGGTTAGCGAGAGGTCACCTCTTTTTTTTTTATTTTTTTTTTTTTTATCCCCTTTTTTTGAATGTGTAAACAAAAGAAAAATGCAACTTTGCGGAGGACTTGGCATCAGCTGAGCAACAGGAAAAATATTTGTGGCTTTGCCAGCCCCGCGGTGCGGTTTGGTACCCGGCGAGCGCCGGGCTGCGGCGAAGGCGATGCCGGCGCCTTTCGGGACGGCGGGAGCGGTTTAATTCAAATATTGTGGCTTTCTCCTACCGTGGAAAGGAGGGACCCTGAGCTCAGAAGGACATCGCTGGCTCGCCTGTCCCTGCTGCCTGTGGGACACCCCCCCGGGGGAAGCACCCCGCAGTGCCCCTCACCGGGGTATCCGGGCATCACTGGCTGCCGGCGGCACCAAGCGGGGCTTTATCTGAAAACGTGGCCCAGGTGTCTTCTGGGCAGACCCTGGTCACTTGGTGGGTACCTAGATCTGCTGTGGAGCTGTCAGGGGATGGGGAGCATTAACCCCTCCCGGCCCAAAAGCTTTCTGACCACAAATATCTGCTCTGTCCATTCACTGGGAATATTTTCCCCTAGAAAGGCGTCGTTTAAAGTGATTTTTTTCCCCCCCTCTGATACTGTAGGGCCGATGATGGAGATGCTTTGTCTATAGGCTTGTTTGGAGGACTGCGGCTTTTCTCCCCTCTCAACCCCTTTTCCTGTCTTTACGAGGTTTTGTGGGGTTTTTGTGCTCTTGTTAACTCTCCTCCTTCCTCACTGGGGCGTCCCGACCTGCCGCTGAGATACGGAGATTTTCCATGTTATTTATTAACGTGTTCTCCACAGCCGTTGATTTTGAAGCGCGGGTCAGGCAGGGCGAGCCAGATCAATGCACAAGGCTGTTTGCACCCGGGCGACAGCGACAGGGAAGGTGTTTCTGTATGCCAGGGGTACCCGCACACACGGTGCCATCACAGAATCCCAGCATGGTTGTGGTTGTCAGGGCCCTCTGGGGGTCCCCCAGCCCAGCCCCCTGCCCAAGCAGGGTCACCCAGAGCAGGCTGCACAGCACCGCGGCCAGGCGGGGCTGGAATATCTCCAGAGAAGGAGACTCCACAGCCTCCCTGGGCAGCCTGGGCCAGGGCTCCGGCACCCTCAGAGGGAAGAAGTTCTTCCTCATCTTCAGCTGGAGCTTCCTCTGCTTCAGTTTGTGCCCGTTGCCCCTTGTCCTGTCACTGGGCACCACTGGAAAGAGTCTGGCCCCGTCCTCCTGACCCCCACCCTGCAGATATTTAGAGGCATTTCGAAGGTCCCCTCTCAGCCTTCTCTTCTTCAGGCTGAACAAGCCCAGCTCCCTCAGCCTCTCCTTGTAGGAGAGATGTTCCAGTCCCCTCCTCATCCTCGTAGCCCTCCGCTGGACTCTCTCCAGTAGCTCCTCATCTTTCTTGAAGTGGGGAGCCCAGCACTGGACCCAGGACTCCAGATGAGGCCTCCCCAGGGCAGTGTAGAGGGGAAGGAGAACCTCCCTTGACCTGCTGGCCACACTCCTCCTCATGCACCCCAGGATCCCATTGGCCTTCTTGGCACCCAGGGCACACTGCTGGCTCATGGTCACCCTGTCATGCACCAGCACTCCCAGTCCCTCTCCACAGAGCTGCGCTACAGCAGGTCCACCCCAGCCTGTACTGGTGCCTGGGGTTGTTCCTCCCTAGGTGCAGGACCCTGCCCTTGCCCTTGTTGAACCTCATCAGGTTCCTCTCTGCCCAACTTTCCAGACTTTCCAGGTCACACTGAATGGCAGCACAGCCTGCTGGTGTATCCACCACTCCTCCCAGTTTGGTGTCATCAGCAAACTTGCTGATGGTACATTCTAACTCTTCATCCAGGTCGTTGATGAAGAAGTTAAACAAGACTGGGCCCAGTACTGACCCCTGAGGGACACCACTCGTTACCAGCCTCCAACCAGACTCAGCACCGCTGATGCCAACCCTCTGAGCTCTGCCATTCAGCCAGTTCTCAATCCACCTCACCGACCACTCATCCAGCCCACACTTCCTGAGCTTCCCTAGGAGGATGTTACGGGTGACAGTGTCAAAAGCCTTGCTTGCACCTCCCGACTGCAGAGCAAGGGTCTTCACCATCAGCAAATCCAGCTTCTCCTCCCGGTAACAGCTTCAAAAAATACTTCTAAGAATAATTATCTACCAGCTGAGCTCTTTCCGAGCGTTGCATCCCAAATTCGGCCCCCGTAATCTCGGATGCTGACCACAAGCATTTAGCCAGGCTCCATCCTTGCCGGGCTGAGCGATGGTCGCACCTCCCGGCCGTGCCCACCGAAGATCTGAGCCGGAGAGGCTACGGGGGGGATGCTACGAAAGGAGACATCTCTGCTTCGGGAATGAATCCCCCTTTGTGATGGTTAAATGGAAACGCAAAGTGTTATTCGATAGCCGTCCCTGGAGAGCGGTCTTCCGAGGCTCTTTCATTCCTTTTTGGCCGCTGCCCAGTATTGTCTCTTTGTCTTAGGCGGATCGTAGGGTCTGGAGGGTAGAAATACGGTTGTCTTCTCCGGGCGGAAAGCACCCTGCAAACCTGTGAACCTGTGTGGAGTATTTGAGGAGTCTAAATAATTATTTTTTATCAGTTCAAATTGGCTACGAAGTCCAGCAGGGCAGAGGTTCCTTTTGTTCCTTTGGCCGTTCATAAAACCCCCCGTCTGGGCGGTGATCGTTAGAATGGACCGATTTTATTCTGAAACGTTGAAATCCCAGTGTTTTTTGTACCAAATCATTTTCATGCCTTGTGGTTTTTTTTTTCAAGCAGTATTGCACAGTGCTTTGCGATGGTCGGAGAAACTTGGGATTTCCCTAGAATTTGGTTTAGCCTTCCCCACGGGCAAGCCTCCAGGGAGTGGCTAAAGCCAGGGTCCTGCACCATCAAAGTCCGCAGGAGCTCGAGTGAAGCTGGTAGGGACTTTCCAGCCGTCTTCGAGACTGTCACCGTAACACGATGTGCTAATCCTCGGCGCCTGGACAAGGTCCTGTGCAGCCTGCTGTAGGTGACCCTGCTTCGGCAGGAGGGTTGGACTAGATGACCCACAGAGGTCCCTTCCAACCCCTACCATTCTGTGACTCTGTGATTCTGATTCTGTCCCCGCCCTTCGCTCTCAGGGCTGCTTTGCATCACTTCTCTTGAAGCTTGACAACCTTACGTGGCTCCTTCTTGTGGTTTTGCATCGTGGGCTGGGAGGAGAAGGTGCATTCCTCCAAGCCAGATTTAACCTGAAAGGGAGTTTTTTTGCCCTAAGTGCAGAAGTGGGCTACAATCACCGAATCAGAGAATCCCAGCATCACAGGGGTTGGAAGGGACCTCTGGGGGTCACCCAGTCCAACCCCCTGCCGAAGCAGGGTCACCCACAGCAGGCTGCACAAGACCTTGTCCAGGTAGGTCTTGAGTATCTCCAGAGAAGGAGACTCCACAGCCTGCCTGGGCAGCCTGGGACAGGGCTCCATCACCCTCAGAGGGAAGAAGTTCTTCCTCATCTTCAGCTGGAGCTTCCTCTGCTTCAAGTTTGTGCCCGTTGTCCCTTGTCCTGTCGCTGGGCACCACTGAAAAGAGTCTGGCCCCGTCCTCCTGACCCCCACCCTGCAGATATTTAGAGGCATTTCGAAGGTCCCCTCTCAGCCTTCTCTTCTCCAGGCTGAACAAGCCCAGCTCCCTCAGCCTTTCCTCATAGCAGAGATGCTCCAGTCCCCTCCTCATCCTCATAGCCCTCCGCTGGACTCTCTCCAGTAGCTCCTCATCTTTCTTGAAGTGGGGAGCCCAGAACTGGACACAGGACTCCAGATGGGGCCTCCCCAGGGCAGAGCAGAGTGGGAGGAGAACCTCCCTCGACCTACTGGCCACACTTCTCTTGATGCACCCCAGCATCCCATTGGCCTTCTTGGCAGCCAGGGCACACTGCTGGCTCAAACAATCAGAAATGCAACATTTTTCGGGTAAAATTCTGTTTGTTAAGATTTTAACGAGACCCTTGGAATAAATATCTTCTGGAACGGTAGAAAAGTGAAAGCATGTAATTACAGCGTTGCTTCAAAGCAGGTGGAAAGCCAGAGGTTTTCCTCCTGAGAAACGATGAACATTTGCAGATGGAAAACCAGAAGACCTTTATGTGCACACAGTGCAGATGAAAAGCTTTCTGGAGACCTTCCCCTGGAAATCTGATGTGAGAAATACCAAAACCTATAAACAGGCAATAGTATAAATCTGTCCATAATCCAGACTGGACAGATTAGATCTTTATCAGTCTCAAACCTTTCTCCATTACATACTGTCCCATCTGCCAGAAATCTTCCACATTCTTCTGTTTTTTCCAAGAACTGTTTCAATTTTGCAGATATAAGTAAACAGAGGGAAAAAAAAAAAAAGGGAAAGATAGAATTGCTGCCTTCACTTGCAAAATCAATCCAGTTAAAATGGGAGATGAGGAACTTGGAACTGGATCTCCTCCCTCCAGCATGAGCATTTAGGAGGAAGGCCAGCCCTGGGTGGGACATCTGCCCCGGAGACCTGGAGGGGTCACTTGAGCACAGAGTTGTTGTGCCTTACAGAGAAGTGCAAGCAGGCTGGGCAGCACTCTCTGATCTATACTAACTCCTAGAAGTCCATCTGGCTCCTGCAGGCAGGTCTGGTAAGCAGCTAAAATAAGGTTGACCTTCCCTGAGCTCCATGTGCGTTGAGCCCTTGGCTTGTGCATCGCTTTGACTTAGAATCCTAGAATCATAGAATGGTTTGGGTTGGAAGGGACCTTCAGAGATCATCTAGCCCAACCCCCCTGTAGTGAGCAGGGACATCTTCAGCTAGATAAGGTTGCTCAGAGCCCCGTCCAACCTGGCCTTGAATGTTTCCACTCACTTGTGGAGCATCAGGTTGGTGCAGGTTCTATCCACCTCCTCATGCAAAGTACACTCAACAGGTAGAGAAAATCTTAGTTTCCAGTCAAACTGGTGACAAATCTGCTCCCGCTTTCCTTTAGGCCACGATTTTACCCTCTGTGTCATTCACAATTAGATGAACAAACATCACGTTCCAGTTCCTGGTGCCTTTTCTGCTCAGTAATGCTGTTGTCCAAACCCATGTCTCCCCATGCGTTGGAGTATTTCTTTCTCTTTCAGTATTACTTTCCCACGAGGCATAATTGAAACCTCACCAAAATAAATTATTTTGAATGTACTTGTCTGTGGCTGCTATTGTTGGAAACCCTTCTGGCTTTTGTGCTCTGTAACAATTACCTGCTGGCTGGTGGTAGGGGCGGCTCAACTGGTGGTGGGGATGGATTGTGGGCAAGCTTAGGCTTGGGCAAACTGGGATTTGGCACTGGTTTGGATTCAGTAGCTTCTTGTGCTTTTATGGAGGTGCCCAGCAGGCCCAGGTCTTACCTGGGTGTTTTCTGGTCCTGCTGGAAGCATCTTGTCCCTTTGTACAGGTGGGTTTAGGTTGGACGATGGTAGGACCCGAGTGCTGCCTTCCTCTGAGCCTCTTGTTGTCACCTTTATCAAAGGAGCTGTGGTGTTAAATCAGCAAGATGAGCTTTTTAAAGAAAAGATCTCAGTGGGTTTGTAAGCTAATGATGTGATCTGTTGCAAACTTGAGCATGGCTGGTTTGTAGAAGGTGTCAGGTCAAAGGCTGTTCATGCTGTGTGCTGCCCGCAACAAAGAGTGGGAGAGAGGAGCATCAGACTTAGAGGTTGGAAGGATAAGCAAGGATAATAGAGCTTTTTAGAGCTGGGTTCAGCTTGGTTCTGAAAATATTCCTTCGTTCTGCCCCCAGAAAGCAAGAGCCATTGCTCATGAACATGACCCTCAGCAAGTTTCACAGCAGGAGTGCTGCCTCCAGCCATGAAGCCCCCAAATCCGACTTAATTAACGCTTCTCAGAGCCCTGGCATCCGAGGGACACAACGCTCACCATGGAAGCCTGGCTGTAACCCTGTGGCATCGCTGTCCCTTCCATGTTGATCTGGACCTCCCCAAAAAACCCACCACGAGGAAGATCTCACGCACCCACTGTTGGCACCACCTAGACCCAGGCCAGGCTCCTCCAGATGCCTGGCTGTCTCCTGCTTTAAGACACAGCAAGTTAACCCGGTTTCCCTTAGCTTGGTTGGATGTGAGAAATCCAGGATAATTGTGTTTAAATGTGTTGAAACAGGTTGCAAGATTTGCCAGCTGGTGGTCTTGAGTCATCTTTCCCTTTTCATCGTTTGGGGTGTGTGTGTGAGTGCTGGTCATGTTTGTTTTGGGGTTTTTTTAATAGCAGTTGGTGCTTCACAGCAGGTGTGTCAGGCAGTAACACCTCTTAGCCCAGCTCCAGCCAGCTTCAACGTGTGGTCTCTGACCACCACAGAAAGTCAGCAGCTCCTAGCAGAGAGTGTCTGTCTCTCACTGTACGTGTGCCTGGAGGAGAAGGGACTAAAAAGATAATTAATAGCTGCAGGGACATGAGATTTCCCTAATTTGGGCTGTTATCAAAGGAGAAGTTTAGTTCTTTATCGGATGTTTCCCACCAGCCCTCTCGCTGTCTCATCGCTGGTGGATCTACTGATACTCTGATGATGCTGGCAGAGGAAAATCCTTTCCAAGCCATCTTAATGCTCTCTCATCACTGGAAGTAAATATTGTGGTGGGTAAGAAGGGAAGGGATGTCTGTTTCTGGGGTAGAATCACAGGACCATAGAACATCCCAGGTTAGAAGGGACCTTAAAAGATCATCTGGTCCAATCTGTCATGGGAAGGGAAGCCTAGATGGGATGATCTAGCAACCTGTCCAATTGCATCTTGAAAACCTCCAGCAATGGGGACTCTGCCATGTCGCTGGGGAGGTTGTTCCAGTGAACGGTTGTTGTCACTGCAACAAAATTCTTTCTTATGTTGAAATGAAACTTCTGGTACAACCCGTACCCATTGCCCCTTGTCTTCTCCATGTGGCTCCTTGTGAAGAGAGAGCCACCGTCCTCCTTGTAGCCACACTTTAAGTACTGCAATATTGTGATGAGGTTCCTCCTGAACCTTCACATCTCCAGGAAGAAGAGACCTAGACCTTGAAATAAAGTGAGAGTTAGTCTTCAGGATGGAGTCGTTTCTCCTTTCGCCATCCGGCTGCTGCGTAGCCGTGAGGCTCTTCCACCAGATTGCCTCTGCTGATGGCTCTTTTATAAGTAGTGATAGCTCATGTGGGATTTCGGCCCCAAAAAGCCAGGATATTAAAATGCAAAAGGTCTGGGGCACAAGGGAAGACACGAATGCGAGCGCAGAGGTGATAACGGCTCTTTTGACTTCAACAGGACCAAGGCACGTGTCTCTTATGCAACCAGATCCCTTCGGCAGGGACTGAAAAAAAGCAAAACATTTGCTTGCTGGGGAGTGGAAAGATGTGGTTTCCATTTCTGGCAGGACTACAGGCTGCCCTCGTGTCTTGGAGCAGCTCTGATTCTGGACGGTTGCTCTTCGCTTTTGGTTCAGATGAGTTTTGCTTCCTGCTCTGGTGGATGTAACACCGTGTCCGATGTGGTGGCAGTTGTGTCCTGGGAAACTCTTCCCTCTGCTGACAAGGGATGATCACACTCCTCTTCCAGTAGACTTGTCCATGAGGCCAGAGCGTTTGGGGTGTCTCAAGTTCTCAAGTTTCCTGCAGGTCAAAGTAATTTGGGGCAAATCCCTGTTCGTGGATGCTCAGAGTGGTGCTGTGTCAGTTCAGAAGAGGGAAAAGAGAAAAACAGAAAAGCCAGATGTTGCATGGAGTTGGTGGATTCAGGAATTTTCACCAGTCCTGCAATGACACTTGACCTGCATCTCCTAGGCTTGAGGAGGGGAGGAGAGGACCCTGGGGCCAAGAGGATCCCATGTCCAGAGTTATCCCTGCAACATCATCCTGACGTCTCAGAGATAGGACGTGTCTTTTTTGCGTTGGTTGATTTTCACCTTTAAAAACATGGATCTCCCTTTCCTGCCATCGTCTTTATCTCTGGCCACCATGGATCACCTGCCAGGTTTGTGCAGAGCCCGCTGTGCCGCTGGTGCCAGCGTGCATATGCTGGTGCTTTCTCTGATCTTGTTCCAGGGGCGCTGGCAGAGCTTGCAGTCTGTGTTTTGAATCCGTTCAGATCGATGTTACGTCATTTCTGGCTTGGCTGAAAGAATTTTATCCAGATTCATGTCATCTTGTGTCAGACAGAACATACTGTCCCGCTTCGCTTTGCCACCAGCGTGCGATTGAGTTGCGACCATCCTTTCCCTGTGCTTGATGTGAGGGCCCAAAAACTGTGCCTTTGCTTTGGAATAAACCACATTTTTGAAGAGTTTGAGGTGGTGATATGGCAAGAGGGATGAAAAGGAAGTTTTTTTCGAGCTGGAACTGAGGGAAATGAGATTGTGGTGAGGTGAGTGTTGGTCTCTGTTCCCAAGTAACCAGTGTTCGGATGAAAGGCAATGGCCTCAAGTTGCACCAGGGGAGGTTTAGATTGGAGATTAGGAAAAATTTCTTTCCTGAAAGAGTGGTCAGGCCTTGGCCCAGGCTGCCCAGGGAGGTGGTGGAGTCCCCATCCCTGGAGGGGTTCAAAAACCGTGTAGATGTGGCACTTCAGGACATGGTTTAGCAGGAATGGTGGGGTTGGGTGGACGGTTGGACTTGATCTGAGAGGCGTTTTCCAACCTTAGTGATTCTATGGTAATGGAGAGAAAGTGCTTCTCAGCCCCTGCCAAGGGGAGCGTGGGGCAGGGCTGGGAACTGGTTCCCAGTTTATTTCTCTCATTCCAGGATTACCCTCTCTTGAATCACCGTTGGAGTAAGAGCCCATGGACGTGTACAAAATCTTGGTTTCAGGACCTTTCTTTTGGACGTATACTCGATCCATTCTCCATCTCTTTGTTTCTACAAATAAATACGTGAACCTCTCCCAGCTCTTGCCTTCCGGTGCTTCAACGTCCTGTGCAGCCTGCTGTAGGTGACCCTGCTTCGGCAGGAGGGTTGGACTAGATGACCCACAGAGGTCCCTTCCAACCCCTACTATTCTGTGATTCTGTGATTCTGTGCCCTGGGAGGGTGCAGGTCTGCAGCCCTGCTCGGCGCACGCCGCGCGTCTGCAGCGTTCCGAGCTTCTTCCACTTTCACATCGTCGCGGGAAAAGCTCTTCTTCCCCCCCCCTTCTGCTTTTCCTTTCCCCCTGGTGTATGTGCTGTCGAGTTTGATTTATAGCCTTGAAAAGGAGACTCTACTTTCAAGAATTAATGGTATTTGCATATTTTATTTGGAATCTCCCCCGGCAGGCCCGCCGCCGCTGCGCAGGCGGGTTTTTCCTTTCCTTTTTTTTTTTTTTTTCCCTTCGGTCGTTCAGATTTAGCAGCAGAGGTGAAAAGTTTAAACAGTAAAACCAATAAAACCACATTTATGTGACAGATAAATCGTTTGGAGACGGCTTGCCCTCAGCCGTCATGCTTCCTCCTGCAAGACCTCTCTCCTACGGAGCTCGACCCGCGGCAGAGCTCCGGCAAGCGCCGGCGATGCCCTGCGCCGGCCAAAGGTGCCGGCCCCGGCTGTCCTCGGACCTGCCTCGCCGGCAAGATGGATGTGGGCAAACAGTTGTAAAATACACAGGCTATCCGTCACTGTCGTGAGCCGGCCGGGGTGAGCCTGGCTCTCCCAGCGCCCGGGGAAGGTCCAGCCCGGGGTGGGAGCACAGGTTGGGGCTCATTTGGAATCATAGAATCATTTAGGTTGGAATCATAGAATCATTTAGGTTGGAAAAGACCTTGAAGATCATTAAGTCCAACCGTTAAGCTAACATGGCCAAGTCCACCACTAAATCAAGTCCTGGAGTGCCACATCTACACGTCTTTTAGATACCTCCAGGGATGGGGACTCCATCACTATACTGGGCAGCCTGTGCCAATGCTTGACAACCCTTAGGTAAAGATATTTTTCCTAATATCCAGTCTGAACCTCCCCTGACACAGCTTGAGGCCATCGCCTCTCGTCCTATTGCTAGCTACTTGGGAGAAGAGACCAACTCCTGCCTCGCTACGCCCTCCTTTCAGGTAGTTGTAGAGAGCGAGAAGGTCTCCCCTCAGCCTCCTCTTCTCCAGACTGAACAGCCCCAACTCCCTCAGCTGCTCCTCAGCAGACTTGTTCTCCAGACCCCTCCCCAGCCTCTCTGCCCTTCTCTGGACGCACTCCATCCCCTCAATGTCCTTCTTGGAGTGAGGGGCCCAAAACTGAACACAGCACTTGAGGTGTGGCCTCACCAGTGCCCAGTACAGGGGCACGATCCCCTCCCTGCTCCTGCTGGCCACACCATTCCTGATCCAAGCCAGGATGCCGTTGGCCTTCCTGGTCACCTGGCCCAAGTTACCCCGACCCTTCCTTCATGCTGATGCCAGCGCAAAGGAAGGTGTGGTGGTGTTCCTTCAACACCAGCAAAGCCCAGCAGCCTGGTGTGGGAGAGCTGCATTGCTTCAGCCCGGTGGAGTTGAACTGAGTTGGAACAGAGCAGAGGTGTTCAAAAAACATGTAGATGTGGCACTTCAGGACATGGTTTAGCAGGCATGGTGGTGTTGGTTGATGGTTGGACCTGATGATCTTAGAGGTCTTTTCCAACTTTAGCGATTCTATGATTCTGTGATTCTATGAAGCAAAGCTGTGGGACAGGGATGGCCATCAGGCCAAGGGCCATGTGCCATCCCAGCCTCTCATCACCTGGCCCTGGTGGGAATGGCAAGTGTTGGCTCAGGCTCCTGAGCTGGAAAGCAAGTCCTGAGCTATCCTAGATGGCCGTTCATCCAACTTTTGCTTAGAAGCCTCCCCGTGCTGGGCTGTCCACGCTCTTCAGAGACACACATGGGAGGTTTCTCCAAGCCCTTTTCTTATGCGTGCTTTGAGCTCCTGCACGAGCATCCCAAGCCTCTGCTGTGCCCCCCAGCCTCCTGTTTCTAACACCTGCCAACTTTTTTTTATTTCATCTTCTCCTAACCCACCTCTAACCATCATCTTTTTATTTTGGTTCTTCGTTTGTCCCTTTCTCGCGGGGCTTTATTTCCACTCCCCGTGAACATCTACCTGGCCTCTTGATGCTCCAGCCACGCACTTTCTGTGGCAATAACTCACACTGCTTTGCTTGCGCTTTGCCAGAGGCACATTCAGCCCCCCTGGAGCCACCAGCAAGAGGACTTTGGTGCGTTGGGGGGGATCCGATTTAGCCTGTAACACCACGCAGCTTCCTCCGGCAGCCGGCAAACTCGACAGAAGAGTTTTGGCCCCGCTGCGCTCTGTGAAAAGACCCTGTGAAATCATATTTAAGGTTGTCTCTTGAAGGTGCCCTTTGGAACAAAAACTCCTGCCGGTGGTGTTCAGCTCGGGTTTGTAGTTCACACCATGGACCCGGCGTACAAAGCCGCGCGGGACCGCGGGCTGGAAAAGCCCTCTTAGGTCCCGGCTAATCCGTCCCCCCCACCAGCTTGGGGGATTGTTCCCAACAGCTTGTTTTCTTTGCCCTGACCTACATAGTCAAAAAGAATCTTGTTGCACATTTTTGTTTTGTACCTTGAGGTCTCGGAGGAGCCAAATCCCCTTCTTGGCAGGGTGGGATGTGTTGTTAAACAGTGCTGGGAGTCTCCAGGAAAACCATGGAGACGCGGCGACAATGAGCCCTCTATGGTCCTCGCTTGGCCGCGGGATGGTCCTTCTTCTCCAGGCTTCGGTGGTGGGCGCCGGGACGCGCAGACGCGGGCGATGAAGACGTCCGTGCGCTTGGCAGCCTGTCCTGCAATAGAGTGGTCACAGCCACTCACCAAGGCAGGCGGGTGGTGGGGGGAAACTCAAACGCTCTTAATTAACCTGTTTTAGATGATGGAGATGAAGGCTGCATCTCAGATGGCCTCAGTTGTGCTCTCATAGGTGGGTGGAGAGGCAAGACCTCTTAGAGGTGAGGAGGTCCTCATGTGGGAGCAACGTGGGAGCTGCTGTTTGGGTTTTAAGGAAAATGAGGATGAAAAAAGGGGGGTTGAAGAGGGCATGTAGGAAACCTGGGCTGCAGTTTGCTCGTCCCTCACCTGAATCACCCACCTGGGAGGGGTGGGGCACCAAGGGGGTCCTCTGTGGAAGTGAAGGGCTTCAGGTGCGAATTTTGGGGGTCTGGAGCAGGGAGTGTCACAGATGGCTGAATTAATCTGCTTTTTCCTTCTCCTGCTGCCAGGGGCTGGTGGTTTCTCTTACGAACGTCTGGAAACCACCTAGGACTCCCAGTCTCATCCAGTAGATGCATTCACCTGAGATAAACCCTTGAGCTCCTGGACAGGTCCCACACCTCCCCGGGGAGCTCCCGTCATTAGAGACGCTTACAAAGGGCTTGGAAGATGTTGAGATGCAGCAAGCATGATGAGAAAGCCTTGTGGCATGGTTCAAATGATGCTGAGGTTTATCTGGGGACGGAAGAAATCCACAGTGGCTTTGACCCCAGAATTGCCCTCCTGCTGTAGCTGAGGTCATCAGGGCGCTGGGGTCCTTTGCCACCCACCTCCTCGCAGCGTTTCAGTCGCCTGTACCGCTAGTTCACCCCAAAAATAGAGACAGCGTAGCAGGAGTGCACTATGGCTAAATTGAAATAGAATCACAGAATCATTAAGGTTGGAAAAGACCTCTAAGATCATCAAGTCCAACAGTTGATAGAGCCATGCGTGAATTAATATTAAATATTAAATATCTCAAGGGTGGGTGTCAGGAGGACAGGGCCAGACTCTTTCCAGTGGTGCCCAGCAACAGGACAAGGGGCAATGGGCACAAACCGAAGCAGAGGAAGCTCCAGCTGAACAGGAGGAAGAACTTCTTCCCTCTGAGGGTGCCGGAGCCCTGGCCCAGGCTGCCCAGGGAGGCTGTGGAGTCTCCTTCTCTGGAGATATTCCAGCCCCGCCTGGACAAGGTCCTCTACAGCCTGCTGTGGGTGATCCTGCTTGGGCAGGGGGTTGGGCTGGGTGACCCACAGAGGTCCCTTCCAACCCCGACCATACTGTGATTCTGTGATTCTGATTCTGTGAATAAGTTAATAATCAAATATTAGCAGAAATACATTACATAAATGAATAAAGACTACAAACCATTCTTTGTGGTGAACGCCACCTGCCCAGGATCTTTGCCAGCTTTCAGATAAAGCGCCTGCTCTCTCGCCAGCTTCTTAAAATCTTCTGTCTGTTTGTTTTTCCCTTCCCGTGGCTGCTGCAGCTCTTGGATCTGTTCATCCAGTGGGACTGGTCGACGTATTTGGCTGACTACGGGCAACCCACGTGCAAGTATCTTCGCGTGAACCCGACGACAGCCCTCGTCCTGCTGGAAAAGTGAGTGCGGGTCTGGACACCCGGGGTCATTTTCAGCCCCATCTCGCTTTGGGCAAGCGCGTGTGTGAGCGGCTTGGTCCATCCCGCGTGGTGCTGGATGGAGCAGCCTGGGGAGCAGGAGGCCGCTTGTGATCCGGGGGGCAAAGGCTTCACCCTCGGCTGGACAGTGGGAGCTCACACAGAAAAATTCCATCTTATGCCAATTCAATTCCAGGTTTGGTGTCAAAATGCGTTGACTTGGCTGAAGGTCTGTCTTTTTCCTTCACTCTTTAGTAGGGTTCTTCTTGTCTTACAACAGACTTCCACTGTAGAGGTGTATCTCAAGCCCCCAAAATAATTTTTCAAATTTGCTAGCAGGCACTTGTGTCTCCCTTCTGTTGAATCCATGGTGGGGATCAAGTGCTGCAAGCCCAGCTGTGGGACAGGGACAGTGTCTTTAGGTGGCTCTGTGCTCCAAGGCTTGCTCTGAGCGAGGACACGCTCTTTGAGAAGGCTGAATCTGAGCCTCTTCGAAGCCTGGAGGTCATGGGCTTTGCAGAGGTTCCTCCCAAGCTGTGGAGCTGTGCAAAGGATCAGTACCGGGACACAGTGGGTGAGCACCGCGTGGTCTCTGCGGGGCTTTGGGATCCCTCCTGAAGCACAGCGAGGAGGCTTGTGCCGGTCCTACAACAGCAGCAAGAAGGGAAGGCCCATGAGTTTGCTGCAGACCCAAAGAGTGGGATTTGCTTCTCATGTAGCCCCTCTAGCAAGTGGGAGAGAAAAGCCACCAAGCCACCCATGGTGGTAGGAGGTGGCCCAGATGACCCTTTCTCTGGTAGACCTCCAGGCTGTCATTGGGAGGATCAGCCCTACTCCTGCCCCTTTGCTACCATCAGACCTTGCAGCTGGTCTTCCAGCTGGTCTGACAGAGAAGTAACCTGCCAAAAATGATAATTAAGATTTTTCCGAGCAGCTCGTGCCGTGGGCCCTCCACTGCTAAGTCTTGCATGGAGGAACAGGCAGGAGAAGCGAGTTTGCAGTGGGATTTGGTTAGGTTTACCATGAAATCAGACCCTGAGGAGGAGTTTGAGTAGTTTTTTGGAGTTCCTCTCTGTCTCGGTTGCTTGTAGAGGAGGCGCTGACTAGTTAAGAGTTGGGGCTAAACTCTTACAAGATGGACTTTAGCGTGCTGCTGGGCTTTGGAGTTGCATCCGTATTATCTGTGGCGCACAGAAGTGCACCACGGCCTTTCCTGCAGAGGAAAACAGCTGATTTCACAGCAGCTCGTGACATCCAGATGTTGTCAGCAGGGTGCACAGGGACTAAACTTAGGTAGCTGCTGTGCATAAAGCACTTTTATACATTATAGCATTGTTTTTATATACGTATTTATATGTGTCGTGTCATATGCTGTGTTATTCACGTGTTTGCAACCCGATGTCCATAATGGAAAAGCACGAGGTATATTCAGAGCTGTCAATAAAATGGTAAAAATCTGAGAGCCTGGACGTGAAGCAGCTGGAAGAGCCAGGGAATGGGGAGCAGGCAGTGAGCTGGGACCCGTGGCAGTCGCTGGGAAGGCAGTGGGACAGCGGGAGGGCAGCTCCGTGCTCCTGGCCCCTTTCCCTGGGGGGAATTCCCATGGGCATCCATGCTCAGTGGTGGTGTTAAAAAGCCACAAACCCTGACTTGGCTTGCCAGCCTTCTCCCCAGAAGGGATCTCATTTGGAGGGCGATCTTCACGTATCCGATTTGATCTCTGGAAGCAGCCCCGGTGGAGTCACCGCGTTGGCACTTGCACCTCCCGCATCCTCGTGGCGTGGCATCGCCTGCATGCTCTGCCGGGCTCTGCCCCGTCCCCACTCGGGCTTCAGGCCCTTCGGGGGGTCTCCGTGCATCATCCACCAGCTCCAGCTCCCCCGAGACCCTGCACAGAGCCAGCCTTAGCTTCAGGCACGTCCGCTCCCCTCCATCCTCCGAGCCCACCTCCCCAGCCCTCTCCGTGGGCAGCCAAGCTTTGCAGACACGGCGCCGTGAAATTCTGATCCGCTGGTTCGTTTTGTAACCTGTTTTCATCACTGTCTCTCTTCCTAATCACACATCTCTCATAGGATATCACGAGTGTAAGTATGCTGCTTGCTTGGGCTTTTACCCTCACCTTGCAGTGACTTGATTGTTTGATTTAAATGGAGCACTAAATGATCTAAATGCAAGCTGTCTTTGAAACGGTTCCCTCCGGTAACTTTATCGTCTCAAATGCACTAATTAGAGCTAAAAGAGGAGCTTTTACTCTCTTGCTTTTTTTTTCTTTTTTTTTTTCTTATAGATTAATTTAAACAAAGCTTGGCTCTGTTGAAGGTGGTGTTTGTTGACAGGGGTGGGGACAGCGCTCAGCTCTCGCTTTCCCTTCCTCTTACGTTTAATTCTTGCCCTAACGCACAGGGACCACGTTACAAAACCGGGTTCGGTTCTCCCAGGGCTCTGCAGGCAAACGCTTCAAGAAATGAAAGTATTGATCCTTCAAAGAGCCGCTGAGCTGCTCGAAAGCATTGCCTCCGTCTGTCAGAGCTGATCTTCTTGGTGTCTGGATGCACCGCTTGCTAGGACGAGAGGCAATGGCCTCAAGTTGCATCAGGGGAGGTTCAGATTGGATATTAGGAAAAATTTCATCGCTGAAAGAGTGGTCAGGCATTGGACCAGGCTGCCCAGGGCAGTGGTGGAGTCCCCATCCCTGGAGGGGTTCAAAAACCGTGTAGATGTGGCACTTCAGGACATGGTTTAGTAGGAATGGTGGTGTTGGGTTGACAGTTGGGCTTGATGATCTGAGAAGTCTTTTCCAACCTATGATTCTATGATTCTACAATCAGGCACTGGGTGCTTTCGGTAGCCAAATGCTGGAAAAGAAACAGCCTGGCCTTTCCGAGCACCTTTGACACCGACCACGTTGTGGCTGCTCGGTGTCCGTCTGCAGGGCTGGACGGCAGGACCGGAGCCGGCGTGGTCTCCTCGAGCAGATCTGCAAGCTCAGCCTCTGCTGAGGATGCAGCCGCTCCCGGCGCTGCCTGGTCCCTGGCACAGCACAACCCAAATTCTGCAGGAATTTGTGTCCTGCAGGCAGCTGAATTCATTAGTAATATGAAATAGCTTAGATCTTCTACCTTCACACAGTGTCTGGAGACACCAGCAGCTCCCATCCCTCCCAGTCACTCGTCCCCAGTTTAATAGATCCACCTACATGGGTTTGTTGTGGGGTCAGTGCTCTGATTGCCTTTTCATCCCAATCCAGTAGTCTTATCCATGCAACCCCTTTCTAAATGTTCAAACACGTGCAAAGGTTTTCTTGCATACAACATCCGTTACTTCAAAAACATTTCACGGACCTGAACAGGTCCTACGGGGTCAGAGATGGCTCCGAGGATGCCCAGGATGAGAGGGCTCTTAGGGCAGAAGATGTTCTCCTGCAAACTCTTGGCGAGTTATCTGGGGGTGGCTGTAGCAGGCAGCGATGGTGAGCGATCATCTACCTGCTGGAGAGCAGCTCTGCGGAGAGGGACTGGGAGTGCTGGGGGACAACAGGGTGACCATGAGCCAGCAGCGTGCCCTGGGTGCCCAGAAGGCCAATGGGATCCTGGGGTGCATGAGGAGGAGTGTGGGCAGCAGGGTGAGGGAGGTTCTCCTGCCCCTCTGCTCTGCCCTGGGGAGGCCCCATCTGCAGTGCTGGGTCCAGTGCTGGGCTCCCCAGTTCAAGAAAGATGAGGAGCTACTGGAGAGAGTCCAGCGCAGGGCTACGAGGATGAGGAGGGGACAGGAGCATCTCTCCTACGAGGAGAGGCTGAGGGAGCTGGGCTTGTTCAGCCTGGAGAAGAGAAGGCTGAGAGGGGACCTTCGAAATGCCTCTAAATATCTGCAGGGTGGGGGTCAGGAGGACGGGGCCAGACTCTTTCCAGTGGTGCCCAGCGACAGGACAAGGGGCAACGGGCACAAACTGAAGCAGAGGAAGCTCCAGCTGAAGATGAGGAAGAACTTCTTCCCTCTGAGGGTGACGGAGCCCTGGCCCAGGCTGCCCAGGAAGGCTGTGGAGTCTCCTTCTCTGGAGATATTCCAGCCCCGCCTGGCCGCGGTGCTGTGCAGCCTGCTCTGGGTGACCCTGCTTGGGCAGGGGGGTGGGCTGGGTGACCCACAGAGGTCCCTGCCAACCACTCTGTGATTCGGTGACTCTGTGATGGCTACAGAGCTGGGTGGGGGTTTCAGAAGGTGCAGGTTTGTTTCAGATGTCCCCATGTAGCCTGTGAAATAGAAACCGAGCTCTCAGCCCTCCTGGTGGAGGGGTTTGAAGCCCGTGCAGCGCTGCCGGAGGAGGGGGTGTCTCGGAGGAGGACGATGATTTCCAAACTTCACGAGACTGTGACGCCTCTAACCTGTGCGACTCGAGGTCCCCGCTTCCCGTCAGCGCGATCGCTCCCTGGTTCTTGCGGCGGAGCAGCTGGCAACCTGCTTTTTGTTAAAAAAAATAGAGAAAGAAAGAAAAAAAATAATACTTTGCTGAAGAAAAGCGCTCCAAGCTATCTTGTTACTGTTGGGAACGCAGCTCGGCTGTAATCCTGTGTCTTTGGGCACTTGTAACTTCAGCAAATTAGCCTTTGGGATGAAGCTGTTCTCCTTGTTTCCAGTTTCAAGCTGGATGGTTTTGGGAACATTTCAGATTCCCTTTGGCTCTTTTTTGAAGCATGAAAAACCTTAGGTGTTTTGTTTTTGTTTTTTTTTTAATCAGTTAAATAAATTTGAAGGGATTTGATTTGTGCTCGGTTACCTCCCAACCCCCCTGGTCTGATAACGCACCGGCTTCCCCGGGACTCTCCGCGCTGTGTCCCCATCCCTTCAAAGCTTCATTTCAGTCCCCAAAGCGCAAAACATAGGCTCACACGGCTTGTCCAAAGCCACCTGCCTCTGCCAGATCTGATTCATGGAGTTAATAGTTTACAAATCGTGGTGTTACAGAAGAGCGGCGCCGGCTGAGAACCGGCGGGTTGGGTGCTGAGGTTGGTACCTTCAGGAGCTGCTGAAGGGTTGACCCATGCGGGGTGGTTGCCCTTCCCAGCACCATGCCCTGCCTGCATAAAGCTCAGGCTTGGAGCGTGCAACGAGACCTGGCTCCCCCCTAAAACACACATCTGCGAGAGCGAGCCTGCATGACCCCCCGGCTCTGCGTGGCGGAGAGAGATGGAGCTGCACCAGCTTGGCCGTCGGGTCCCGTCCCACCACCCGCTCTGCTGGTCTCTGGCTTTGTGGAGACCTGGTGGAGACCGGTGCGCTATTTCATGTGTTAAATGTGATTTTTAAAAAATGCAAATCTCAAGATTTTTAAATTGAGGAAACCAGTGCTGGATTCCTTCCTTTAATAGAAATTACATTATAAAATATTGTATCATATTTCAAGTTTGCAACTCTGAACCTTTCCGGCTACCACAGCAGCTGCATCTCTTGGCCGCATGCAATGCGCCGTTTCAAATAAGAAGCCTTAACGCTGTGGATGTGATGCTATTTTTTTTTATTTCCTCCTAATACTACGGCATTGTCATCTGCCACTTCAGGAGGTGACGTGGGGACGTAGCAAAAGGGGAGAGCGAGAGGCTTGAGGGTTTCGTCCATTTTGGTGCTGGAGATAGACCCTATGGTGATGTCAGTTGGGATTTGCGGGGTTTAAAGCAAAAATGCCAACTGTGTAAAGCCTGCATGTGGCTGGGTGGGCACAAATACGTGGTTAAAAATTGGGGTGGAGGCTTTAGATGAGGTCAGCTCTGCTCTCTGTCGGAGCCTGAATCCGGGCACCTCATAGGTGGTGCCTTTGTGGGGCTTGGCCGCGACGCTGAGCGGCGATACCTGTGCCATAACCTGTTTCTGCTCTGCGCAGGATGAGGGACACGAGCAGAAAAAACAACGTTTTTGCCCAGTTTCGGAAAAACGAGAGGGACAAGCAGAAGCTGATAGACACCGTGGCCAAGCAGCTCCGCAGCCTGATCAACAGCCATCACTCGTGAGGGACTCGGGGACCTCCCGCCCGCGCCGGTCCCCGCGCCGCAGCCTTCCACGTGCCCGGACTTGGGATTCTTGTTCAAAGAGAATATATGTATTTTTTTATTCGCCTGTATAGCATTCACGAAACCTCCCCTGATGGCGAAATGTTCCTTGTTAAACAATCTTGGGGAAAATGAGCGGCACTGCTTGCGAAGGCGGTGTCAGGGGTCTCCTGTTATAAACTCCTATTTTCAGGGGTTTATAAAGTGGTGGTAAATCCTGAAGCCGGAGAGAAAAGTTCACACCCAGACTATTTTCCCTTTTTTTTTTTTTTTTTGCCTAATAAGCCAAATTGAAAGAATCGGTCTGAACTTCCTCATGTTAACTTATTCAGTTGGAGAACTAATGATAACGAGAAGTACAGGGAGGAGTCCTGATTACAGGTTCTTCTCGTGGACTCCGGTAAAAGGAGCACGCGGTTCGAAAGGGGGTCACCCGTTCGCTCGTCTTGCCAACTGGCGTGTTGGATTTAGGGAAGGGAAGAGGCAAACTGGTTTCCCAGCTTCCCTCTCCTTTTTCCTGGAAGGGCTGGTTCCCACCGTAGGCTGCAGCTCCAGCGCGTCTCTGGTCGGTGTAGCCACCCCCTGAGCTCCGCCTCGAGGACCTGCCGCTGGCTTTTGGATCTGAATGTAGAAGGGCTTCGAGAGCTGCCTCGTTAATTAGATTGGGAAAGGGAGAAGTGGAAGGTGATCTGGCAGGGTGTCCTGCGGTGCTGGTCGGGTAGTGGGAGAGGAGGGATGCTCGGCAGGGACGGTGCGAAGGCAGATTGGGCTCTCCCGGCGTCCAGGGCACGCCATTCAGGGTGTTTTCCCTCACTTTGCACCTCTTTTCTGTGCTGGTGTCCCATCTTCTCTCCCCCCCTGACACCCTGCAATGGGGTAAAGTCCCTCTGCTTCCTTCGAAGCTGAGTCCAAGCCAGGGCGACGAGGAGGAACCTCCTGGGGGATCCCCGACACGGAGGCGGCAGGAGATGCCCCGTGGAGCAGCATCGCTCGGCTCCCACCGGCTCAGAAGTGCCTACGGACAAAATTCCCCTCTGCTCCGCAGGTGCCCGAGCATCCTCCGCTCAGATCAAGGCAGCCTCTGGGGAGGACGGGAACGCTACCAACGGGGCTTTAATCCCAGGGTTCAGGTTACGGAGAGAGGGGACTTTTCGCCCTTATCTTCCCGGTACCCTTTTGACTCTAATTACTGCAGGGGAAAGCTGATCCAGCCGGTTCCCCCACCTCCCAGACCGTGATGGAAAAGGGAATTAAAATCTTCCTGGTGGGTGTTACGGCCCTGACGGTGCTGCTTCAGCAGGGGCACGAGCCAGGCCCGTTTCCTAACCCTCCATTGAAGGCGGTGGGTGCTCCGCATCTGGAAGCGGAGGGGTGCTTTGCTGGCCCGCGGAGCCATGCTCCTTCTCCTTCCCCTCCCTCGGCTCGGCCTCCCGGAGCTGCGGAGGGACAGGACGCGTTCGGATGTCCCCACGTGGCATTTGCAGGAGGGCAGCAGCGCTTGCTTGGTGCGTTGGGTCCCTTTGCTCTCCGACCACCTGCACTTTTTGCTCGGGTGTTTCTTGCCTGGGGAGCTCTTCTGCCCCTCGAGCTCTGGCTGCACGAAAGGGATGGTGCTTTAGCTTCCCTCCTTGTTCCTCAGCAATACCTTTGGTTTTCTTTTTGATAAGGGTGCCTGTTACTTAACCCTGAAAGTGGGTAGGCACGTTAGCGACGAGCTGCTGGGGCTGGTGTCCTGTCCCAGCAGTCTCCAGCCACGAGGACCAGTGGATTATTTTCATCAGTAAGAGGGAAGAACCAAGCCTGGCCTTACGGTTCCTTGCCTTTGGGGAGGGATCAGAGGGTACTTTCTTCTTAAAGCCTCTTTGAAGTACTTATAAGCAGGATGGAGGAGAAAAGAAGCAGCTGAATGAAAAGTTGGTGTTAGCGTGGCCAGAAATGGATCATCTTCACAGCCACATCTACATACGACCCAGCGAAGGCTTTCAGAGGGACAAGTGAAAATGAACTTGGTCCATTCCCCACTGGTGACCTCTTTCCCGCTCTCCGAAATGCTGGACCTGAGCGCGGAGCAGCTTCACCACGGCCCCTGTGAGCCCCATGACCTCAGTTGTGGCATCCCAAATCCCGCACAGCCAAGAAGGAAAGCTGGCCTGGCTTGCCGGACTCCGATAGCAAGCTCTTCCTTGCCATATTTCTGGGGAAAGGAAGTGGACCCATCCTTGTGGTCCTGGCAGCGACGGGAGAGCCCTCAGCCCTCCGGCCAGACATGTCCCACAAGCCGCAGGACCACAGGGCACTTTTATTCCTCCTCCCCATCCCTCGGCGGGGGGAGAGACCTGGGGACAAGAGTGCGAAAGGGGTGGCGAAAGCTGGTGGGATCGGCTGGTTCGAGCATCAGACCTGAGCTCCTACCCCGAGGACGGCGATGGAAATTAAACATCCCAGCTACCCGATGGGGACAGTAACAGGGGAAGCTTCACTCCGAGAGCACTTCAGTTAAGGGCCGTTAAATAGCTACAAGCACTTTAGAATCCTTCGGAATGGAGCTGCTACAGATGCTGGCGACGGCATCGCTGAGCAAATAAAACACTCGGGCACTTCCAGTTTTTATTAGTGGGAGGACAGGCTGTCAAACCCAATTTCTAATCGCTTCTGGCAGCCGCTGGCTTTGCCGCCGGGCGAGGCGGTGCTTTGCAGCCGGGATGATTTTCCTCTCCTCCGCGGTAGGTGCGGGGTGGAGGGAGGAGGAGCGGGCACCGCCGGGTGGCATCGCCTCCGGTCCCCGAGACACGGGGAAGGGGCTCTGTGCTGCCGTCGCTGCGAGCGGAAAAAAGCATCCAGCGCCTGCCACCACCTTGAAACTCCGTTTTTTTCCCCCAAGGGGTGACCCCTGTATTGCATTGCCCACGTAAAAACTCCAAAGCAGCTGGGTCTCAGGGTAAGACCTTGTTTCAGATGCTCCAGCCAGCTCCCAGCCTTCCCCATCCCGCATCTGGGCTCTTCTCCCCATCTCCATCGAGCTTTAGGAGCGACACAGCGTTGCCATGCCTGCCCGGGATGGAGTTCCTCGCTCCTTTAAGCTCGGAAAGGCCAGGATTGGGGTCCGGCAAACCGGGTTCCGGCGCTCAGGACTCGCTACTGGGAAAGCCGGGCTCGGCCGAGGGGTTCGGCGAGTCTCTGGTTTCGGGAGGTCAGGCGCCCTAGCCGCAAGTCGCAGACCGGGATGAAAAATGGCATTTCGGTGCTCTGGTCCTAATTAACTTTTTGTTCCTAGAGATGCAGTTCCATCCCTTCAAAATAAAATTAATCTTTTAAACAGATTGCTCGAAAAGCCCTGGAAGACGTTTAAAATCCCCTCTAAATCTCTTACTAATGATCGGTGTCCTCCGATACGGATGGTATCGCTTACGAGGGAAAGGTTGTTGCTAGAAATTTTTAAGGGGGGGGGCTGGGAAAGAGGGGCAGAACCCACTGCTGTCACTGAAGATTTGCAACCCCCAAAACAGAGAATGCTGCTATGAACACCTCCGTGTACATACACCGAACCTTCCGTAGGTTTTTTTTTCAGCAGTGGCTGTAGAAAGGGCTGGGTTATCCCCCTGCTCTTCCCCCCACCCGGCAAACACATTTCAGCACCAGTGGGAAAAAAAGAAATACTAAAAAAAGAAAAAAAAAAAAAAGACAAGTTTGGCTTCCTGAGAAGCGTCTGCACGTCTCATCTTCTGCATAATCTTCCAGAGTTGTGCAGGCAGCCCAAGGGTTGGGGATAATTTTATAGAAGGTCCCTAACGCATTCGCTTGCAGCCCCGACCACCCCTCCACGTGCGGGCGACGTCAGCGCGTGTGCGTGTGTGTGAGAGAGGGGAGGAGGTTTTTTTTCTGGGTTGGTTTCTGGTTTTTTTTATAATTCCTAAGGCAGGAACTCGAGTCAGATGCTCTTAGCGATTTTGCACTTTGTTCCCCATCCAGCCCACAACGCCAGGCTCTGGTGGCGGGGGGAGAGAAGCCGGAAGGTGGCTTCGTTCGAGGGGCCGTTTCAGGTTTTTTTTTCTTCAAAACCAGCTGCTTTCGTGCCGCTCCGACAGCGGCTGCTCGGGCAGAAGGCGTCGGCGTTGGCGTGCCGGCCCCGAGCTCTTCGCGAGATGCCGGGAGGCAGCGTGGAAAGCGGAGGCTGAGACGGAGCCGGGGCCGCGCCGGTGCCATCGGCTGCTTGGCGGCACCTCCTGCGCTGACGCTGGTTTTTAGGGTGAAATCTTCTCCCCGCCGAGGCAGCGAGGATGGGAAGAGGCAGGCGAGGGAGGTTTGGGGCCGGTGTCCCTCCAGCATCCCTTCAAACCCGTAGTCAAGCCTCAGGCAGAGGCATCTTTGCCCTTGGTTGTTTCCCACCTCTCCGTTTGGCTTTTCCCTTTGATTCTGGGTTGGGTTTGGGGCTTTTTTCGGACCATCGAGTGGTTTGGAGCATCGAACCCCGTGCCCGGACTCCACGGGGTTTCTGGGGTCTGAGCTCCCCGTTTCCGACAGGTCCACAGTGCCCAGAAACCCCGCGTGACTCACGTGCTCGTGACGCTGCTGGGGAGCTCAATAAATCTCAGCGCAAATGGCTTCAAGATGGGCCCGCCTCTGCTGCCAACTGGGAGAGCTGGGCGCTTGAGGGAAGTGACCCAAACACGCCGTGTTCTGGGCAGGGTTCACCCCAAAAACAGCAGATGGGGAGGGGGGGGCTCAGGCTGTGGTTTGCTGCATCTCCAAAGCTGCGGTCCCAAGCCCCTCTCTCGCCTCTGCGGGCATCGGGCTCCTGGGGTCCAGGCTGCACCCAGTTGCTTTCCGCCATGGCTCGTCCCTCTGATTTTATTTTGATGTGAGGACACATCCACACCCCATCCCCACCCCTCCCCGGCCACTGGCTGCCCGCGTTGCCTTTTCTCATTTTCCGGGGGGAGAAGGACGCAATTTTGTAAACTGATGTGGTGAAAAGAGCTTTTTTTGCACAAGTCGTTGCACAATAAGGGGAAAATTCAGTAAATTAGGTTTAACTTTAAAGGGAACTTTTTTTTTTTTTCTCCTTAAAACTCACTAGCAGAGCTACTGATGAAAATTTAAAAAAAAAAGAGACGGACTGATGAAGAAATGGACTGCATGGTTTACAGGTTGAATCGCGTTAGAAATTAGCATGTTGATTTCGACTGTACATTTATCCTGTTGTAACTTCTATTAAACAATACAGCATATAACTGTTTAAAGAAGCGCCTGCGCTCGCTGTGGCTGCCTGCGTCGCCTTTGCCTTCGCCTCACCGGGGGAAAAAACACAAAAAAAATCCTAAATCCCACAAAGACAAAAATTCAACATCCCTTTTGTACAACCGGTGAAGATTTGCTGCTGAAACACCCCGATTTATGGATTGTCCCACAGGGAAGCAACACCCTAACGCGTGCTGGCTCCCGCACCCTGTGTTGCAGTGCCGTGCTCTGAGCTCAAGCCAAGTTTTGCCTGATTTAGTGGCTTTTTTAGTTGATTTCTACCGTAAAAGAGCTTGGTTAAACCCAAGCCTGGAGCTGAAGAAGCAGCCGCCTTGCGCTCGTTGATCACGTCTAGGTTTGAAGATGGGGAAAGGAATCCTGAGCAGGATTTCAGGCTTTGGGGGGCAGAGCAGAAGTAGTGAGCGGCTCATCGAGGCCGAGCCGGGCTTGCGGGGGCTTTCTCTGGGAGATCTTTTTGCCCACTCACATTGCGTGGTATTTATCACCCTTTGCAATTTGATGATTATATTAGCTGGGGTTTTTTTCTGGCCCCTAACTGCGTTGGGACATTAGATTCCCCAAATACCTCCCAGCCCTGGCACTGAAGGTGCTGTGGCCTTTGGTTTCTGTAAGATGTTTGACTTGGTAGCGCCCGGCACGTTGATTAGGAAATTCAAATGACATCAAATCAACATGAGACACAAGAACTGGCTAACTGGGATATCTCAGCATATAATACCCAACGGAGGTGCGGCACTGGGGCATCTCTGTGGGGCTGAGTGATGCTGAGCACCTGGTGGAGACCAGTGACGAGTGGTGTGCCTCAGGGGTCCGTACTGGGGCCGGTGCTGTTTTCAATCTCTTTGTCGGCAACATGGACAGAGCGCACTCTCAGCAAGGGTAGGAGAGTTGGAGATGCTTTGCAGCATCCGTGGGGCTGAGACGTGGTCCAGCATGGTGGGGCTCAGGTGGGAGATGGTGGAAAGAGAGCCTTCCAGTACTTGAAGGGGCCTCCAGAAAGCTGGAGAAGGACTTTTTAGAAGGGCATGGAGTGATAGGACAAGGGGTAATGGCTTCAAACTGAATGATTTAGGTTAGATCTAAGGCAGAATTTCTTCACCATGAGGGTGGTGAGGCCCTGGCCCAGGCTGCCCAGAGAAGCTGTGGCTGGCCCCTCCCTGGCAGGGTTCAAGGCCAGGTTGGACGGGGCTGGGAGCAGCCTGGGCTGGTGAAAGGGGTCCATGCCCATGGGACTGGATGATCTAGAAAGTCCTCTCCAACCCAAACCATTCCGTGATTCTGTGACGATTCTACGATCTCCTCGGACCATCCCGGCTGGCGGACCAGCGAGCTGCAGCCACAGGTAGGTTTTGGGTGCAGGTGTGGGATGCTGTGGCGCGCAGCGATGTTGTACCAAAGACCGAGTGCTGCCACGTGGCAGGGCTCTGCCTATGCCTAAACCAGTGCACAGAGCAGGACCGAGCCCCACCACAGCTGGGTGGCACCCCAGAGCCTCTCAGCTGTCTCCCTGCCACCAAGCCTTTCACCCTGGGTGTCCTCAGGACTTCTGGTGACCCCCCCCAGCCCATGCAGAGCCTGTTGTCCCAGCCCTGGGGACGTGTTGCAAGCCCAGCATTGGAGGATGGTGCCGGGTGTAGCCCCATCCATCTGAGAAGAAGTCCCTGGAGCAAACCCTCCCCAGGAGCGTGCCCAGGCATCTCTGGAGAAGAGCAAGTCGGGACGGTGCAGCTGAGGGGGCGAGCCACAGCCCCACACCTCCGCTCGCACCTGGCCTGATGCTGTGTCACTGGGTAGATGTAGAGAGCATGCCCTGAGCCCTTGGGTTGCTCCTTATTGTTGTCCATGCCTTGTTTTTCTCATCTTTAAAATGTGAGTTTCTCATTTTGACATCTTCTGTGGGGCATTGAGTTTCTGCACCAGGATGGAGGCCAAGCAACAAGTCTTGCTGGGTTATCACCATCAGTACAGCTTTGTGGGGTCCATGAGGAAGAAGGTCCAGCACAGCCTTAACGTTCTTGGACCTAGAGATGCTCCTGCCCTCTTTGGTGAGACAGGACCTCTGGAGGACTCTGGGCCAGACTCCTGCTCAAAGCAGGACTGTTGCTAACGCTAGATCAGGTTGGCTGTGGTTTTATGTGACCAAGTCTTGAAAAACCTCCAAGGATGGACATCCCCCACCTCTCTGGTGGCATGTCTCAGGGCTGCACCGCCCTTCCAGTGAAGATTTTCTTAATGTCCAACCTGAACACAGCTCCCAAAGCTGATTTGGTGTGCTCACAAAGGACGGTAACTGTGTGCTGATGGTCAACCTGGTTGTCACTGTCACCACGAGGTCTGGTCCAAAAGAGCTGATACTCAGCCACTCAGTTCCCACTCTGTGACTGCTTTCTGGGGTGACACCAGGCAGACTGTTGTACTGGGGGTGATGAAGGTGCGGACTGAGGACTGTCCGGTACGTGGGACGTGATAAGATGGCAAACCCACAGCTTGATGCGACACCTTCCAGTCCCAAGCCATTGTTCTGTCCTGGGGCAGCACCGTTCTTGGGACTGCTGAACCTGGCTCCCTTAAGGAGGAAAATCCCATGGGCTGGAGACAAGCTCATCTGACAACTTTGCTTTCCTGCAACCTCAGCCAATCTCATCAAGGAAGGAGGTGAAGAGGTAAATCAAGGTGAAGGCAAGAAGGGACAGAGACAGGAGGAAATAAATGCTCAGGAATATCTGTTGAAAAGTACTTGTCTCGCCTGCCTCGAAGAAAATAAGGAGGAAAATACCTCCCTGCTTGTGGTTGCTTGTGGGTTTGGGATTCAACTCTGGAAAACAGCTACAGCAAATGCAACAAGAGAGAAAACCTTGTTGGGAGATCGCTGAACTCTGAGTCGGGGTGGTGGCTGCAGGCAGGAGGCTGCAGAGGAGCCAAAACCTTCCCAGCCAACGCCCAGGTTGGTTGAGCACCAGATAATGATGGCCCAGACATCCCCTTCTCTTTGCTGGCTCCTGGACACCTGTTTGGAAGCTTTTCCAGCATCTCACTTCCCAGATACTTGAAAGGCTCCGTCCCTTGTCCCACCAGTGTTTATCTCAGACCAGTTTGCACTTGCTTTTGTGTCAGCTCTTCAACTTTATTAGCTCTTTCACCTCCTTGGTGTTGTCTCTGTTGATACGTGTAGAAAAATCACCCTGTCTTCTCAGCTGGGTTTTTTCCTCCCCAGCAAAGCCCAGGGGCTTTAGGCTCCCTGTCCCATTCCATTTTCTGGTTACCGTTTCACATAGATGTTCCCATCTCCCATCCATGTTCCCATCTGAGCCTTGCTTTCAACACGGTGGACCAAAAAGGTGCGTGCTGCCAGGACTGACACGTGCACGAGCGTTAATGCTTCACTGTCTCACCTGGCAATGTCTCACCAGATACTGAACGCCCTCTTTCAGTGCTGTGACAGAATTGCTTTGTTGTAGGCAGTGACTTTCTTCTCGTCTTTCTTTCAGGTCTTTCTTCTCGTTGGCCATGGTGAGATGAAGGGCTTTTTGCTTGGTGCCTCAGCCCGCACTTTGCTCTAACGGCTCTCACCCTCCTGCCTTCACTGTGGCATCTTCTGCCGTGGGTCAAAACCAGTTCTGGCAGGGTAGGGAAGATTGTGTGAGATGAGTGAGAGAACGTGGCCGTCTTCAGTGTACTTCTTCCCACCTCTGAGAGCAAGGAACGAGTGGGCAGATGGACACGGGACCAGAAGGACCACCAAAGTTTTCAGGACGGAAGAGTTTCAAGCAAAAGCGAGGGAAGAAAGCTGATAGAGACAGCTGTCATCACATGCCCAGAGAGCACAGGTGAAGGAGGTTGTTAGAGCAGATAAATAAATATGAGAAGGGAGAGGAACAGATAGCCCAGAGATAGCATGACCTGTGATAAGGATGGGTGAGGGAAATGAAGCAGCTAGGGAAGGGATTGCACCTCTCCTGGCAAGAAGACTGGATGAAATCCAAGAGGAATGAGCGCAAAGCATTACGTACAGGGGAAGAAATCTGGGCAGGGAGGCACGGGAGGCGGAGCGACCGGATTCGGGATGTGAAACTGGGTCAGGCAGGGAATTGCTGAGCAGTTGCAATGCCAGGAGAGGGCAAGGATGGTCAAGCTGGAAGGCAACGAAGGGGAGGGTGCTGGAAGCATTGTGCGGTGATGCTGAGTGATGGGGAAGAAGCAAGATGGAACCGCCTGGTGCAAACAGGACTTTTCTCCTTTCCTCCTTGATGCTTCCTTGACGGAGCCCTGGCCCAGGCTGCCCAGGGAGGTTGTGGAGTCTCCTTCTCTGGAGATATTCAAGACCCGCCTGGACAAGGTCCTGTGCAGCCTGCTGTAGGTGACCCTGCTTCGGCAGAAGGGTTGGACTAGATGACCCACAGAGGTCCCTTCCAAGCCCTACTATTCTGTGATTCCTTGGTGTTTTGTCCAAACGCACCGTGGTGCATCCGATCCCCAGGTGGGACCGGGCAGCGTTCCTCCCGGTGACAGCCCCTTCATCTTCGCTCTGTGCCATGATTATGAGGCCCACGTGGCTCCACGGACCTGCTAATTGCATTCTGTGGGGCAGTAATTGAATGAAAGCTCACAGGAGCCATAGATCAAAGGCAGGCACCCATCAATATCTGCCTGCCCCTGAATCTGATTAGCAGGGAGAAGGCATAAATCACAGCTGCCCCTCCCTGACCCAGCAATACTTAATGCAGGTACGGAGCCCGGGCCGGTGTCAGGGAAATCTGATTTGCTCACGAAAGGTTAAGCAACACCGTGGATGAAAAATTATTGCAATGCCTTGTCTTCTCGGCAGTCATTCATCTCCGCGCCGCTTGCTGTGGGACGGAGGGGCTGCCCGAGCAGGCTTTGGGAGATGATTACTCAACGTCGCTGAGATGTGTGAAGTGTTAAAAGACCCCCCGGCGGGGCACGGGGCAGTCGTTTGTATTCATTAGCCGGCCTGCTGCAGACGTGG
Organism: Opisthocomus hoazin; assembly: GCF_030867145.1. Taxonomy (NCBI): domain Eukaryota; kingdom Metazoa; phylum Chordata; class Aves; order Opisthocomiformes; family Opisthocomidae; genus Opisthocomus; species Opisthocomus hoazin. Next base: position 1,624,577 of record NC_134418.1, on the reverse strand, counting down.
GCTCGCTCTTTGAGAGGGCGCGGAGACGTGAGCTGGCTGCCCAGGTCCTCGCTTGTGGCCCTTGGTGAAGTGGCAGGACCTGATTTCTTCTCCGTTGGTGGCCCCGGGGTGCTTGTTCCTTCACCGTGCAGTGGACTCCTGACCAGTGAAGGTAATTCTGTTTCTCTTCCATCTGCAGTGGTGGTAACAAAACCATCCCAGCGGGGCTGGGCAGCTGCTGGCTGTGGGGAACAGGTCATGTGGAGACCTGGAAAGAGCCTGAACTTCAGGCTTTCTCACTACTGTCTCCTTTTCAGGCTCAAGCTGTGATGGTCCCTAGGACTGTACAGAGTATAGGGGATGCTCTGCGGCCCCATCCCACCCCTGTCATTTGTAGCTCTGGTAATCTTTCTTCACTATGAAGTGCAAAAGTCCTGGCTGAAGGCAGCGCTTGGCTCTTCTCCTCCTCAGATCTTTGACACCAAGCCTTCACTCTGCCCTACCAGCCCCTGAACAAGCTAAAGCCTTGAGTTTTCTGCAGCAGAGCCTGGTGAGTGACTGGATCTCCAGGTAAGTTTCTGTTCCCATCCATCCAAGAAAGGATGGGCAACAGCCCCTAAGCTGTCAAGTTTGGACAGGTCTTCCCTACCTTCCTGCCTTTTTGCTCCTCCACTTGTCCACAGCATAATGATTCAAATTAGAAGAAAACCACAGAAAACAGGGGAAATGACCTTCAGGTGAATATCGTTGACATTGTCCATGCTGAGGGAGGATTCTCCTCCCGCACCACTCCCAGCCCCACCTGAAGCTGCAGCTTCTCCTGCTCGCTGCAGCAGAGCTTTGGGGCTTTTTGAGGTAGTGAGATTTGTTTTATAAGGGAAACATCACTGGGAACCTAATATTTATTGTCCAGATTTGCTTTTGGTGAGTATTAGCCACAGACCAATGGGTTGTAAAGAGGAAGACCCTGGCTGACATTCCCCAGGGGTGAGATAGGAGTGTAACTTCATCTCAGCTGGGTCCCTTCCTGATCTCAGCTGCCCTCAGCTCCACCAGCTCATGAGAAAGCAGAAAGCTGTGTGAAGAATCTGAAGCAGCTGCTGGCAGGGTAGGCCTGAGCTGGTTTCTGTTGAAACTGTGGCTGTTGGAGGTGGAAATCCCTAGTTTATCTGTTGAGGACCTGCTTCTGGCCTCAGCATCATGGCTTGTGCTATGAAACCCCTCCAGGTCTCATGTTCATCTCTTGCTAGGTACAGAGGGGCATGTGTCCACTTGTATCCATCTGCTCAGGGGGGTTGAGGGCAAGATATAAGGTAGCCTGCAGTCACTGCAGTTGGAAAAATGTGTTTTTGCATCAGATCGTTGACAGGAGGTGGAGCAGAGCACGGTGCAAGAGCCTGAGACCCCGAGTTAAGCACTCACTGTGTGTCTGTGATGATGAGGACTCAACCCTGTCCTCCCCGTCCCATCGTGGTCTGTTGTGTCCCACGGAGAGAGATCCCCCTCCAAGGAATCTTCCTTCCTCGCTGTGGAAAGGTAGTTGCTTCAGAGGTGGCCAAAACTTGGCTGGGGAGTTGACATCCTTGGTGGGGCTGGTTGGGAGGTTTGTTGCTCGATGGGCAAAACATGCCCAGCACGTCAGAAGCACGAGGGTGTTGCCAGGTTAAGGGGTGGGTGCAGCCAGCCAGGGGTGACACAGCCCTGCGACCTGTGTTTCTGTTACTGAGGACCTGGTCAAAAGCCCCCCAGAGCTGCGATGCAGCGTAGAACAAGCCCTTGGTGTGCAGAAGCGATGGGAGCAGCATGGATCAGGATGCCCTTTGTTCTCCACAGGAACCACCAGCTTCCCAGCAAGGGATGGCTGCAGAGATGCAGCGAGGTTTGACTTTCTGACCTCCTGAGCTGTTTCATCTCACCAGCGGACCCAGGAGGAATCAAGCAACTTGTCAGCACAGCCGCACGCTGTGCACTGGTTTCTGCTTTGGTCAAAAATCACCATTCTCCAACGTTGCTTGGGAGAAGACAACTCCACTGTTCACCTGGCAGAAGGGATGCAAAGCCAGCTCATCCTCAAGCGCAGACTGGGCTACACGTAGCCTTCAAGGTCATGTCCTGGACATCTCTGCATTGAGAACTTCACTGTGGTGACCCACACAGGCAGAAAATCCCCATGAACAAGCAGTCCTGGGGATGACTGCCCACCTAGACCCCAGGAGTGGTGAAGCTGCAGCTTTCCTGCCTGGCTCTGGTGTTCCCCGACTTCAGGAGAGGTTTGTGAGCTCTGTCTGCAGGCAGACCAGCCCAGGGCTGATGCACACGTGCGGTGGCATGCAGGGGCAGATAGCATCTCCCTGGGGTTTGGCCCCAAGGCGCTGGAAGGAGCGCATGAGGGTGCTGGCTTCATCGAAAACCCAGCCCGGTGTTGGACACTGAGCACGGTATATGTCAGGACTGGCCTTTTGGGGTTACCAGGGCAAGATTTCCCCACCACTGACTTCAGCTTAAGACCAAACCCTTAGTCCCAACCCAGGAAAACATTTCACACCTGCTCGAGTGCTTTCAAGCCTCTGGGATGCTTTCCCGGGGTAGGGCTGCAGCGAGAGCCCCGAGGCTATGTCTATACCAGCAAATTAAACAGTTCCAGGGTTCAGACACCAATTATCCTCGCTGTTGAATTATTAGCGCTTGCCCAGGTAATTCTCCGGTGTGGTTCGGGAGCGTGCGTGGCCCCAGACCCTTCCCAGTAGGCAGGTTGGACGTGGGCACCCTGTTTTGGCAGGCAGGAGAGGTCAACGCAATGGGTGAGGGCTTGGCCCTGCCAGATGGCCTTGGGGCCAGAGGATGGTCCCAGACACGTCCGTGCAGGTGTAACCCCTGTGCTTCTGCGGCGTGGACGTGGTCAGCCAGGCTCTCGTTTAGCAAACCTACAGCTCAAGTCTTTGCAGCTTGGATGGTTGGACCAAACACGCAGCTGTGAATACCTAAGTGATGATAATTAATTATAATTGCAAACATTCATATTAATTTACAGTAGCATCTTGTTTTTGCTGGTCAAGGGCACTGGTATTGTCACCAGGAGAGGCTGAATTCCTGGCAGCAGAGACAAGCAGCAGCCCTCGCCTTCCCCACTGGCTGGTGGGACACCATCGGCTCCTGCCGTGCCTCCCACCCCTCCTGGGAAAGCTGCTTCCCCCAAAACTGGGACCCAGCAGTGTGTGTATCCACGGGCACCGGAGAACTCTCCGTCACCATCTGAGCTGCCTGCTCCTGCTCTGCCTGCACCCTGCACCTCATAAAACCCTCGTGCTCCCGTGGCACTTTTGATCTGCCTGTCTGCCGGGGAGGTGGGATGGGCTGGCGAGATTTGCATGCTGGAATTGCGACGAGGAAGTTCCCCGGTGCGGAGGGGGCTGACTTCTTCCTTGCTTTTTGGCTTACTACGTTTTTATCTGGTTTTCTAGTCATCTTG